>NW_005871069.1:5142229-5159945 GCF_000147115.1 Myotis lucifugus
TCTACCCTGTCACACACAGAGCAGGGCCGATCAGGGGGTTGGTGCGCTGACCCTGTCAAACACAGAGCCACAGGGCAATCAGGGGATTGGGGAGCTCCCCTCTATCAGGCACAGAGCAGGGCAGATAGGGAGGTTGTGGCCCCGCCCCCTGTCACACACAGAGCCGCAGGGAAATCAGGGGGTTTGGGCGCTGCCCCCTGTCACGCTGATCCCGGTGCCAAGGAGGCATATTACCCTTTTACTATATAGAATAGAGGCCTGGTGCATGGGTGGGGGGCTGGCTGGTTTGCCCTGAAGGGTGTCCTGGATCAGGGTGGGGGTCCCCCACTGGGGGTGCCTGGGCCAGTCTGGGTGAGGGGGCTGAGGGCTATTTTCCGGGAAGCGAGTGACTGAAGCTTCCAACCGCTCCTTGTTTTCTTTTTTTTTTTTTTATTCTGGGCCAGCTTTAGCTCTGAGGCCTCCGCCGCTGAAAACATCAATACAATGTTGCTAAAGCCCGGCTGAATGAAAGCTTGGTTTCTGGGGTTTTGTTTAGCTTCTTATTTGCAACATAGTACATAGTTGCTTAGAGTTGCAGCTGAGAGGCCGGCAAGTTAGGCGGGGAACGTTGGAGTCCGCAGTCACTGGAGCAAGCAGGCCTCCCTGCTGGCTTCAGTGCATGGCTGCCGGCTACCATCTTGGCTGACAGTTAATTTGCATATACTCACTGATTAGCCAATGAAAAGGGTAGCGGTCGTACGCTAATTACCATGTTTCTCTTTTATTAGTGTAGATGTTATATGACCATAATGGAATCAAGCTAGATAAAAATGACAGAAATATAACAAAGATATCAAAATGTAGAAACTAACCAAAATACTTCTAAATATACCTTTAGCCAAAGTCTAAAAAAATAAATAAATACATTGAATTGAATGATAATAAATATACAACTTATCAAAATTCATGACATGCAGCTAAAGCAGTAGTAAGAGAGAAGTTTATAGCACTGAATACATACATTAGCATAGGCAAGATCAACATCCAAAAATCTACTATATCTCTCCATACTAGCAATGCACACATGGGATTGAAAAAATGAAAACATGATATTTAAAAAATAAAATTTTTAGAAATAAACTTAACAAAAAAACCTGTCCTAGAAAAACAACAAAATGCTGAGGGAAGAAATCAAAAGAAAATGTAAAGAAATCTCCATATACTAAATTTATAGATTCATGGAAATCTCGACATAGTAAAGAAGGCAATTTCCTTCAAATTGATGTACAAGTTCAATAAAATTCCTATCAAAATTTCAGGAAGAATTTTTGAGATAAACAAAATTACTTTAAAATCTTATATGGAAAGGTAAAAGAAATAGATTAACTAAAATAATTCTGAAAATGAAGACTAAAGTTGGAGGAATCACTCAACCCAATTTTAAGACTTATATAGCTACAGTAATCAAAATTGTGTGATATTGGGAATGGTAAAGATAGATAGATCAATGGTTCAGATTAGTCCAGAAAACCCAGAAATAGTCCCATACAATTATGACCAACTAATATTTGACAAAAGTGTAAAAACAATTCTATAGAGGAAGGGTAGACTTTTCAACAAATTGTGCTGGAGTAATTGGATAAAACAGGCAAAAACATGAAACTCGACCTTTATTTAAAAATTAAAGTAGATTTAAATTTAAAGCATAAAATTATTAAACTTTTTTTAAAAAATATTTTTATTGATTTCAGAGAGGAAGGAGAGAGATAGAAACATCAATGATGAGAGAGAATCATTGATTGGCTGCCTCCTGCACACCCCCTACTGGCTATTGAGCCTGAAACCCAGGCATGTGCCCTTGATCAGAATCGAACCCAGGACCCTTCAGTCCACAGACCGGCACTCTATCCACTGAGCCAAACCAGCTATGGAAAATTACTAAACTTTTTAAAAAACAAAGGAGAAAATCTTTAGGTCCCATGTTTCAGTAAAGAGTTTTAAGATGTGACATTAAAGCATGATCCATAAAAAAAAATATGGCAAAGCCAAGTCAATCAAAATTTGAAACTTTTGCTTTGTGAAAGACCATGTCAAGATGATAAAAAGACAAGGTAATATTTGCAATCACATGTATGACAAAGGATTCAAATCTAAACTACATAAAAAACTTTCAAATATCAACATTGAAAACATAAACAGTCTGATTAAAAAACAGCTGAGGACATGGAGAGATATATAGATGGCAAGTAAGCACACAAAAAGTTGCTCAACATCATTAACCATTAGGAAAGTGCAATTTAAGCCCAGGATGTGATATCCCCACACATTTAAAGCAACTAAAATAAAATGCTGGTGAGCATGTGGAGAAACTGATCACTTATCCATTGCTGGTGGGCATGTCAAATGGTACAGCAATCCTCATATAACAGGTGTTCTTTTGTGTCTGAACTATTTATGTTATTATTATGCTTATTATAAAATTTAATTAATAAATTTCATATATATTAATATATAATTAGTACTATTATGCTAATATAATTACATTAGTTTGGTTGAAGACCTTTGGAATGCTTCCAGATTGGGGTAATAGAAATAATACTGCTATAATAATCATTTATTTATTTTCGGTATTTTCAGTCTTTTATTAAATTTTAGTTATCTAGTATAGAGAATAATACAGATTAACTTGCATTTCTCTAATTAAAGAGGAGGTCAAACACCTTTTCAGATGTATTGGTCATTTGTATACACTCTTTCACAAAGTACGTTTGATTCTCTTGTTTATATTTTGATTTGTTAAGTGTTGTCTCTGTGCGTTATAGTACTTTCATTCTCTTAATAATGCCTTTGGATGAACCTCTTTTCATACAGTGCAGAGAAATTTTCTATCCCAAGGGTAGAGAGAGCCCAATGTGCTGTCCTGTTCCCATAGCAAAGGCACAGTTTGGGGAGAAGGAAGTCCATAGGTAAGTCAAGATGCTTCTGGGGTGAAGCAGCAATGAGCAGTGCCTCAGCTGGTGGTGCCAGCCCTGGAACCCACAGCGGGCACCCCGTGCTTGAGATGCGGATAGCACTGTGCTCAGAAAGGACTGATGCACAGAAAAAAAGTTTATTTTTTTTAACCCAAATTAGATCCTACCCCTTCCTCCATCTCTCCAAATCTAGGGATCCTGGAAATAAAATGTGAAAGACTGAGACAATTTAGAATGGTTAGCAATGGAGAGCTAGAAAAAAGAGCTGGCAAAATTCTAGTTGTTACTATTGGTGGAACTACAATATTGTGGTCTGAGGGTGGGGGGAGGGGGGCAAAGAATAAAATACTTCCTGAATTTCAGAGTTTCCCATCTCATGATAGAAGTTTGTACTGTGATAAGTGGCATTACGGTATCACCTGACACTTAGGATGCAGGACCCAAAAGAGGAAGTGGCTAATGCGAACCGGAGACAAGAAGGTTAGGAAAGAAGACTAAGATGCCAATAACTTAGGGAGGAAAGAAGAGTAGAAGCCAGAGGTGCTCAAATTTTAGTTTACTCTGTCCTCAGTGTCTCAGACATTTTTCAAGGGCCTCAAAGGTTAAAATAAATGTAATAGTTTGATTCTTCCTATTAATTAATTGGGCTTAAATAACTTTAACAGTATGTATATTCTAATAGCTTGATGCAGCCCATCCTCATCCTTCCTGGATTCCAAATTTTGGAATTCTATGTGCTACAATGTATTTGTAGCCCCCAGAAGCAATACTGATGGCACCGACGTGGTCATTTTCAGATACACAGTGATCAAAATGTTGACTCCTGTGACACACACATTTCCAGGTGAGGTTAAAAAAATGGGACTTTCTTTCTTCTTTGTTTCAACTTTCGTACTGTAAACAAATGTCTTTTTGTGGTCTATTAAGCACCATATTTCTCACATTTTTGTGCTTTTGGCGGGTGATTTCACTGGAACACCTTGAGCAGGTGATGAAATGCTGTCTGTTCCTGAGCACAGAAGAAAACACGTGTGTCAGGTTCGCCTCCTCTAAGCGTGTTACAGTGCTGCCGGCTGGGAGCTCAATACTAATGTGTCCACAGTAAGTAGGATGTCTATAAGCAGAAACACTAGTAGAACAAGATTGTGACTTGGTCAATGGATTAAAATGCTGTGATCAGGAGCTTGCAGAATCCAATTCAGTATTTTCACTGGGAGCAATGATTCTGTATTTGCTAATTCACTGTTGCAGGGAACATAATAGAGCAGTGGTTTTCAACCTTCCTAATGCCGCGACCCTTTAATACAGTTCCTCATGTTGTGGTGACCCCCAACCATAAAATTATTTTCGTTGCTACTTCATAACTATAATTTTGCTACTGTTATGAATCGTAATGTAAATATCTGATATGCAGGATGTATTTTCATTGTTACAAATTGAACATAATTAAAGCATAGTGATTAATCGCAAAAACAATATGTAATTATATATGTGTTTTCCGATGGTCTTAGGCGACCCCTGGGAAAGGGTTGTTCGACCCCCAAGGGGTCGCGACCCACAGGTTGAGAACCACTGTTCTAGATCATGACTACTACAAATAACAAGAATCAAGTGTAGCTATTTTAAAAGCAATACATACAAATTGAAGGAAAAATACTTTTGCATCATTCTTAAGTATCCAAAGTTATTTAATAGTGTATGTGCCCAGAGAACACTCACAACTTCTCAAACTTGGAATCAGATCGAACACGGCTGCCCTCATTGCTGGTTAGACTATTTTCACATGGCACTTTTTTTTAAAAATTGATTTCAGAGAGGAAGAGAGAGAGACAGAGAGATAGAAACATCAATGAGGAGAGAGAAGGTCATTGATTGGCTGCCTCCTGCACGCCCCACACTGGGGATCAAGCCAACCCAGGCATGTGCCCTGACCAGGAATGAACAATGACCTCCTGGTTCATAGGTTGACGCTCAACCACTGAGCGACACCAGCCGGGCTTCACATGACACTTTTAATCTGACAACTGTCAGAAACACAGTTTGAAAGAGATATGACATCGTCAATAACAACATGGCACAAGCTAACATTGCAACTGTCAGACTGCACTATCCCACGGTGTTGCCCTAAGCAATTTAAAATGTCCTGAAGCTTCTCAGTGAGCTCGCTGTGGCATCTGGGCCCACCACACACTGTGTGAGAACCATGGATCTAATTAAAGAAAGAAGAAAGGCAAAGAAACAATATTCTTTAAAGAAATAATGAATTTGGTAATTTTTTCAATATGAAAAAAATTTGCATATTTTTTGCAAAAAACCAGGCTGGATAATGAGGTTTGAACTAGCAAATGAACACTTTAAACACCAATTTAAGAGTTTAGCTTTTATTCTGGAGGTATTAAAGAGCCAAAGACAATTTTAAAGAGGGGAAGGCAGACTGACAAATCTGTATATAGACATGTTTATATGATTTGTAGATATATCTGTGCATAGAGATAAACATATATATTTGCATTTATTTACATATATGAATAATATATATTATATATGCAAACAAGTGCATAAATAAATACAGATTTAGGGAAATATGTATGTATGTACAAGTAAGTTTTACAGTTGTTCTGATGGAAAATAATATAATTAATAAATAATGATACAAGAATACTCTCTGCTCTTTGTAATATTTTAAGCAATAAAACAAAATTAAAAAATAAAAATAAATAAGAAAAGAATAAACTGTTTTGCGTACTCACAACTGTAAACCTGCTTTTGTCCCACCCTGAATTTATGTATGCATGTATGGATTTTAGGAACACAATATGGTGGCCATGAAGGATGATTTGAATTATGTAGAAATTAGAGGTAGAAAAACCAGACTGTACAACAGTTTTGGTGAGAGATAATAAGAATCTGATCCAAAGTGATAGAAGTGGAAAGAAATATATATATATTTTTGGTAATCCTCACCCAAGGATATTTTTTCAATTTTTTTTTAGAGAGTGGAAAAGAGAGAGAGAGAGAGAGGGAGGGAGAGAGAGAGAGAGGAAGAGAGAGAGGGAGAGAGAGAGAGAGAGAGAGAGAGAGAGAGAGAGAGAGAGAGAGAAACACCTATTTGAGAGAGACATATGAATTGGTTGCCTCCCACCTGCATTCCGACCAGGATAGGGGATTGAACTTGCAATCCAAGTACATGCCCTTGACTAGGAATCGAACCTGAGACCCTTCAGGGTACAGGCCAATGCTCTAACCACTAAGCAGCACCTGCCAGAGTGAAAAAAATATGTTTAAGAGATAGTGCAAATATAGGAGTTAAGGAATTTAATTATCTGTTAGGGATCAGACATGTATGTATCTTGTTTGATTTACAGCTTCCTAGGTTGGGTAACCAGATAGAAGGTGATGCTTTTAGCCAAGCTCTATTACAATTTGAGTTTGAAATTCTTTCCACTAGTGTTAGGTGAGAAGAATAAATTAAAGCTCAGTGTTAGTCCATGCTCCAGTTAACATGTAACACTACTGCTGGAAGGCATCACTGTTTTATTTTTCTGCCAATGCTAAACCATATTGAGTACTGAAGGCCTAAAATGTTGCTGCTTTTAGAGTTTGAGAGGCCTATACTTGTTCATTCCAGACTATTTTCAGATTTTCTTTTTAAGTTGAGCTTTACTAAGTCAGATCTATGCCCCTTGGTAAATGCATTCAAGCAGGAGAAAGAAATGCCACAAAGGTTACATTTATTACCCATCTTCTCTCAGAACCATGATCACTGCCCATTAAAAGCATAGGTGGGGCTTCCTAGGGAAGAAGTAGACTTATGGGGGGGGGAGTGATTGTTAGACACTGAATGTTTGTGTTTCCCCAAAATCCATATGTTGAAGTCCTAATCCCCCGTGTGATGGTGTTTGGTGGCTGCCCATTTGGAGGTAATTGGGTGTAGAGGTCATTAGTCAGTGTCCTCATAAGAAGAGGAGGAGTCCCCCGAGCTTCCTCACTCTACCTGTGAGGACACAGCAAGGCCACTGTCTGGGAGCCAGGAAGAGTCCTTATCAGGAACTGGATCTCCCAGCACTTGATCTTAGACTTCCAGCCTCCAGAACTGTGAAGACTAAATTTCTTTTGTTAAGTCCCCCAGTCTCTGCATTTGTGTTAGGGCAGCCTGAGCTAACCAGGGCAGGGATAATGAGTTTCTCTGTGGGTCTGAGGAGTTTTAGGTGCCAGCAGGCAGGTGCCTGCCTGGACTGGCCTGGGGCAGAGGTCGGTGAGTGCCTCCTGCTGGGGAACATCATCTGCAAGTGCTGCTGGTGCTCTGAGGATGGGTGCTGAAGTCTTAGAGCCCGCCCCTGCCCCTGAGGAAAGCCTCCCGGAAGGGATGAGTTGAGGGAAAGGACCCAATTTTAGAAGCAAGAGGACAGCACAGTCAGGGAAAAGCCACACTGTGCCAAGCTGAAAAGTGAAGGTGAAGACAGTTAGCATGGTCATTAGGGTTCCACCTAGCAAATATTTACAGATGGGGAACACAGCAGATGATGTCCTTGCTTTATTGGTTCAAGCAGGGGAAAGAGTGCCACAGAAAGTATATCATTATAATTCAAAAGTATGTACTTCCTGTGCTATTTAATAAATGAATCACATCTACAACCCTTGCTACCTGCTGCTCCCTCCTGTCCTGAGGCTCCAGTGGGTTTTGCTTCATTACCTCCTTAGTGAGGCTTTTTCTGACCAGCCTATCTCCCCACTTCTGCGCCTTCCCCGTTTTGCTTTTCCCTATTGCTCTTTTTATTGCCTAGCACACTATATAATTATGTATTTATTTGCTTATTGTCTGTACGCCCCATGGGGCCCGAGATTCTTTGATTACCTTTCCCCTGTGTTTCCCGGCACCTAGATCAGGTCTGGGCATCCAGAAGACACTCAATAAGTTGTTGGATGTAATTACAGTTTTGTTAAGGGCAACAAAAGGAAAGCACTCAGTGCCATGAAGTTATATTTTAAAAGGACTTAACACATCTGGGGTATCAGTAAGTTCTTTTCTGAGAAAATGCGATTTAAGCTGAAATGTGAAGGAGGAGAAGAAATGAGCTGGAGGAGGCAGAGGACGGGCACCAGGCAGGAATGTAAAAAATTTTTTCTTTCATGTAATATAATGCAGCTTTCCTTGGCAATTTTGTTTGTTTGGTTGTGTTTTTTTTGTTGTTGTTGAATTTTAAATTGAGAAATTTATGGCTATCTAAATTGTGCTATTTCATATGTAACTTATAATCAATCCCAATCATGTAAGGATTCTCTTCTGGGGCATGTATTAAATGTAAACTGCATGAGATGAGACCTAGAAATATGTAAATTTGTTTGGGAGAATAACTTGAGCTGAACAAGAGAAATATCAAATAACCTAGTATTTCTTTTAAAACATCAATGAGTAGGGCTTTTTAAAAAATTTAGTTCACGGTTTTCACTTTGTATTCATGCTTCTGATGTCTCATGTGTGTGCCATTGTTATCCATTCATTTATACAACCAAAGCTATTTTCTACCATTTCTACCACTGACTGAAAAAAATTTAAATTGCTATAGGATTTTGACTTCTGAAATGGCCTGGTGTTTTCAACTCAAAATGGTTACGGTTTTGTGAGAGATGTATAACAAACTGCAGAGCTAATCAATGGGAAGAATACCCAGCAGCTGAGGTAGATATTAATTAACTATGTTGCTAGCTTGTTCACGACAGGTCTTCGAAACAATAATCAAAGAAATATCACAAAGGGGCTGTTTGTTCTTATAGGTCTATTTTTAAGAGGAAATGCCTTCTCTAGTCTTCAGTGCGTATTCAAGTCCTCCCAAGGAAGGGCATGGAATCAAGTGTCCTCCCGGCAGCTTTCTGATAGGCCTTCTCTCTCTGCGCATGGAAATAAACACAGAGCACCCAAAGGAGAACTCAAAAGGCTATTTATTCAGAGTTGGCTAAAGCAAGGAAGTCAGTCACCATCACTTGCACTTGGTAGAGACCCAAAGCAGGCAGGGTAATGGGAAAGCTTTGTGGTGTAACAAAGGGAAGGTTTGGGTGCATCCTCACTAGAGACTGTTGGCCAGGGGAGGCTATAGGTGGGTGTATGCGTTTACCAGGGCTTCCATAACAAAGTACCCCAGATTGGGAGGTAGAAATGTATTGTCTCACAGCCCTGGAGCCTGGAAGAGTCAGATGAAGGTGCTGGCAGGGCGGGTGCCTCCTGAGGCCTCACTCCCTGGTTTGCGATGGCCATCTGCTGGCTGTGTCTTCATGCTCTTTCTCTGTGAGAGTATTACTGCTGTCTCTCTGGGTCCTAATCTCATCTTCATAGAGGGACAAAGTCAGATTGAACTAGGGCCACTCTAATCACTCATTTTAACTGAGCCACCCCTTGAAAAGCCCTAACTCCAAAGAGTCATATTCTGAGGTACAGACAGGGTTAGGATTTCAAAATATGAATATTTAGGGACAGAATTCAGCCCATAGCCATGGGCTAACTACAAATGGGGCATCCTAGGTGATTGGTCAGGGACTGTATTTGGCTTTCTACACATGGTCTTAAGTTGGAAGTGGGGCCCACAGTACAGAGACTGCAGCTGGGCTTCCTGGTCTGTTTTCTGCAGGTCGTGGGTCAGTTTTATTGTGACATGTGGTCTGGTTGTGTTGTTGGTTTGTCTATTCAGTCTCACCTGGAAAAAAATAGAAGGTAGTAAGAACAAGGACCTTTTCTGCTATTGACTTCTATGCCTTTAGATCCTAGAACTGAGCCTCACAGAGAGCTGGCACTCAACAAATAGTTGGTGAAGGGATCAATTCAGGGTCAGAAGGATCCTCAGAAGCAAGTAGTCTTATAGACCTCTCTTACCCTCGATAACTATACTTTCTTATCTATAAATGGGCATAGTCCCATCCTTTTAATAACAGGTATTGTTTCTTGAACAGTTACAGTAGTTATGTGCCACTTTACAATGGAAAACTACCTGAGAAATGTGTCCTTAAGTGATTTTGTTGTCGTGGAAACATCACAGACCTACATGGAGCAGCCTACCACACACCTAAGCCACACAGTACAGCCTATTGCTCCTTGGCTACAAGCTGGCACAGCACTTTACTGTACAATAGAACACAAGATTAAATCAAGCACAAGAGAAAATGATTGTCAGCATACTGCTGTAGAGCAGACTAATTTTTTATAAGTAAAGTCACTTTTCATTATGATAAAATGTAGAGTATAGTAAACATATACCAGGCACAGTCGTTATCATCATTATCAAGTGCTATGTGCTGTACTTTCACACGAATGGCAGCGCAGTGGGTTTGTTTAACCAGTGTCAGCACAGACACGAAGTATGCCTTGCGCTACATTAGACAGCTACAGCGTCTCTTAGTGATAGGAATTCAGCTGCATTATAACCTGTGGGACCACTTTCCTACATGTGTCTGCACTAACTGAAATGTCATTATGTGGCCAATGACTGTATGTTCGATTGGAGGCACCTTGAATTCACTCTCTCATTTAATCCTCTGAGCAGCCCAAGGACATGGATGGTTACTTTCATCTTACAGATGAGGAATCAGATTCTGAGTTATTGTCTTGCCCTAGTTACTCACAGGGACTAGACCTGGGATACAGGACAACTGCTTTTTTTCTCTGGGACTTGGCTCTTCCTCTTCTTTAGAAAATGGGTGACAAAAACACTTACATAAAAATCTTGCTATGAAATCAATAATGGGGGGGAGAGAAAAGGCTCTTTCTTATGATACAGTACCAGCCACACAGTGTGAAGTAACAAAGGAATGAGAAAGTCAAGAGGGGTCAAGCACAGAGGCTAAAATAGTGAGCAGGAGTCTGAGGAGAAGCAGAATATTTACATGGCTTCAAAGTATCTCCACACAAGTTACTTTTTAATTATAAAGGAAGGAATATTCACCTCATTATGGAACTACTGGCAGATACCACCTTAACCAAGAAACAAAAGATAAGTCCCTCAGTACTGAAAAAAATTAACATAATACATTCCTTTGAGGTGACATAATGCAGTGGTATTCCTGGCTAAAAGAAAATAGAAAAAAAGCATAACCTGAATCTAATCTGAATTTAATCATGAGAAACAAGCACAAATTGTGGGCATTTAACAAAGTAAATAGTCTGAACTCAGCAGAAATGTGAAGGTTAAAGAAGCTCTGAGGAGTTGATCCAGATTTGAGACCAAAGAACTATGGCAACTAAACACAGCAGATGACCCGGGATTGCATCTGGGCCTTATTATTTATTACTAGAGGCCCGGTGCACGAATTCGTGCATGGGTGGGGTCCGGCCAGCCTGCCCGATGGGGGCCCACTGGGCCAGGCCAGCCATAGGGAGGGGCCATGGGTGGTTGGCCAGCTGGCCCCACCCCCGATTGGGGTGTTGGGGGCTGATGGAGGTCTGGGTTCTGCCGGGGGTGGGGGGAGGGGGAATGGGGGGGCAGGCGATCAGGGCCTGGATCAGACTGGTTGGCTGCATAGTGCAAGTCATAGCCACTGGTCATTCTGGTCATTCTGGTTGTTCTGCTGTTCAGTTGGCTGGGCCTTTATATATATATATGTTATGTGCTGTAAAGGAACAACTGGCGAAATTTAAATAAAGTCTCAGATTTTAAATAAGAGTATAATCAATGTTATTTTCCTAATTGTGATAGTTGTATTCTGATTATGTAAGAGAATGTTCCTTTTCTTAGGAAAATATAATAAAGTATTTAGGGAGAAAAGGACATGACCTATGCAATTTATTCTCCAACAATTCAGGAAAAATTATAAATGGAAGGTAAAGGAATGGTAAAGCAAACACAGTAAAGTGTCAATGTTTGGGGAATCTGGGAGAAGGTGTTATTTATCCAATTTTTCTATAAGTCTGAAATTATTTCAAAATCAAAAAGGGTAAAAAAATCCCTTGTTATGGGGGTTGAGTTAATACTTATAAAGGATTTAGAACATAGGCCTTAAAATATTAGCATTAATTATTATTATTAATACTGTGCACAATTAAGAAGTGACAGGGCCACCTGTCTATGGCATTCATCCTCTCAAACCTTCAGATGGTGATACAGAGTTGGGGAAAATCCAATGAGCTAATGACAGGAAAGCCTTTATATAAACTGTGAAGTGCTGTGCCCTTGTGGTTGTTTGTAAACTTGTGATGTGAGTTCAGACTTTTGGAGGCAACTATAAAATGAACTTACTTGGTATGTAAATTCGCTAAAGTGACAAGGTCAGAACTAATCCAGATCTCTATGGCTTCCATCTTATCCTTAACATTAGATTATGGACTACAAGGAAGAGTTAAGGAGAGGAAATTTTCTTTCACACCCTGACATGTTTTTATCCTGCGATGTCTGGAAGGTGCTGGCTGACAATCCAGAAACCGGACTGGATCCCTGCCCCTGCCCTGAGGCAGCTCTGTCTCCTGTCTCCTTGATGGGCCCAGGGACCAGGGGCAAGACTGGATCTCAGCAAGCCTAAATGTTAGGGAAAGAAATAGAATATTGGGGACCAGCCACAATTATAAGAAATATTAATCATGCTCTGTTAACCATGATCATTCTGTTCTGATTAAAGAAAGCACATTCTAACCTCACTGAGAGATGTACACCCGGGGCATGGGAGCTAACTTCAGAATGCAGTCCATCGTTCTGTCCTGAAAACTGCCTATCATTATGGAAAGATTTACAACCTCGTGACAGAACTAATCTAGTCCTGGAGGTTCCTGCTCTTTACAACCCCCAATCCCTATTACCAGTAACCTGGTCCCGGGGTGCCAGCCCTCTGAGACCCTCCTCCAGCCCGCATGACATGTAACTTGCAATGATTATCCCATGCCTTCTTTCCCATACCTCCAATTCCTTCTTTCCCAGGTAATCTTTGTCCTTCTACCCAATATAAGCAGCTGGCTTATGGGGAGAGGCAGAGCAGGTTTTAGTGGATGACCTGCTGCTCTCCCATACTGCTGGCATTATAGGAATAAACACTCATATATAATTCAACCACATCTCTGCTTAATTGGCTGAAGTAGTGACAAGCAGCACGGACCCCTGGGTTGTCTGGTTACATAACAGCAGCCGATTGCCTCTCACTGTCCTCTCTTCTGTATCAGATGCTGAAATGGCATCTTTATTAAATCTGATGCTAAGCAGATTTTTTTCTCTCCATCTGAAAATATTGAAGGAAAAAAGGGAGGTGGGTGGGGGGTCTCAATTAGGATTCTGGCCTCTACACACATCCAAATATCTAAGGTTGTTGCTTTTTGATAGTAGTCTGTTTCCTTATTAACATTTCTAAAAACAAAATCTATGGGTTGACTAGGAAACTCACATTTTTTTCTGCTCTTAGCATTGAATAATGGGTTCCAAATAAAGGTGTATCAAAATTTACTTTTTACACTGACCTTATGCAAATGTGTTTCACTGATTAATTAGGAAGAACACATCTATAAGTGATTTTCCTCCATGAGGTGCTAATTTCATTTACAGAATGATAATCTCAGGTAAACAGAACCAGAAGACATCATGCGTAGAGAAAATGGTACTAAGTATACCTGTTGGCTTCGGTTTCCCCATCTGTAAAATAAACTATGGATTTATTATGAGAGTTGAAAGATATAATAAAGAGGAGATAAATATTTTCTATAAACAGTAGTTAAGTGAAAACAAATACCCCAGATTCAACATGGTGCAGTTAAAAAATGTTTCTCCTCATTCCCTCCCTACCCCAATACTTCTCAGCTAGAAGACTCACTGAGCTTCTTGATTTGACTGCATACCAATGCTAAATTCCTGAAATTGGAAAGAATGTTCTCTGTGAGACAACCTATTGCTCAATGGTGGACATGAGAAAGGACAGGGGAGGAACCCAGTTTTAAAACAGAAAAGGGGCCCTAACTGGTTTGGCTCAGTGGATAGAGCGTTGGCCTGCAGACAGAAGGGTCCCAGGTTCCATTCCAGTCAAGGGCATTCCATCCCTTGGTTGAGGGCACATCCCCAGTAGGGAGTGTGCAAGAGGCAGCTGATCAATGTTTCTCTCTCATCGATGTTTCTAACTCTCTGTCCCTCCTCCTTCCTCTCTGTAAAAAAATCAATAAGATATATTTAAAAAAAAACAGAAAAGGAAATTCAGGTTATTATGAACAAATGGATGACTGCAACCACATTTTGATGCTTTCTATTAGTGGGAATACATTTATTCTGCTTGTTTTGTTTAAGGAAAGTGCCAGAAGAGCCATGAGGTTTTCACAAATCTATAGACTAATAAAAAAATTAAATAACATGCTTCTATTGGGAGTGCCTCTAAGCAGTTAGAGATGTCAAATATTTTATTTAGCATTGCACTTTACCAGAAACAATCATCAGGTGATAGCTTTATGCATATCAACCAGTTCTCTGATTTCTTTAGGAAGCAAGAGATTAAGTCAGTTCAGTCCCACTTTATTTGCTACCCCAACCATAAATAATAAACTAAATCCCCTGAAAATTTTACATCAATGATTTGCATACTTTCCTTGGGTGGTAATTTTTTATAAGCATAAAGTTAATTGTTTTTTGCCACTCATTTAATTTCTCATTAAAATTTCTTTTAGGTTGTCATGACATCAACTTTTGCAACATCTATGCAAAAAGAACAGAAAGTGTATAAAATACAAATGTACTATAAGAAACATGTAAAAATTATTTTTCTGTTTCACAATTAAAATGTTTTAACAATAGCTACTATTATTTATTAATTACTACAATTTATTAAGTATCACATTCCAGGCACTAGGGGAGAGGCCTTTAACAGGTGCCCTCTACTTCTTAAGACAAACCATAACTGTAGATACTATTATGTGCTCAGAGCCCCTCAGCTAATAAGGGGATGAATTTTCCTGCATAACTTTGTGGATGAAAAGGGGGCCACATACTCCTGACAAGCTCAGGGGAGGCCTGCATGGCAAGCCTAACAAATTCAGAGCCTAAAGTAACCAGAGGATGGTCTGAAATGAAAACTTCCTAACTAAAAGCCAGTCCTGGTGGGTAGTCATGTCCTAGCCATACCTATTTGACAAAAGTCAATCTTTGTCAATAGTGGGAGCCGGTCTGTTGTCTTTTTGCATCTATGATAACATACCTTTGGAATGTCAGAGAACTCCCCTTATTCCAGACCCCCCAGGTCACCATCTCCCACCAGAGCACAGACCACAGAACCCCTCACTGCTATCTTGTTCCCCCATACCATCTCTGTGTGCTATAAATGTTAACTATCCTGTACTCACCAATGTAAAAGTATGTGTCTATCATTTTACTTTTATCCAATCTCAGAGATTTCCTGCTTTGTTTTTTCCCACCTCCCTAATCCACCACCAATGGATTTCATGTAATCCTTACATCTTCTCCTTTGATTCTGATGTATAAAATAAGGTGCCCAATTGCCATTCTCTAGAGTATTTTCTCAATCCCTTGAGATTTTTCTTTCAGGCAATTGTCAGTTTGGCTCAAATAAACTCATAAAAATTATCTCCAGGTTTAGACATTTCTTCCTTCCTGGACAACTTCCTTCTCCCACCCCCACTAGCCCTGGGACTCTTATCATGTCACTTTTGTTAAAAACTTACTTTTCTCTACCAAACATATTTTACATTTCTGGAATACAGCTGTTATTTTTTTAAATCCGTATGACACATTGTCCCTTCCTGCAGTTCTGCAGAATTCTAGGTGTCAGAAGCGGTTAACAGAATTGGGGAAACATTGAGGAAGTGTTTCTGGCCCACATGTAATTGAGTGCAATGAATTTACTGGGTCAGATTTAGTTGAACCCCTCTGATGTTGGTCTAGCAATTAAATCTACATAAGACAGACTAACAAGGGAAAGAATCGCATTTAATTACATGCATAATATGGGAAGCTCACATATATAAGAGAGTCAGAGACCCCAGACAGAAAGGGAAAATGAGGTACATACAGCAGGCATTCTGAGCTAAGGATGCAGTAAGGCACTTTGGGGCTTCAGAGAGGAGGAAGGTTGTTTGCAGGGTGATAAGAAGAGCAGATGCTCAGAAATCAGAAGTTTGCCCTCCCCTGTGGATAGCCATAAAGTTTGTCTGGTGATAACTCTTATTATGGACAAGGCCCCCAATTTCAATTCTTTAAGGGAGAGGAAATTTTTTCTCATGATCCCAAAGGGTCTGCATTGCCTTCAGCTCAAAGTAATTCACCTACCAAAGTGGGACATGTTGGAGAGGTGTGTTCTGAATCCTTTCACATAACTACTGCTGAACCCAGGTTTTCCAGCACATAGTAGGCACTCACATACCTAATGAATTGGGTATCCAGTTAATTGTTTTCTTCTAAAAAGCCTCAATTAATTAAATGAACTTAAATAGCAATTTCAAAATAGATCTAGTGAAGGGTTTGCGGCTCCAAAATGTTAGCCCCGGGGAGGGGGGAGGGAGGGTCAGAACGAGGGTAACTTCTTTTTTATTTTTAATATTTTTTTAATTTTTTTTTTTACAGAGAGGAAGGGAGAGCAATAGAGAGTTAGAAACATCGATGAGAGAGAAAGGAATAGAGAGTTAGAAACATCATCAGCTGCCTCCTGCACACTCCCTACTGGAGATGTGCCCACAACCAAGGTACATACCCTTGACCTGAATCGAACCTGGGACCCTTGAGTCCGCAGGCTGACGCTCTATCCACTGAGCCAAACCGGTTAGGGCGAGGGTAACTTCTTGTTCCTCTGAGATGGGCACTACTTAACTCAACCTTGCTCCACCTGGGCGCTCCCCCCAAACCGGAATAGCTGTGTCCCTAAGAGGACCAGTGGGTAAGGAACAAGGTCCCACCGCCACCTTAGCACACGCGGGGAATCGCATTAAACTTAAAAGGAGCGTGTTTACCAGCAAACAAAGGGCGGCGGGTCTCAGGTCCCAGGACCAGCTGGGGCCGCCTGGGAAGAGCGAAAGCTGAGAGCCGCA
The DNA here is from genome assembly GCF_000147115.1 of Myotis lucifugus. NCBI lineage: Eukaryota > Metazoa > Chordata > Mammalia > Chiroptera > Vespertilionidae > Myotis > Myotis lucifugus. Next base: position 5,159,162 of record NW_005871069.1, read on the forward strand.
GTGACAAATGGACATTCCACACTCTAGCAGATACACACCCTTCTGCGGCTACTTGGGGCTGCGCCCGCCAGCTCCAGCTACCTGGCCCACAGCTGGTTCTCCACCACCCCGAGAACTTTTCTGTCCCTCTGGACCCAGGGTTGGGCAGGTGGGGGCCTCTAAGGAATTTTTTCCACTGGACTCGGCGGGAGGCCCTTCCCAATTGGAAGGTGAAGGCTCTTAAGTCTCTCGGAGACGCTCACAAGAGAGAGGGCCAGCGGGCAGCACAGAGCCTGCGGAGCAAGAACAAAGGGAAGCCGCGGCCCTGGGAGGATGCTGCGCTCCGCTGTGCCCCACCCGGCCGGCTCGTGCGCAGGTAGCCCGGCTTTGGGCGCTGCGGGTGAGTGTGTTGAGCAAGTACACAAAGCCTCACTTCCGTGGGGCCAGGCGCCCGGACTCGCCTCCACGCCACCCAAGGTCCGTCACATTCCTGCATCCCTGCCGCCCTCTGGGACCTGAGTGCACGCTGGATGCCAGGCGCGGTGCCAGGCGGAGCCCATACAGGTAACCTTTGGGGAAACCGGGGCTGAGGGAGGCGGCGGCTGGCTGGGAAGAGGCATGCCTTTTTAGGCAGCCGCGCAGCCCCCCGCAGCCCAAGTCTGCCATCACTCTCTGCCAGAGGAGGGCTCGGCGAGCCGCCAGGGAGTGCGCCGCCGTGCACTCCGCCAGCTCTGGCCAGCTGCAGGCCAGCGGGGAGAGTGCAACTTTCCGGCCCCAGGCGCCCGCCCGCTAGGTGAGTCCAGGC
>NW_005871069.1:5160389-5162494 GCF_000147115.1 Myotis lucifugus
GAGACGCGAGCGCGGGTCGCTCTGGGCTCCCGGAGGTAGCACCGAGAGGCTGCTCGGCGCAGGAGGGGGCGGCCACTAGCAGGAGAATCTGAGCTGCGCGTGTGAGGTGTGCAGCCCCTTCGTTCCGTGGCGCGTGGCGGGCGCCTCCGGGCCGGGTCCCCGCTCCAGCGGGCGTCGGTGTGAGTGTGGGAGCGCGTGGCGCGCGCGCCCGAGCGGCTGCCGGAGAATAGAATGTGACACGCACGTCCCCGACTGCAGCGCCGCGCGCCGGGGAGCGCGTAGCACCGCGGTGTCGGGAGAAGGCTGGTGAGGGAGCGCGCGGGGGTCGCGCTATGGGCCGACGTCTTCCTCGGTGTCGCCACAGCCAGTGCGCGGCTCTGTACGCAGTTAGTCTGGGCGATGAGGAGCCTGACCTTTGTTTGGGGAGGGAGGAGGGGGCGACGTTGAGGGTAATTTTGGGGGAGAAACGGAATTCTTGAGAGGGTGAGCGAAATGGAGGGCTTGCGCTTTGGGAAGGGGCAGCTGTGCCCCTGTGGCTCAGTCATGGTGATCTTTTATTTTATTTTGGCTCTGGAAAGGAATCTAGGTTTTTAATTGTCTTACTAGACCCTACCCCCTTGCGAAACTGCACTTCTTAAAGCTTACAGTGCGTTCTACTGATTCTAGTTTTCTGTTAGCTGTAAGTGTTTAGGGACAGAAGGAACCTTGCAGATCCTAAATACCGGGTGCTCATTTTTTTGTATGCACGGAGAACTCCTGCCATTGAGTTGTCTTACTTTTGCTCCGTGTAGAGAGAGGGTGGTCGATGCTTTCTATGGGTACGAAATGGAACCTCCACCGAGTTCCGATTTGACAGAGCCTGGGAACCGAGTGAAGTTAGAGTCGCGGCTCCAGCAAGCGCTGCCTTCCAGAGCCAGCAGCTCTGCTCGGAGACGCCGTGCTTTCCAGGAATCCGGGGAGACTTGTGATCGCCTCCCAGGTGTCTCCACGAACCCTGTCCGTTTGGTCAACTGAAGTCCCAAAGCTGTTTTGCATTCCGAGAAGCACTGTGGGAGAAAAGTCGGTGCCTGGCTGGATTTTTGTGAGTTTATTTTTCTGGTCATACTGAAAATTGGGCGAGTGCAAACTATATTTGGTCGAAATCTTTGTTTTCCGTGCGGTTGACGTTCTAACCTGGCGTGCCTCAGCTCGTGGACTCTGCTGGCCAGGGCAGCGTTGCTGGACTCACATGCTTGCTGTTTTAAGTACTTTCTGCAGGTTTAAAAAGCCTCGTGCGAGTTACTTGATACTTAAAAATTTTTTGAAAATTTAGCCAACTTATTTTGCCGTTTTGAAATAAAATTTGACTAGTGAAGAATTTCAATAAATTAAAATGCTATGTGTCATCCTGTTGTGAACTTAGGGTTAACACATCTTTTAAAGGAAAAAGAATATGTGACCTTGAACCTCTTTTTACCCATTCTCCTTTCCCTATTTTCTATGACCCGAAACAAAAATGTTTACACTTGAAGGTTTGCATTTCCTACTAATGCATTAGAAATACTGTTGACTATGGTGTATGGATGCTGTGATCAAAATGGAGAAAAGCCTAAAATAATAGGTGCCTTGAATTTTACAGTTAGGTTTTAAAAAGGCACTTAAACATGTTGAATTCTTGATTCAGCTTTTATTGTGGTTGATGATATTGTAGCATTTCGCCTTTGCTTGGTGCAGTAGAAGCTTCCACTCCTAGTGGAGCTCTGCGCCCAGGGAGGAGGTGGAGACAGAGTGCAGAGTGCAGACCAGCACTGGTGAGTTTATTATGTAGTGCACACGGTCCAGGAAGACATGATAAAGAAATGAGTATATTTAGACTGGAGGATTCAAGGCCAGCATGATTTAATATTTGAAAATATGTGAATAGACTTATTATGCAGAGAAGAGCAGTCAACTCTGCTTGGTTTCTGATGAGGATAATTAAGAGTGAAAGGGTTTCCTCTAAGGTGAAGACTTAAGTTGGGTCTAGGGAAGGATTTGTGGCCAGCCAGAGAGATTAGTTAAATCAGGAAGTGGTTGCTGAGGAATTCCTGTAGATACTTGCTTCTGGAGTTTTTGTATTTTGTCCT
>NW_005871069.1:5162621-5227416 GCF_000147115.1 Myotis lucifugus
CCCCCACTCCCCCCCCCCCCAGTTTCTCCTCTTTCTAAGATGATTTTAAGTGTGTGCGTCTCTGATCAACTGTATATAGTAACTGAAATTTTATACTCTTGGTGAATTTATCCAAGCATTTCTCAAGTGCTAAGTCTTCTCTAAAACAACAAACTCATTCCTAGGTTTTTGCACCTTCAGCTTAGATAAACAACTGATGGGTTTCTTTCCAAAACTTGCAGATATGTGTCCTTTGAGACGTTTTCAATTAATTTGCAGATTTGATGTCTCATTCTTGATATTTTTGAATAAAAAATATCTTACACATGATGATAGTCTCTTTTGTTTAGAGTACTAGTATGCATCTTCTCTTTAAATATGCTTGTTTTCCCCTCCTGGATCTTCTGTTACATGATCTTAAATGTAATTGTACTTTATTTGATTTGCTTAACATCTAAGCAAAAGCTAGTGTCCTCGTGGTAGGTGTATGTTAAGTTTTGAGTGTTTAAGCCCTGAAAGCTGCTCCTTAAAAAAGAAGTGTAGGATGATATTCACAACTGACTGTAAGGAAAATAATTACACAGACTCAGGTACTAATTCTGGAACCTGGAAAGTGCAGCTGCACATTCACACAGAAATTTTTAATGTTATTCAGTTGATTCCAAGGCCAAAGACAGCTTGTGGTGTAGATCACCAGCTCCTGTTAGCAAATAAACATCGGACTTTCAATTTAATATACCTGCCATTTTCTGAAAGCCGTCCTTCCTATTTTTTACAGATTTGTTTGTAAACATTATTAAGTATGCCCCTTACTAAATCCCATCCTGATCTGAAATTTCAAGTGCTCCCCCCAAAAAACATTGATGGGGAGTAGCTGCAATTCAAAATGCTTGGAACCCACCTAGCCTGTGGGTAAATGGCAGCCATACCTTTAAAGAGTGTGAGGTGGGAACTGGGCAGCCAGAAGGCTTTGATTCTTGGTAAAAGCTGGGTCCCAGCAGTAGCCACCTGCAGGTTCTGGGCTGTCGCACTACACCAAGTGCCACCTGCTACGGGAAGGAAGTGCTGTGTGGGTGGAAATGACATCAGAGGAATGCTGCTCATTCTTGGGGAGTTTTGTTTGCACAGAACTTCTCTGTGGCCCCCTGGCTTCTGCCTCCCTCTGTGGTCTGTTCTAGGGGAGAATTTGGAATTCAAGGCAGACATTGGCTCTAACAAGCTAGGAGGGTGTGAAGGTTGGGTTTGCAGTTTTGCAGTGAACATCCTCACAGAGAAAGCATCCAGGAAAGCTCCGGGGCCCTCAGACCTGAGTCCCAGGGAGTGCGGCCCTGCAGGGACCCACTTGGAAGTCTGGTCCTCACCAGAGCTCAGCTTCAGGGCTGTAAGATGAAGACTCAGATTAAATCCACTCCAAGGTGTCTTCTGGTGCTGGGATTCCACGAAATTGATAATTATATATTCTGGCATACTGCAAAGCTAATTTCTATGCTCAAAAGATAACATTTAGTAAGCATGTTGGACAGCCCTTCAAACACCATATAGTACAGGGGAGAATAGTAATTCACAGAACAACACAACCACTGATTGGAACTTCCTATGTGCCACACCCTACCATTTGCTCAGCATACTTATCAAAGTACATCTTAGCCACAGCCCCAGTACATATTATCACCCCCATTTCACAGGTGAGGAGACAGCCTCAGGAAACTGAAGTGCCTTCCTCCAAGTCTCCTGGTGAGAAAGTGGCAGAGCTGGGAATTGGACCTGGGTTCTTGTGTCTCCCAAGTCCATGCTGTTAGACTGAGATTGACTCTACAGAGAAGGGGAATGACTCCTCCTGTCCTTTTGTGAGGGCCAGAGAATAGTTGGGACTGTGAGCTTTCTCTTGTCCAAACCATGGCTGGATTTTGAAGATTGCACAGGATGGAAGGGGCTGGCAGGGGGCCGTACAGACAAAAAGCCCATGTATCTACTAGAAGCTGGAAGCTGAAAGAGGCTTCAGCAGCAGCTTACAAATGGCCCCTGAAGTTTGGACTATCCAGGCAGTCAGTATTAGATGAAATTCAGGCTCATAGGAAGGGTTGTCAGAGCAAGTATAATTTCCAAGGAAAAATTTAAGTTAAGACTTGAGAAAATTATCCTCGTGCTTTGAGGTATTGGGTTGACGAAGAGAGCAAGTTCAGAAAGTAGTCTCTTGGGACATTTAGAAATACAATGGCTAAATCATTAGGGAATATGCTGTGAAGAAAAACCCTGAATATCTTGATTATAAGTCTCTGTTTTCACAAGTTTATAATTCACATGTTAAGTTCTACTCTAGGTTGCTCCTAGTGTTTGAGCCTGAGAGGAAAATGCTTTATTAAATTTAAAACAATTGGTTTCCATGCTCAAATTATACAAATTTTTCAAGTAAAAATGCTTCCATGTTGGTGATTGTTGTGGTTTTCAAAATTATTTAGCTTTGAATTAAATTTGGGAAAGATTAAATGTATTAGATATCCAGTAGCTTTCAGTATTTAGAAATACATTTGAAAAGTAGTTTCCTTGAAAATATAGTGATGATTTTTTGGAAACATAAGTCTATTATTATATGCTGAAAACTTGTACCTCTGACCACAAATGGGTAGAAAAAAGACAGTTAATAACAGGATTTGTTTTCTAAATGATACAGTTAACCCACTTACAATATGAAAGTATAGGTGCATGAATTAATTTGGTTCTACGATTAAAAGAGGGATCTTGCTGAGTAAATTATATTTTAAAATCAGAAACACTATATCCCATGAGAAATCCCAATATGAAAAAGAGAACTGTCTTTAAAAAGAGCATGTGCATTCTCTTTCTCTCTCTTGCTCTCTATCTCTCTTTTACACATACAAACACACGCAAGCACACACACACACAAATACAGGAGGAATATGCACTAATATGTTTTTACTTAGGAGTACGAACTTGAATTAGGATACTTAATTGTTGGGATTCCCTTGTAACAAAGTCAGGACCAGAACACTGGCCTCTGACTGAGAGAACATTGTGTTTCCTATGTCATCTCTGAGATCATTGTATGTTCCATTTTCTAGGTGGCTTGTGAGAAGATATCAAAGATGTTTCAGGTTTACACTTTACTCTTAATTTAATATAAATGGGATAGATATAGGAAAACACATTTATGTATGTGTGTGTATTTGTTAATATTCTTTTAAAAATGTTTTTATTGATTTTAGAGAGAAAGGAAAGGAGAAGGATAGATAGAAACATCAATGAGAGAGAGAGCCTCTTGCACGCCCCCTACTGGGGATGGAGCCCACAATCTGGGCATATGCCCAGACCAGTAATCAAACCCCTGAACTCTTGGTTCATGGGTGGACACTCAACCACTGAGGCACATTGGCAGGACTATTAATGTTCTTTATAACAGCAGCATCCTCAGGGTACCTTTGGTGGTTTGCAGAATGACTAAGTGCTATATATTAGTTAGCCATTCATTCGACTGGAAAGAGGTCAAGTCTTCCCAGGTGTTTCAGGTCAATCTAAAGTTGACCAAATAGTGTAGGTGACTCAGTATCTCTCCTGGAGAACAGGTTACTATTTGAAGTTGCCCTGAATTATAGTCCTCAGATCACTTTAGTCTTTAGATAAAAGAATTAAGACAATAAGCTCCAGAGTTTTATTTTTAAAAAGCACTATACCCTCTAATTCCCAAGGAATTTATTGAGTAATTTATGACTAAATGAGAAGCTGACAAATGCAACATGGTTTACTTTATTTATGTGTGTGTATATGTACATAATGTGTGCATAGGTATATAATTTCTATTTTACAAAGTGTGGTTTCCCTCTTTGAGTCACAGAATAGTTAAAAACTGTATTCTTCGGCCCTTTGTTCAAAATTAGTAGCTAGAAGAATTGAACTAGTTAAGTGATTGGCCTGACTCAGTACTTGGTGCTTTATAATACTATTCAGAGATGCCATTAAATAAATTACATCATTACTTGAGGTAGGAGAGTTTCAGAAATTGTCTAGATAGGAGTAGAAAAATGTCTATAAAGTGCGGCTTAAAAATAATGTGATTGCTTCTGTAAGTTAATCCAAAAGCATACTTGCTTCACTCTACACCTTCCACCACTTAGTTAAAACATATCATACTGTATTATAGTCATACCCCAGTAATACACCCCATATCACTGCTTGACATATATGCAGAAATAGCAGAATGAATCTTTTTGGTTTGTGTGGGGGTTTTTTTCCCAATATTTTTATGACTGGTAAGCATAGTATTAGCTGTAAAACCAGAAGTGTGCAAAAGAGAAGCTTTAGATTGTATTAAATAATGTGCCTCTTAAGGGGTAGTCAGAAGAATCCTAGACCCAGTAGCTTTTGCTGTTCCTAAATGGCCTAGTTATAACCCAGTTATAAAATGGAATTCTGTGCATATGACCAGAGCATGATGTGCATGTTTTACTGGCAAAACTAAACTCACCTTACCCTAGATCTCCTCCCCGAGGTCCCTGCCTCCCAGGTGCCCGAATTAAACCTATTTTAAACTTATCATACCATACTGAAGATGAGAGGTGAGTTTTGAGTGCAGAAATGTATAAACTGACCCTGCATAGTGACCAGAAAATTTGGTCCGGGAATTACCAGTCCAGGCTGTGCACAGCAGTCCCCCTAAATGCCCTGTGCAATCCTTGTAGCAGGCAGCAGAGGGCGCTGTTCCCCAGGTGCCTGCTCTACCCAGAACTGTCAGCTTGGTAGGAGGGCCATTCTTTTTTTTTCTTTCTTTACTGATTAAGGTATTATATATGTGTTCTTATCCCCCCATTGCACCCCCCCACCCCACCCCGTTCGTGCCCTCACCTCCCCTAGTGTCTGTATCCATTGGTAATGCTTATATGCATGCATACAAGTCCTTTGGTTGATCTCTCCCCCTTCCCCCCACCCTCCCCTGCCTTCCCTCTGAGGTTTGATGGTCTGATCGATGCTTCTCTGTCTCTGGATCTGTTTTTGTTCATCAGTTTATGTTGTTCATTATATTCCACAAATAAGTGAGATCATGTGATATTTATCTTTCTCTGTCTGACTTATTTTGCTTAGTATAATGCTCTCCAGGTCCATCCATGCTGTTGCAAATGGTAGGAGTTCCTTTTTACAGCAGCATAGTATTCCATTGTGTAGATGTACCACAGTTTTCTAATCTACTCATCTGCTGATGGACACTTAGGCTGTTTCCAAATCTTAGCTATGGTAAGGCAGCAAAATCTCAGACATATGCCGAAGCAATATTTTCACCAATACAGCTCCTAGGACAATGGAAACTAAAGAGAAAATAAACAAATGGGACTACATCAAAATAAAAAGCTTCTGCACAGCAAAAGAAACCATCAACAAAACAATAAGAAAGCCCACTGCATGGAAGAACATATTTGCCAATGTTATCTCTGATAAGGGTTTAATCTCCAACATTTACAGGGAACTCATACAACTTAACAAAAGGAAGATAAACAATCCAATCAAAAAATGGGCAATGGACCTAAATAAATACTTTTTGAAAGAGGACATACAGAAGGCCAAGAGACATATGAAAACATGCTCAAAGTCACTCTAATCATCCAAGAGATGCAAATCAAAATGACAATGAGGTACCATCTCACACCTGTCAGAATAGCTGTCATCAACAAAGGACAAGTGCTGGCGAGGATGTGGAGAAAAAGGAACCCTCATGCAGTGCTGGTTGGAGTGCAGACTGGTGCAGCTACTGTGGAGAACAGTATGGAGTTTTTTCAAAAAACTAAAATTGGAACTCCCACTTGACCCAGTGATCCCACTTCCAGGAATATATCCCAAGAAACTAGAAACACCAATCAGAAAGGATATATGCACCCCTATGTTCATAGCAGCACAATTTACAATAGGAGGGCCATTCTTTACAATTCATTCCTGGCTGGACTGCAATGCATACTTAGATTGATTAATTTGCCTACCCATTCTTTTCTTGGCAGTAAAAATTCAAGTCGTGTGTGTGGAGGGAGTTGGGCATAGAACAGGATTACAGGAGGGAGGTCAAGTGTGTTTTTGTTACCTTTATTATTGTTCTTTTATTGTGAATTAAAAACAAGGACTGATGATGCAATTTTGTATTTAAACATTCCCCTGGTTTATCCTGTGTAGTTTGTAAGTTCATCTTTTTTCAGCGATGACATAAAAAGTCTCTTGGAAGTTGGTTCACCTATGTATACCAAGATGGCATTTTCCTCACTCAGTGCTAATGGTTTGTAGGGTGGGGGAAACCGCAACTGAGACCTGGGCTCCATTGCTTCTCTTGGTAGAATGTTAGGAGATAGATGTTCAAGTTTACCAAAGAAACTCCCGCCTCAGCATTTGTTGAATTCCAGGTGCTTGGAGGAGGGACATCATTGAACTGAACAGGTCTGGAGCCTATTTTTGTTTTGTTTTCTTTTTTTAACATAGTTTTTTAAACATACAGTTGATTTCAGAGAGGAAGGGAGAAGGAGAGAGAGATAGAAAAATCAATGATGAGAGAGAATGATTGATTGGCTGCCTCCCACACGCCCCCCACTGGGGATCGAGCCCACAACCCAGCACATGTCGTGACCAGGAATCAAACCCAGGACCCTTCAGTCTGCAGGCCGATGCTTTATCCACTGAGCCAAACCAGTTAGGTTTTTTAATTCATAGGACTGTATTTATGTTATGTGACATGGATGTTCACATATCAGATTTCATCAACCTCAAATACAAAAGGTAGAGGAACAAGGCCCCAAACCACCTTCTGAGATCTTAGGAGGATGGGGAGAAGCACACTGTGCTGTCCCCAGCCTGCAAATCAAGTAGGCCGTGGACGATTTGCTAAATGAGCAGGGTTGGTACAGGAGTCAAGGAGAACTGCCAGTGTGTTGCCTCTTTCCCTGCCAGTCCTCCAGCCGATCGTGAGTGATGTCCAGGGGAGTTTGGGAGGAGAAAAGAGGTGCACAGAAGCATGCCATTCTCACCCTCCCTCTCCCACCCCCACTGCTGCCAGTGTGTTTTTCCACCAGTGAGTTCATGACTCTTATTTTCTTCTTTGTTCCCTCTAAACATGTCTGTGTCAGCCTTGGGCTTGGTGTGTCTATGTATATAGCGAGAAAGTAGTGTCACTCTCTCCAAGTTCAGTTTTACTTTGGTTTTGGGGCAACTATTTTAGGTATCTTGTTTTCTTCAGCTATATTTCCAAACCAGAGGATTGCTATATAGGAAAGTTAATTGGTAGATCATTCTTTAATGATAACTGTGCATGGATCATAAGTGTAAAGTCTGATGAATTTTTATAAACTGAATATACCTGTGTAACCAGCTAGATCAAGAAACAACTATTACCAGCATCTCAGAAGTCTTTTAGGTCGCTGTTCCTCCAGAGGTAACTGCTATCCTGATTTCTAACAGAATAGATCAGTTTTGTGTCATCTGCTTACATTCAAGTTTAAACAAGATAAGTTCAGGCAGAGTTAGCCAGGTATGAAATATAAACTGTGCTATTAAAGTAGAAAAGTTTGACATTTATTCATCATCGGAACTTTCATGCTGTGTGAAGTATATGAAAACTAAACACAAGAGCTTAGTTTTGCCAATTGTTGGATGCTATAGCTCTTCCTTTCAGTTCACTATAACCACAGGATCAAAAATAAATTTTAAAGCTGCTACATTATGCTGTAAATCTTGAAGACATATTTTAATATATTCCAGTTTATTAAAAAGATAAAGCTGAACATTTTTATATGAAAAAATACACTTTAAAATGAAATTTTCTTTACTAATAAAATTTATTTTCATTTGGCAACTTCTAGCCTCTGCACTGTGTATTTAGAATACTTTAATATTGCAAGTAGATACTATGAGATAGTGGATAATAGTTCTGTGTGATATTTTGCATAATATAGTTGGACTCTCTTAGGAGATGTTTTTAAGGAACTAGCTGGTAGAAAAATTCAGCAGGACACGGAAGATTAAGGTCATGTATGTTCTTTAGAGTTTGCGTCCTCATAGAGAAATTCTACATTGCAATTTGGAAATAATGAATAAATAAAAATCTAAAACCTCAGTCTAGGCTGATAGTATCCTAGTACTTAGAGTGCACTAATCAACTTTGAGGGAGATTTCCATTATACCAGAAACTAAAGTTCAAAGATATATAAAGAAAAGTTAGGATAATATTTAAAATTTACTAGGAAGGAAGAGAATACAAAATGAAAATGTGATTTCAAAAGTAAAAAGGATAACAGACAGATTGCTTTATAAAGGTGCAGTGTACTGCCCTGGCTGGGTGGCTCAGTCGGTTAGAGCATCAGCCCATGCACTGAAGGGTCCTTGGGTTCTATTCCTGGTCAGGGCACATACCCAGGCTTTGGGTTTGATGCCCAGTAGGGGTATTTACAGAAGGCAACTGATTGATGTTTCTCTCTCACATCAATGTTTCTCTCTCTCTCCCTCCCTCCGTTCCCTCCCTCTTCTTCACCCTTCTCCCTTCTCCTCTCCTCTCCTCTCCTCTCCTCTCCTCTCCTCTCCTCTCCTCTCCTCTCTTCTCCTCTCCTCTCCTCTCCTCTCCTCTCCTCTCTTCTCCTCTTCTCTTCTCTTCTCTTCTCTTCTCTCTCTCTCTCTCTCTCTCTCTCTCTCTCTCTCTCTCTCCAATTAAAAACATATCCTCAGGTGAGGGTTAAAAATCAATCTAATGTACTCAGATTATTTGTATAAATTCAGGATTTTCCTAAAGCCAAAGAAATTGGCTGAAACCCAAAGCCAGATGGCAGTGGAATCAGTTGATGTGGAGCTGCGTGCTTGCAGCCACAGTTCAAGTTCACCCACAGCATGGGGAGTTTTGTGATTCAGTTTCTGTGTCCTGACAAGGAAGCTGTGTCTCTTACCTGCTCCTGAGACGTGGCTGTTCGCACATGCCCTTTCCATGTGCTGTGTAAATGGCTTGAAAATATGTTTATGCTTCCTGTGTCCATCCAGAGTCTCTTCCCTGATGGAGACGATGAGATTCACAGTTCCTGCAGGGCAGTGTGTTTCCTGGGTTTCAGCTGCTAGTGTTGATCATATTCTTCACAAAAAAGATGGAGGGAAGCCCTGCATTGTTAGAAACCAGAGGGACATTTTACACTAGAAATTCATTTTATAGATGTCTCCACCTACTCTTATCCATCTCCTGCACCTCCACCCATCCTCCATATTGGCAGACAGTCATCTTCCCAAGCCCTAAGCTTGGTCATCTGACATCTCTCCTTGGATGCTCCAGTCTCCCTCCAGCACACATGGGACACACTCTGGAAGTCTTAGAGAAACATGGGCCTCTGCACTGGGCACCAGCTTATTGTCTCCACTTTCCTTTCTTTTTTCTGCCATATTAGGCTGAATCTAAGGAAGAATCTGGTTCTTTTCCCCTCTGTCAGTAAGCTCCCTTCCCCCTCAAGTACATACACACACACACACACACACACACACACACACACACACGCACACGCACACGCACACGCGTGCGTCTGTACTAAAGTGTCCCCTCCATTGTTGGACTGTTTGCTTCTTTCTCACCACTGCTTCACTCTAAGTAGCGATCATTTGAAAACAGGACTTTCTAAAGACCAGGCGGACCATTCTGTACCTACATCATCTTTAGAATTGTAGTGAGGTCCTCGGATATGCTCATGGATTTTTTTATAACGTTGATGGGATGCTGTAGGAACTTAGCTCTTCTTTATATCAATTTGCCTGTGGTAAAATAGGCTGCACAGTTTAACTCTGACTCCCCAACGGCCAGGACAGTGAGTCCTCACTTGATGTTGTCCATACTTCCAGTGACTTTAAGTGCTTGAAGTCATAGAACCTATCAAGTCAAAGTTGAATGATTCAGCCTTATAATTCTTATGCCATTTGTGAATCTCACAGAAAAAAACCTGAAATTCACATTTATTGTCACAATTATTACAAATGTGGTTGGCATCATTGTTTATGTCTGAAAACATTCAGAGCTGAGGGACATATGTGTAATTGACAAGTAATTTGTAAATGAATTAGGTAGGTGCAGTCCAGGGAGAGTTTATAAAAGCACTTTGGGATTCATAAATGAATCAAATTCCAACAATTGGAGCTGCATCCGTGATCCACACCTGATATGATAATAAGGACTCTCCGCAGGGGATGGCTTAGCAGTGCTTTGCTGTGCTCCACTGTTTTCTGCCTGCCCACGAATCATCTATGAATAGATATTAAAATTTGGAAAGGTGCTTCTAGACCTGGGAGAGTATAAAATATCAGTTCTCTAGGAAGAATGATAAGTGCAGTGCCTCCACCCTGAGTTTAGTCCAACAGGTGCAGGTGGGGCAGCTCACACGCACCTTAGTTGAAGGCCTAGGGGAGGCGTCATGACTTCAACGTGGGTGTCTACTGTGTGGCTGTGACTTCCTGCCAGTGTCCCCAGCAGGACACAGCTGCCAGGGCTGAGGTGCACCTCCCAAGGACAAATTGTCAGCTTGTATTTGGGATCATCAGTTAGGTGGAACTTTGAGTATTTTCAAAGTATCTTCCCGGATTTACATCCTCTTGAGTGCTAAGCGCTGTGCTTCCCTCGCTGTGATCTAAGAAAGTTTGCTTTTAAAATTTGTGGGCCCCTTAAAGGTCGAGTTACAGATAGGGGCATGCCTGAGATGAGTCAGTTAATTAAAGGGTCTGTTTCCATTGCTCTGAACCAATAGTAGAATAAAATTTTAAAAATGTTACCAGTGGTTGAAGTTATGGACCTTCAGTGATTCTCAGTGGTAAATAGAACATTGCAGGAATTGAACGAAAACACTCGGAGTTCAAATATATATAGCATTTGAATAAACAATTTTATTGCTCTATTTCCATAAGCATAAGATCCCAGGGACAGCTTGATAGTAAAGAGACAACCTAAGTGTAGATTTCTTCTCCCCCATGGAAATAATTTTAAGTCACATTCATATTCAGGTTGAGTGGATTTTGATGACTTAGTGTGTTGGCTGTTCCCAGTTGTGCTGCCAACAGTGGCACTCCAGCGTTCTCCGGTCTGCGGGTAATCTCTACACCAGCACCGACTCTCATCTGTCCCTGGGTTCACACACCAGGCAGAGTAAGCTCTGTAGGTCAGAAAACTCTGTCTACTGTGCCAAGTAGGGTCCCAGGGCATCGGGATTGATGGTACTTAAGGTAATATATTACATTTTGAAAATTATTTCATTTTTCTTAATGACTTAAGATCTCTGTATGCCTCAAGCCCTTCAAATGTCCTTATGAGTCCTGCTATGCCAGCTTAATCAGGCGTGCATTGCCAGTGGGTTTCTCTGTACTTTTTAATTATGTTGTTGTCCTGGACAAGGTTTTTGATAACTGGATGTGGTTAGAAAATTCGATTACTGTGCTTTGGAATTCTGGTGCCAGCCAGGGAGGCATGACCCTGCAATAAAACCAACCCACCAACTTATGCTGTACTTTTCAGAAAAGCTCATAATTATCGGATGTTGGAACTGGTTTCAAATGGATGCCAAGCTTTTGGGAGGGGGCAAACTTGCCCTGGACCTGCAGGAATGGGGTTGGTGTTCTGCTTGCTTATTGATTTGCTCTTATTTTCTTTGACTGCTTTAGACTCTTTGAAGGTTTACTCTCAGGCAGTGAGCTTTTAAGTAAACAATTCGGTGACTTACTAGAAACTGGTCATAAATAAGGATCTAACAAGAAATCTTGTGTTTACCTTGTTTGCATATCATGAATGTCTGAAGTAATTGGACACTTTAACATTTCAGATCCTCTTGGTGAATTACTATTAAACATTCAGTTTACACACCCAAATGATTGTCTTTATTCTTCTTTTGTAGAGAAAAGCCTGTTCTTGATGCGCTGGGAAGGGAAGACTAGCACCCTTCAGGGTGTAAGCATAATGCCTCCAAATCTCCCCTCCAAAAGCAGGTGGGAAGACCCACTCTGGTGGTCAGAAGAGTTCCTCATCCTAACTGTGGCTGAGTACAGTGACCCCAGGTGACAGCCTGTACAGAGCTGGCTCTCCCTTTGAACTCGGGGGACTGTCATTTTTACACCACCACCCTCTCACTGGCTATTTTGTCACCCCAGGTCCCTGTGTTGGTTGGCCAGGTAACAATGGGACATGGCTCAACACAGAGGTCTGCCTGAGTCTAATCTTCACAAATGAGTAAATAAAGGAAATCTGTCTCCCAGGCTCCAAGGTCAGGCACCTCTGGCTGTGGCCCTCGGGTCCCCCATCGCTGAGTGTGGCGTGCACCTCAGTGTCAGTCAAGTTCATGAGAAGGGCTTAAAACCAAGCAAAGTCATTTTTACACCCCCCACCCCGGGTTCTGGAAGGGCCTGATGCACGACTTTGAGGACCCCACTTTTGCCCAGAGAGCCGAGGACCAGGAGTGAGATCTTCCCATCTTTGTTTGGAGGGAGAGTTGAAGGCATGATGCAGAGCCCTGGAGGAGGGGAGTCTGCACTTTGTAACTGCCAGGCACTCCCCTCCCTGACCTAGGAAAGAGGATAGGGGCCCTCCTCCCCTGATCTCGGCAGGCGTCCTGGGACAGGTACAGTTCCCCTGAGTTCAAAGGGCAGTTGTTGTTTGGGGGCTTCTGGAGGGAAAGATGAAATGATGTTTTCTGTTTGCTGGAGGAAATTAATAGCAGAGTCCAAGTTCGGATTTTCCTGGACTATCCGAGTACAAGAGTAAAGCTCTGTCTGGAGGGAAGCTGCCAAGGTCCAGATGCCAGTGCCCCTGCTCACTGGCTGCACCTGGGGAAGGTGCCCTTCCAGGTGGCTCCTTTTATTGAGTGTGGCGCTCCTCCCCGGGACCGCCTCCGTGCTGCGTGTATCTCCTGGGGTACCTGTCTTGTACTGTGAATACTCTGGTTACCACCACTAAGTCCTCTCCAATCCCTCTTCCCAAATTCTCAGCCATAAACTACATGGAAGCAGAAATTTATAGAAGAAAGGAACATTCTGACATGAGAAATTTTCTTCTTAAAAAAGGAAGCAAGTTGGCTCATTATAATTGTCACTTAAGCCCCCAAACTCTACATTGATGCTAGATTGATGACAATTTTTTCTAAGATTGGATTTTCTCCTCGCTTTGCCTCAGCTTCCACTCTCCCATCTCTTCCTCTGACACAGGTAGGTGTGTGATGGTTAACAGCAAGCGCTGTTGAAGCACTGCTCGAGGTTTTCGGGACAGTTATCTCTGCTCTGGGACTGTACACAGATAGTTTACTATGGCAGATTCTAAAAAGTTATGACCTATGAAAAGTTTGTTTTCAGTGTAACTGAGGTCGGAATTGGGCATTTAACCTGAAATCCATGTGGTGTGGAGTTGCACAGTAGATGAACACTGTACACTGTAGAGAGAGCCTGAGAAGAGACCTGGGCCTGGAGCTTGCAGACAAGTCTTGGATTCCACACCCTCCACTGTGGGGATTTGTGTAAATTACTCCCCCCCACACACACACACTACTTTTTTTTAAATTAAGACTTTTAAAGCAGTTTTAGGTTCACAGCAAAATTGAGCAAAATGTACAGAGGTTTCCCATATACCCTCTGCCCCCACACATGCACAGCCTCCCCCACTAACAACTTCCCTACCTGTTTACCTTAGGGTTCACATGGCGTTACACAGTCTCTGGGTGTGGACAAATGTATGATGACTGTATCCATCATTGTAGTGTCGGACAGAGTATTTTCATTGCCCTAAACATCCTCTGTGCTCACCTATTCATCCTCCCTCCAAACCTCCCACAACCACTGATCTTTTACTGTCTCCATAGTTTTGCCTTTTCAGAATGTCGTAGAGTTGGAATCACGCAGTATGTAGTGTTTTAGGATTAGCTTCTTTTACTTAGTGATATGCATTTAAGGTTCTTCCATGTCTTTTCATGGCTTGCTAGCTCATTTCTGTTTAGCACTGAATAATATTCCGTTCTCTTGATTTAATCTCTTGATGTACCCCAGTTTATTTCTGCACCCATCTAGGTAAGGACATTTTTACAGTAATGAATAAAGCTGCTCTAAATATCTGTGTGCAGGCTTTTGTGTGGACATGAGTTTTCCACTCCTTTGGATGAATATTAAGGAGTATAACTGCTGGGTTATAGTATGTTTAGTTTTGTAAGAAACTGGCAAACTGTTTTCAGAAGTGGCTGCAGGATTGCATTCACACCAGCAGGGGTCGCCATTGGTGCTGTCCCTGTTCTGAATTTCCGGTCATTCTAATAGGTGTGTGGTGATGCCTCATTGGTTGTTTTCATTTGCAATGTCCTGATGTGGAGCTCCTTTCTATGTGCTCATTTGCCACCCATATATCACCTTTGATGAGGTGTCAGTTAAGGTCTTTGGCCATTTTTCAATAAGGTTGTTTTCTTCTTGTTGAGTTTTAAGAGTTCTTTGTACATTTTTTATAACAGTCCTTTAACAGATGTTTCTTTTGCAAATATTTTCTTCCACTCTGTGGCTTGTCTTCTCATTCTCCTGACAGTGTCTTTCAGAGAGCAGAAGTTTTTGTCTTAATGAGGTCCAGCTTATCAGTTATTTCTTTCATGGCTCATGCCTTTGGTGTTGTATCTAGAAGGCTTCACATACCCAAAGTTATCCAGGTTTTCTCCTATGTTATCTTTGTTAAACATAAAATTTAATTTCCAGGGATGAGAGTCTTTTTAAAAGAAAGGGTTTATTAGGACATTGCTAGTGAGAACATGCTGCCAGCCCCCGGCACCTTGTTTAGGTGGAAAGACGAGTGTGTTTCTATCCAGGGGTGCAGAGATGTGTGATACATCAAGCAGGGGAGAAGCCGCTGTAAGTTGTTTAGAAAGAAGTTATATTGTCTCTAGGTGAAGGGGAAGCGGGGTCTGCGATAGGTGCAGTCTGCAAGGAAGAGCATGTGCTCCTGTGGCTTGGGGGTAGGCAACAGTCTGGACAGTCCTTGTGCAAGCAAGAAGCTGAGGCTCCTGGTCATACTCTTTAGATAATCATGGAAATAGCACCTGGAAGTTAATACAAAGTTCCAGCAGAACACAGGAATGTGAGGTCTCTGGTCAGCTGGCCCACAGGCTAGCTGCTCCGTCTCTTCCTCTCTAGCGGGTGCCATTTAATTTAGAACATCTCAAAAGTTTTTCTCGACATCTTCTAGGAGTTTTAATAGTTTTGCATTTTACATTTAGGTCTATGATTCTTTTCTACTTTTTGTTCTAACAAAATAGGACAAAGTTAACCCTATTCTAAGGTTTCAGTTTCCTCCTCTGTAAAATGAGAGTAAGTGATTTGGTTATTTTCTGACAGACAATATTTTACATGCTAACCAGCACATCTGCACTGGGCTTGAGGGTGGCATTTGTACTTGTGATTATTGGAACACAATACAACAGTCAAAAGAAATGGAGTTGCTGCATGTCTAGCAATTTTTTTTGGCCCTTCCTTGGAGCAGTCCTCGTATTGTTTGTTTGCTATCACCAATCTTCTTCTGTAATATCTTATTGTTTGAAGTGACTGATGGTTGATGTAACTTACCCAGACAGTGGTTCGGGGGTCCTGAGGATGCAGAGGGGTTGTGGGATGAAATGTCCTGACTTTGAGTCCTCTTTCGGACTCAAGTACACACAGTTTTGTTCTGCTGCTTCTAGTCCACATCTGATGGTCAACAGAACAAGCCCTCTTTGAAAGGGAGTGCCTGCTTATCTTCCACACCTCCTGTTATCTATCCCTCTTCCTTCCTGCCAGCCCTTCCTTTCACAGGTCACACCTGCCTCTGGGTATAGAGGTAGTTAAGTTTTGGAGAAAGAAGCTGAAAAACTTTCAATTCACATAAAACTCGCCACTGATTTGTTTTTATTAAGGATCTTAGAAATGACTAAGCCATGGTGTCTCTAAAATTGTAGGCTTTGCTGAGATGCTGTAGGGTAACAGAGTTATATGTTCCTGACACAATGAATACGTGCCCAGTGAATGGAGAAAATATAGCTTAAATGATTAAGAGAACACAAAACAAAACAAAACAAAAAGCCAAGGGGAATAAACAGTCAATTAATAGTCAGGTGCAGATTGCTAACAACAGAATAATGACAAGGTTGTTCTGAAACTGCATGAACCCCACTGCATTTAATGGGAGCTGAGTCAGACCACATGGCAGCAGTGGCTCTTTGTGCTCGGCCTGGGCTCCAGGCTGACTCTGCCACAACAAGTTGTGTGACACCCAGCACTGGCTGGGGGACCCCAGGCAGAGTTACAGTGCAGGCCCCTTGTTCTAAAAGCAAGAATAAAAATACCCTTAATGGTACTAAACAAAACACTCTTCCTTCCCTGTCTTTTCTCTCTTGACTTGTGATGGTATTTTCAATGTTGTCCTAAGAAAAGAAAATATAAGACTTGAATAATCATAGCCATGGTTGTCTCTAAAATTATAGGTTTTGCTGAGATGCATTTCACCCCTCATCTTTATATTGTGCATTGCTGGTTTAAGTGCAGATATAAGAGCATTACACTCCTATGAGGACTCCCTGAAATCACTTGATATGGACTTTGTAACTGGCCACGCCTGTGTGTTCTGTTCCTCCAGAACAGTGGAGCCAGGCTTCCAGCTAAGCCCCCTGAGGCACCTCACTCCATGCACACGCGCGTTCCACAAGCACTCAGTCTTCATCTTCTGATAAGGAAAAAGGAACTCTCCTTCTATGTCATCATTTCAGCACCTGTGGATGGCTAAACAGGGAAATAAAAAAGGACACCATAAGAATCCTTGGTTAAGTGTGTTTCTGAGAACACCATTGCCTTTTTTTTCTTCAGAAGTAATTTCTGGTTCCAACATAAAGCACGGCCCGTGGGTGCTGTCAGATCTCCCCCTGAGCTGCAGAGGAACGTATTCCTAGGGTTCTCACTCAGACGCCTGCTGACCCCCAGGCGTGTGGGCTCGCTGGGACTCTGCTCACAAAATGTCACCAATACTGTGGCTCAATGAGGATGGGGCACCAAGGAGTGCTGGCCATCTTACTGCACACGTTACACGCATCTGCTCTGTTCACCCACATGCTTCATTGTCCCATCTTCCCATAGGACTTCACTTACAACACAAAGTCAGACTGACAAGAGAACATCAAACCATGTGGCCCTTCTGATTTGGACCCTGTGGACCACGTGAGTCACATGCCCATGAAGCTGGCCCTAGTGATGTTTAATGGGTTCTTACCTCGAGGAGCCTCTGCTTCCTCGTCATTACATTGAGGCAACACTATCACCAGACTCACAGGTTGTTCTTACGTTTAAATGAATCCCTGTTTATAGTCCACGTAGCACCACGCAGTCTTTACTAAAATGCCATTCCTACACTTCTACTATTGAGCAAGTCCTCAGACAGGATGCCTCCGTTGTCTCAAAGACAACCTAATGCAGGTGCAAGCCAGAGCCATTAGATATCAATTCTAGAATTGAGCAGGGTGCAAAACAAGTTGTGTCACAACATATCTTATTATCTCTTTGAAATGATTCTGTGCCTGTACAAATGAGTAAGCAGATAAAATAGGATGCCTTAAGGGCTTTGAAGAGCAAAGTGGTTTCATAAAGATGTAAGACATCCATTCACTTCCATACCTCTCTCCTTACAGCCAGCTTTCTGTCCTCTGTGCTTCCGTTTTCTCCTGTGAAAGCAGGAGTGTCAGATGTCTGACACAGGTACTAGAAATTGTCACATCATAGTACAGTGTCTTGTAGCTAGAATGTACCTAAGATAAAAACAAAGACATATAAAACATATGTATTAAGAACAGGATGGAAAGAAGAGCTGTAATAAATGTTTCATCATTGCCATTCATGTTGGCTAGGTGTTGGCAGTGTACTAAGCTCTACAGACCTTTCTCTCTGGGGTAGGCAGTTAGACAGACATGAGCAGAGCCACGGCGATGGGCCAGGAACAGAAGGTCACCAGAGCAGACAGCCCTGGGTGCTCAGCAAAGGACAATCAATTGCAGGGTTGGACCTTGCCTCCAAGGTGACCTTTCCTCCCCTAGCATAACACTGGTCATGCAGTTTAGACCCCCTGACCTTTCCTCCCTAGAGATAACATCTAGGCCTCAGTTGTGTTTCAGCTCCCGACCCAGAAAAGCACCAACTGGACAAGTGACCCCACGGCTGACCTCAGGACCAGCTGCATTGAATAATGATCCCTGCCCTGGCACTGACCAATCAGTGGAGACCCCGACTCTGAAAGAACACACCTGGAAAGTTGCTGAAGAATATTGAGATCTTCCTCTGGGACCTCACCTAAAATCTCCACCCTTAAAACCCTTAGGATGGAGGACCCAGCATGCTCTCCCTCCCAGGAGCACTCCCATACCTTTCTCTGGCCCCTCTCCCTCCCCTCAGGCACATCCTTTACCTTCCTCACTTCTAAGATCCAAGGGCCCTTCCTTTGCCTCTATAACTTATTTCCTGAGCTCATTTCTTCTATAAATTACTTCTTCTACCTCTGTGATTTTCTAAATAAATTTCTCTTATAGTTTGGGTCTTGGCTCTGAGTTCATTCGTAGCCAGAAGTCAAGTACCAAGGTTGCTGAACCCAGGTCCAGTCTGACCCCTAGTACCTTCCTGCCGCCACCATCTCCAAGGCCAAGGCTTCTGTCCAGCAGGACCAATGCACACGTGCACTATACAGACATGTGCTGTTTTGTTTTCATATTTTACCTTGTAGGAAGTCTCAGCATCTACTTTCTCATCTGTTCCAAAGGTCCTGGAAGTAAACCCCCTTGTCCAGGCTGAGAAACCTTAGGCCCTGGGAGTATTCTCTCTTGTAGGCAACATTTTCGTGGTAGGGTGAGGTACAGTGTGTGCTGGAGCTGGCTTGTAAGTTTCCAGGACTTTTGTGAGACAATTATTAAATTGTATTAAAAATAAAGGTAGTAAATTCTTGAGACTCATTACTTTGTAATTATTTCATCACATTTTCCTGTGCTTGCTGCCTCAGGTTGCCTCCACATACTGTCTGTGCGGTGGTGGGCTTCTGTGCATCTCTTCCCACCTGTGTTCTGTGGTAGCTAGAATGGGCCAAGGTGGAACTGTTTACATCGTGGAAATGGGCAGAGGCTAAAAACCAGGACTCCTTCCCCACACCCCTTTCCTGAAAGCCAGTTGTAAAACATTTATCAGCACAGGACTGAGCAGGAATGAAATTTCATGCAGAAGATCCTGTTGGAAGATTTGTTACAAGCTGTGGCTATTGTAGACCATTAGAGAACCCATTAGAATGTATGAAAAAGGAAAACAAGACGAAGGGAATGAACATTCCTTAACATCTGTGGCTGGCAATACATTAATTGGCTTTCATACAGCGCTCAATTAAAACCCTCTTAAAGGCTGGAAGAGCTGCGTGATATTACCTCCGTCTTGCATTTGAAACTGATCTGTGGTTTAATAACTCGCTCACTTTGCCACAGCTAATAAATGAAGAAACTTATGTTTCTTAAGTATTTGAAGGTAGGTGTTTGTGACTTGATTCCTTATTGTTTTCCCTATGAATACATTTTGCAAAGGAAATAGTGTTCAATGATATGGTAAGATTTTTTTAGGTATAAGTAATGCTATATTTTTTTCATTCATTTTTTTTGTACATCAAGCACATAAAGTCAAATATGTGCCAACCACTGGTCATTCAAAGGTTCTACCCGAGGAAGAAGTAGGTTTGTATGCAGTGCTGGGGCAGCCCAGGAAATGGCCAGGAATGTCAGAGAAGGATGTGTAAGCTGGCTTTTAAAAAGGGACAGCTCCTTTCAGTGTTGAGAAAGCAGCCTGGCAGAGGCCCATCGATGTGTGCTTGGTGCTGTGTGCAGTCTCAGAGCTTGTGCTGTGGTGGAGGCGACAGGACTTCATGGATTATGGTCAAACAGGCGTCTGTGGGTGGTCTGGTGCCGGGGCTGACCAGCAGACCCTGAGGGGCGGATGAATAGATTACTCTGACATGTTTCTGTGAAAGAGAAGGCCCAGGGACTGTTTGGCTTTAGAAATCAAAACAACCTCGATTGCCTGCCTTGTTAGGCTTTTATTGTAACAACAGCTTGAACTAAAATTAACCTCTAGATACAGTCAGCAGGGTAAGTATCCTTGAGAAAGCACACGCTTCTACAAGGTTGGGTTTGAAGACTAAACATAGAGATTCCAGTAAAACACCCAGAGGATCGGACTTTTTAGAAAAGTCAAGGCAGGGGCTGCCACCTTCAGCAAGGCCCCCTAAGAGGCCCCCGACCTTTCAGAGAATCCTCCTTACAGACTTTCCAACCAAGCCCCGTGCTTCCCCACAGTCTGGGAATTCCTGCCATGCTCCCACCTGACACACATGGTCTCTTTGGCTTCCCTGGCTCAGCAGCAGCCTTCCAAGCAGGGAAGCTTCTGCCATCAGGCTCCTGGGCCTTCCGCCCCGCCCCCCGCCCGGATCTCCGCAGCAAGCCTGGGATAGACCCGGGAAGTTTCATGTCATTATGACATCTCTAAAGACTCGAGGCAGCACCGGGGCCACACTGGAAATGTTCTTGTTCTGTAGTTTCTGTGCTGTCTTCACCAATGAAAAGAAAGGACACTGTATAATAATAGTAGCTATTCCTAGCTTTATTCCATTTTATACCCAGTCTCTATCCATCCCCTCAATCGCCCTGTGAGATGTTCAGAGCAGCTGATTACTTTATATATTTTACACTTGAGAGAACTGAGGATGGCAGAGGTTAATTACCAGGACCCAGCACTAGCACATGATGGACCCAGACTTTTCGCATTTGCCTGTGTATTTTCTGTGGGTGCACAGTGCCCATAGGGAGAACTGCCCCCATGTCCAGGGTGCCACCTCATGGTAATCTGTTCTGGGACCAACTCAGAAACATTGTGCCTTAAAAAGAGGACCACCAATGCCCCCTAAGTTATTTTCAACTTCTTTGGAATGACTACACACTTTACAATGTAGTAATTTTATTTTTAAAGCTTCCCACTCTCAATTTCTGCAGAGTTCTGTTCAGCTACAGAACTTTAAAATACTTTAGAAGTAAAACCCATGATCCAATCTATTTAGTATCATTGGCTTACAAGGAGGGCATTGCCAGGAGACTGGCTTTCTATAGGCTTTCAGTATTCAGTCTCTTTCCGTCACTTAATGAAGAGAACAAGACAGAATGAGAGAGGGAGTCCAGCCGGGAAACCTGTCTTCTTCTGTGTCCGTCTCTGACTACTTCATAACCACGGGTAACACACGTTCTTTCCCCAGACTGTGGGCTCCTCGCTAGTCTATTCCAGCTTTTGTTAGGGCTCCTGAGTCGCCAGGATGGAGGGAGGAAATATCACCACTGATTTCATGTTCTTTGGCTTTTCTGAGACAAATAAAATAGCACGTTTCCATTGTGAGCATTGAAGGCATGATTCCAGCACTGTATTCATTTATTTGGGGTTAGGAAAGAGAAATGTATTTTACCCATCAAGTTAGTTAGATAAAATAGTTCCATTTTTTGTTCTCTCAAGAGTTGATTCCCTTTTCCCAACTGCCAAGCATCTAGAAATGTGTTTTTCTTATATAACCTGCCTCTGGGTCAAAAAGTAACACATAATAATTACATTTGTCTCAGCACATGCTTCTCAGTTGTTTTCCCTCGTTGTAGAATTGGGACTAAAAGTTTTACTAAAAGGAGTAGGGCATCCTAAAAGGAGTAGGGCAACCGGTATCAGAAATGCTCTCTAGCCCACAGTGCAGTGTAAACACACAGCAGCCATTCATGGCTCAACTTGGACTCGGTTCTGAGAGAGCAGGACATCTTTCAGAATGTATTCTTTTCTGTTCATTTCAAAGTAATAACTACACTGCTCAGAAATGAATTCCAGATATGGATTTTTTAATCAAACTCCTCTGACATTTTAAATAATTTTAAACTGATGAATTTAGTGTTTCTGAGATAAAGATGATAAATATTTTTTTTTCCAAAGTGCAGTCTGGAGAGCATGTGTTTGCACTGTAGTTAAAGTTGTGCTCAGTCAGTGTAGTATAGCTGCTGCAAACATTTGTGGAGCAAAGGAAAGAAAGCCTTTATTTAAATTTTCCAGGAGCAGAAATAAAATAAGCAAATGCATACTGGATTGAGAGGCAAAATAAAGAAGAGTGCTGTTTTATTACTGTGGTGCAGTGCTGTTAGCATCTCATTTAAACTGCATGTAATATATGGTGTAATCACTAATAATTTTATGTCAGAGTATGTACCTTATAAGATATTTTTGTTGAGTGAATAAATGTTGGATCAGTGATTTTTTTCTGCTACAGAACTTTCATTTACTCAGCATGGAAATTAGATACAGATACTCTAATTGTAATACTATTTACATGAGTAAGAAATAGAAATAAATGAACATCAATTTCATTTAATAATAAAGTATTATTGGCTAACACCGGTACCGTGAAGACAACCTTAGCAGGTATTTCCACTAAATTTTAGAATCATGGAAGAAGACTGTTGTATTGTCCCTTCAATTCCAACCATCGAGCACAATGCTATGTTTCATTTGCTTGCATGTGTGTGCGTGTGTTTGTGCATTTCCATCAAGGGTAGGTGAGTGTCAGAGCCAGCAGCAAGAGCACCACACAGCTCTGCTGGTCTGCCTGGCTCCGAGTCTGGGCAGAGCTTGGCAGAGGGTCTTGGGAGACCGAGAAGGAGATGGAGAAGTTGTAGGTGTACATAAGAATGAGTCTTTATTGCAGAAGCCAGTGGCCATATAGCCATCAGACAAGAACAGTCCTCACAGCAAAGTCCATACAGGCAGGCAGCCAGACAGCAGCTGGTGAACGTATATCTTTCCCATAAAGCAGCATCAGTCTCTGTACCCACTGCTATTATCTGAGCGCCACACGCTGCCTCCTAGACTCACCACCTCACATCATAGTGGTATCTGAGCTCTCCAGTTCAGCAGCTTCTCCTGTCTCTCCTGCTCAGCTGCTCTCTCTAGCAGACTTCTCCACACACTCCATCCTAGCTGCTCTCTCTCCATACTCCAGCAGACTTCTTCTCCAGCCTCAGCCTACTCCACTAACTAGCTGGTCAGTAACCTACTTTTACACTATTTAGACGAGGCTTTGTGCCAACAGAGACATCGATCATATTTGCTACAGAAGGGCACAGTGTACTGTGTGTCCTTGCACCCGCTCATGGTATCTTGGCCTGATTAGGATTTCCAGGCTCAGAGTCCTTGAACATTCCATTTAGGCGCATGCCCAGAGCGGCCTTTGGTCATTCTGGTGTATTGATAACAAGGCATCTGTGCTCCCACCATCCTTGACTATCCGGGGACCTGACATGGTTCCCACAGTGGCATCTTTTTTATTTTTATATATTTTTATTGATTTCAGAGAAGAAGGGAGAGGAAGAGAGAGAGGGGGGAACATCAATGATGAGAGAGAATCATTGATCAGCTGCCTCCTGCACACCCCACACTGGGATCGAGCAGGCAACCCAGGCATGTGCCCAGACCCAGAATCAAACTCTGACCTCCTGGTTCATAGGTCGACGCCCAACCATGAGCCATGCCGGCTGGGCTTAGGTGAGCATCTTATATATTACAACTTGTTTATAAATTATACAGAAAAGCTTTTGCAGGCCAGACAGAAATGAGAGTATAAGGAAAAGGGGCTGGGGTCAGTTGGACTGGAGAGGTAACCAGAGTAACTGTTTAGCACAGATATTGAATCAGAACTCATCAGGATGATTTTATGATTCATGGCATCATCTCAGAAACACAATTTTCAGACTGCTCTTCCATCCCTTTTGATGTGCCATTTTCCTGTGTCATCCTGGTTAGTTTCAAGCTCTTCTGATGATTTACACATGACTATGGTCGCACCTTTAATTTCTGTCCCTGACTCTTCGAGAGTTGGGCCGGGCTTCTCAGGCCTGGTCTCCAGCATTGGCATCCTCAGTGTGTTAGCTGAAAACGTTTGGTTCTGCGGAAGCCCTGAAAAAGTTTGTGCAATCATATACCTAAAGTTGTGTGTGTGTGTGTGTGTGTGTGTGTGTGTGTATATATATATATAATATTATTTTTACTTTTCTCCCTTCTTTCTAGTTCTAAAACTAAGCATCTGGAAGTCATACTGTTACTGGACCCTTCCGCGCCAGGAGCTGGCCCTGCCCATGACTGTCCCGCATGTTTCACAGGTCACATCGGGCAACCTCCAGGTCCTTGACTTGCCCAGGAAAGATGTCAAGGACCAGTCAGAATGAGAATAAGACAAGTTTTATTCAGGTGGAGAAAAAGAAAGAGGCCAGGGTGCAGGCACCACTGTGAAGGAGCCAAAGTGTGTCTGAGTGGACCCGGCCAACTCCCGAGTGAGTCTGCACCGGAAGTCAGTTAGTCCTTGGGATTTGATGTGTTTCCGAGGAGGAGAGGGGTGTTGTCTCCAAGCTTTAGGGAGTCAAATTCTGACTCCACCTTCTGGTTGGGAGGGGCTTTGGTCCTGACAGTCTGTCTGGAAGTGTCATGGTGTTTGTCCCCTCAGTTCCCCTTCCACTGCGGTGTCAGTTTTCATTATGATGATGGTAGAATGAGTTCGGGGTCAGTCTCGGTCAGTTTTCCCCCATCTTGGAATGATCTGGTTCTGGCCAGTTCTTGTTGGTGTCGACCTGAGACCACTGCTCAGGCTTTCCTGCCCTAAGCTGTTTTCTCTTTGATCCTGCCCGGAGGTGGGGGCTCTGGGGACTCTGGTTTGAGGATGGCGCAGCCGTGGGCAAACTACGGCCCATTTGAAATGAATAAAACTTAAAAAAAAAAAAGACCGTACCCTTTTATGTAATGATGTTTACTTTGAATTTATATTAGTTCACACAAACACTCTATCCATGCTTTTGTTCCGGCCCTCCGGTCCAGTTTAAGAACCCATTGTGGCCCTCGAGTCAAAAAGTTTGCCCACCCTTGGGATGGCGGCTCCTGCTTCCTTGTTTCATTGTTGGGATTTTCCCTAACTTCTTCCTGTCCCGCCTCAATTCTAAGTTCCCATATATCAGTGGTATGTGGTTGAGTTTTAGCTGAAACAATTTGGCGGAGGGGGCTGAGGGAGGCGGGCAAAGGGTCACTGACCCTGATGGAGAGACGGAGACCTTGATATGCTAGTTATGTCACAGATGAGATGAGCACATCAGAGTTATTATGGTGCTTCTCACAAGTTCTCGTGAGTGTATTTCATAGAGGCCAGCGTTTCCTACCACTGTGTGTGTGGAGAGTCAGCAGCAAGAGGTTCCATCTTTATAAAGAACATCTGTTATGCACCCATTCACTTACGGCAGTGGTTCTCAACCTTCTGGCCCTTTAAATACAGTTCCTCATGTTATGATCCAACCATAAAATTATTTTCGTTGCTACTTCATAACTGTAATGTTGCTACTGTTATGAATCGTAATGTAAATATCTGATATGCAGGATGGTCTTAGGCGACCCCTGTGAAAGGGTTGTTCGACCACCAAAGGGGTCGCGACCCACAGGTTGAGAACCGCTGACTTAAGGAGTTCCAGCCCACCTCAGCTTCCTCTCTGCCTGACCTGACAGCTCTTGTTCCTCCCTTGAAAAGCTCCAGCCCCCAGGTGCCTAATTCCTCACCATCCGCTTGATCTCAGCTTCAATTTTACTGCCTCCACTCAACCTTCCCAGGGTCCCCAATCTAAATTATGCCCTGAAGTATTTTGCTTACAGCCCTTATTTCTTTCCTTCAGACCTCCTCCTGTGAGAGGCTGAGCACTTAAGGGTGCCTGCACCAGCACTGAGGAAAGACAGGTCTCCCTCCTGAGTTCCACCCTTTGGAGAAGAAAGGTGGTAACAAATGAACTTACCTGGTGGTAATCAGTATCCAAGTGAGAACAGGGAGGGGTGGAGAAGAGGAGAGAGTGAAAGCCTTTCTGAATAGAGTGGAGACTTCAACAAAGCATGAAGAAGCCAGGCCAGTTTCTAGAAGAGGGTTGCTCCAAACCCAGGCTGCTTCTGCAGACAGCCTGCCGGGCTGGGGTGGGAGCTGAGTGTGCTCCAGAAGCAGTGGGGGGCTGGAAGGACGGGGTAGGGGCAGGGGCATGGTGGGAAATTAGGCCAGAAACATAGGTGGAGGCACTTCATGTACTGCCTTGGGGAGAACAAGACCAAATGTCTTATATGAGGGAACCGGCCACATTAAATTCCTATTTAAAAGTTACCCACTGCTTCCTGGAGCATTCCAGGCAGGAGGGAAGCAGGGGAAAACCCTGCTGAGGTTACCACACTAGCGCAGGTGAGGGAGGCTAGGACTACTCCACTACTCCAGGGCGGTGGATAAGGCAACCAGCTGTCCGAGTTTAGATATATTTTAGTGTCAGGACTGTCAAAGTCAAGTTCGGGCTGGTGGTTGGGATTGGATATGGGTTTAAGTGTAAAGAAGAATTAAGAACCGCAACACAGTTTCTGAGCTGAGCAGCTGGTGAATGGTCATGTTATTTACTGGATAGGGAAGACTAAAGAGGAAAAGAGAATAACAAGTGTTTTGTGTGGATATGTGAAGTTTAAGATTCCTAGAAAACCTGGAAGTGGAGACATCTCTCAGACAGGGGATGTATGGATCTGCAATTCAGGGCAGCAGCCAAGGCTGTGGATGTACAGTAAACGTGGGCGGCATCAGATGGAAACAGCACAGTTACAGCCAGGCATTTATATAGCAGGTATATATTTCGGTCCCCATCCACAAGTGTTCAGGAAATGACACTTTCTCTAAAACAACTTCAGCTGTATTTTGAGACCCCATTCTGTTACCAGAGAATTGTGTGGATGGACTTTCTCTGTTGCTAGTTAGAGTGGGGTTCTTGGGGCGCCGCTGGAATAAGGATTTCTGGAAGCACCCACGGCTGATAAGAAAGCTTTATTTACGTGGAGTTGCATCCATGTGTTTCAAAAGTTCCATTTCCCTTAAACTAGTTCTGGAAAAGGTGTAGCTGGGGATTCAGCAGAGCTAAAAGCAAAGCCAGTGTCCAGAGTTTCTGCTCCATGGTGCAGTTGGGTCCAGCACAGCATCAGGCTAATTACAGCCCATTAGTTCCTTGTGTGTGGGGTCCACATGGCTGTGGGCCACGTGGGAGAGTGCAGAGCTGAGAGCCCCGTAAGCCAGGAGTCAGGTGCAGGTGCAAGCAGCAAGAGAGAAGGGACGGAACTCACTTTGTTCAGGATTTATGCCCTTGCAGTGGGCATGCCTATTCCGGCCAATGACCTGCCCCCAGGTGTGACTGACAAGTAATCACCTTTCCTATGTCATTCAGACCTTACTGGGCATGCATCTATTCTTTCTTTGTCCAGTCCCTTCCCCCAGGATCTACAGAGAAGAGACGTGAAGAGTGTTAAACTGCAGCTTTCTGGAACAAATAGCATGCCTATATTATTTGGCTGTCCCTTTGCCCCTTTCTTGTTAATTAATAACTCAGTAATTACAATGGTATCAGTTCCACTAAGGCAGTGGTTCTCAACCTGTGGGTCGCGACCCCTTTGGGGGTCGAACGACCCTTTCACAGGGGTAACCTAAGACCATCGGAAAACATATATATAATTACATATTGTTTTGTGATTAATCACTATACTTTAATTATGTTCAATTTGTAACAATGAAAATACATCCTGCATATCAGATATTTACATTACGATTCATAACAGTAGCAAAATTACAGTTATGAAGTAGCAACAAAAATAATATTATGGTTGGGGGTCACCACAATATGAGGAACTGTATTAAAGGGTCATGGCATTAGGAAGGTTGAGAACCACTGCACTAAGGGAAAATTTAATTGCCAAATCAGCCAACATTTATAAGTTGATTAAATTAAATGAGTTGACAAACTTTCGGGTTCTTTGTTTCCCCTCTAATTCCTGGGGCTTAGATATCCTCATGGCATCAGGGAATTGTCAGCATCCACTTACACACGTGTTGTACTGCTGCTGCCTGGGTGTTGGGTTACCCGCCTGGTCTCCTCCCTTGTAGTACATTACATATGTGCTGCCCCCAATGCCCATGCCTGCAAATTTTCTTTTGGGGCTGAGGATTTTCACTGTTTTGGAGGCCACAGTGGGGTTTTTCTCTCATGCTATTCTGGGCACAGAAAACTATCTTATGGTCATGTGTGCTACCATTTCCAGCTGGGCGGAGAATTCCTGCAGCACTTTCAGGTCCCGAGGTTTGAGGTGCAGTGGGGCAAGATCCCTTCTAAGTGTAGCCCCTTGACTTACCTGGGGTTCTATTGTCCTCTTCCTCCTGTTGTTACCCAGTGGGTGTGGGGTTTGCAGGATGCTACAGTCCTCTTCAAAGGCCTTACCATTATCTAATTCTTCTGTTTCAGTTTCCACTCTCCTTTGCAAGAGCCAAAAGTTAGTTTTTATCTCCCCTTAGGCAAGATAAGACTGGTTTAGCAAGTATTATTCCCAATTTTTGTCCTCCCCTTCACCACCCCTTGAATACAGCTTTTGAACTTAAAAGCCAAGAATTGACATCCTGTCTTCTGGTTCCTTGTGACAATTATCCTTAAGGCATGAAAGGTCTTATGTTTGTTTATCCCTGTGAATGGCAGGATGTCATGGGGTAAAGGAATGTGGTAAAAAACATCAACTAAGACAGCACAATATGCTGCAAGATTTGAATACTAATTTATTCTATCTGTCTCACATTACTGTAAGCTCAATGGGGGAGAAATTATTTTGGGTTTGCTCAGCACTATACCTAGAATCCAATATGTAGTAAATGTTCAAATATCTGTAGGATTGCTGCCTGTGGGAATTGTGTTCTTCCAAGGGATCACGAGGAAACCATTCCACAAACCCACACATGGGAGGTTGTGGTATGGCAAGATTTATTCGGGTGGAAATAGAAGGCTGCCTGTGGGTTACCAATGGTCCATCTCTGTCCATCCCACCATGGGGGAAAAATCCAGTCTCGTCTTCATCAAGGCCAAGACAAGGGCCAGTGTCCAGAGACTGTTTCCTATTAAATTTAAAGCTTAGTCTTTTAAAGCCTGCGCAGCCTGCTTGGGTCCCAGGTGGCTTCTAGACCCATGTTACTAGAGGGAGGAAGAAGGGAGAGAGAGAGAGAGAAAGAGAGAGAGAGAGAGAGAGAGAGAGAGAGAGAGAGAGAGATCTTTTCCCCTAGTATTGCATTATCTCTGATATATTATCTCTGGCTTGGGAAGAACCGTGAGCTTTTTCAAAAATAACCAATTAACTTCCCAAGCTTTTCGGGCTTGCACTGGGCCCACCTTCTAACCAGTCTATTCCATTCTTATTGTTCTTTTTTTAATGGATTTAATTTATTTCCCAATAAATGGAATTAAATGGAAATAGACTCAGTCTAAGGATGACAGCACCTGATGACAATATTCTACCTTCACAGGATAATCACTATTGAATGGGAAATTGCCATGTTTGAAATTACTGATGAAGAGAAAAGCTTGGTAGAAGACCACACTTGAGACTCTTCGATTCTATATCCTTCTCAAAGCTTTTGGATGAGTTCATTTCAAAATAACAGATCAACTAGAAGCTGTGCTCATAAGATGTCTTTTATCTTTAGACCTGGGAGTGCTCTACAAACACTCATTAATCCTTCCAAAAGCTGCTGCCAGCCAGGTAGTAGTATCTTCCTTCCCACTGAGAAGGAAGTTACGGTGTCAGGAAATGTTTCTTTTCCCCAGCGTATCACCTTTGTGTGAGGTGCAGTCACCATTTCAAGTATACAGTTCCCAAACCAGAACATAGGCGGTGGGCCTGTACATTTAAACAAAATGAATACAGATGGAGTCAGAATTTCTTAGCATAATTAAAACTGATGAGTGAGAACCTTAAGAGTTTGTACTTTCAAATAGCACAAACCACTCTAGGTGACAGATGCCATCTTTTCTAAGGCATATACAATTTTTCATTGAATAAACTTATTTCCTGGCCTGTTTTCTTCTAATGATACTAGTGGCCTGGTGCACGAAATTCATGCACATTAAAAGGGGATTAATTACAGGAAATATTTTAATATTGCTATTTGCCCTTTCTCTATAATAGAAGTGTCAGACAAAGAAAATTAGTAAAATGTATATGAAAATCTCCCTCCTATCAGAGTCTGGGGTGTGCCGCGGATCCCAGAGTCAAGTCCCAGCATACCAGCGCGTGCCTCGAAATCACGGGAGACCCAAACCCGGCTAGCCCCACCCCTGTCAAGCCCTGCAGGGCGGGGGGCATAGCCTCAGGTCCCCTGTCAAGCCCCACCGGGCACGGGGCACAGCCTCAGGTTTCCTTGCCCGGCCTCAGGTCCCCCGGCCCAGGCGCAAGGGCACGAGGGCATGAGGGCATGAGGGTATGACAACCATTTGCATATTAGCTCTTTGTTATATAGGATATACCCTGCCTCCATGGTATGCTCTTGCCTCCTTTATCAAATATTAATTGAGCATAATGGCTTGGGTCAATTTCTGAGTTCTCTGTTCTGTTCCATAGATTTATATACCTGTTCTTGTGCCAGTACCAGTGGCTTGGTAGTATAACTTGATATTTGGTATTGTGATCCCTCCAACTTTGTTCTCTTTCTCAAGATTGCTACAGCTATTTGGAGTCTTTTTTGGTTCCATATAAATTTTTGGAGTGTTTGTTCTAGATCTGTGAAATATGCCATTGATATTTTAATAGGGATTGTATTGACTCTGTAGATTGCTTTGGGTATATAGACATTTTAATGATGATAATTCTACCAATCTATCAACACAGTATATTCCTATACTTGTTTATATCATCTTCTGTCTCTTTTTTCAACTTTCCATAGTTTTCTGAGTACAGGTCTTTTTTACCTTCTTGGTTAAATTTATTCCTAAGTATCAATTTTTTTGTTGCAATGGTAAATGGGGTTGTTTTTTAGTTTCTCTTTCTGAGAGTTCATTATTGGTGTATAAAAATGCAATTGACTTCTGGGTGTTAATTTTGTATCCTGGTTAATTGCCAAATTCATTTATTAAATCTAGTAGTGTTTTGGTGGAGTCTTTAGGGTTTTCTATGTACAATATCATGTCATCTGCAAATAATGTCAGTTTTACTTCCTCCTTTCCGATTTGGAAGCTCTTATTTTTTTTTAAATATATATTTTATTGATTTTTTTACAGAGCGGAAGGGAGAGAGACAGAGAGTCAGAAACATTGATGAGAGAGAAACATCGATCAGCTGCCTCCTGCACACTCCCCACTGGGTATGTGCCCACAATCAAGGTACATGCCCTTGACCGGAATTGAACCTGGGACCCTTGAGTCCGCAGGCCGACACTCTATCCACTGAGCCAAACCAGTTAGGGCAGAAGCTCTTATTTTTTCTTCTTGTCTGATCTCCGTGGCTAGGACTTCCAGTACTATCCTATATAATAAAAGCCTAATATGCTAAGTGTCTGGTCGTCCGGTCGTCTGTTCAACCAATCAGAGCATAATATGCTAGTGATATGCTAAGGCCACGCAACTGCTCGCTATGATGTGCACTGACCACCAGGGGGCAGACAGTTGACTAGTCGACCAGTCGCTATGACATGCACTGACCACCAAGGGGCAGACACTCCGACCTGTAGGTTAGCTTGCTGCTGGGGTCCGGCTGATTAGGACTGAGTGAGATGGGTCGGACATCCCCTGGAGCCCTCTGGAGGTCTCTCCCTGGCTGGCCAACCTCCCGCATCTCTCCCCGGCCCCATTTGTGCACCGTTGGGGTCCCTCGGCCTGGCCTATGCCCTCTCGCAATCTGGGTCCCCTCGAGAGATGTCAGAGAGCTGGTTTCGGCCTGATCCCAAAGGCCAGGCCGAGGTACCCCACTGGTGCATGAATTCGTGCACCAGGCCTCTAGTGTTGAATAAGAGTATGAAAGTGAGCATCCCTGTCTTATTCCTGTTCTTAGGAGGAATGCTTTTAGTTTTTGCCCATTGAGTATGATGTTGGTTGTAAGTTTGTCATATATGGCCTTTATTATGTTGAGGTATGATCTCTCTACTCCCACTTTGCTGAGAGTTTTTATCAAAAATGGGTGTTGGAGTTTGTCAAATGCTTTTTCTGCATCTTATGCATCGCAATGATCATGTGATTTTTGCCTTTCGGTGTGTTTATGTGATGTATCACATTTATCAATTTGTGAATATTGTAGTAGCATTGCATTCCTGGAATAAATCTCACTTTTTTGCTCATGGTGTATGATCTTTTTAATATGTTGCTAGATCCAATTTGCTAATATTTTGTTGAGGATTTTAACATCTATGTTCATCCAGGATATTGGCTTGTAATTCTCTTTCTTTGCAGTGTCTTTATCTTGTTTTGGAATTGGGATAATGCTGGCCTCGTGGAAACATCTTGGAAATGTTCCTTCTGCTTTGATTTTTTAAAATAGTTTGAGGAGGATAGGTGTTAGTTCTTTGAATATTTGGTAAAATTCCCCTGTGGAGCCATCCAGGCCAGGGCTTTTATTTGCTGTTTTTATTTTTATTTTTTTTATTACTGCTTCAATTTCATCAGTTGTTATTGGCCTATTCAGGTTTTCTGATTCTTCCTGGTTCAGTTTTGGAAGGTTGTATTTTTCTAGGAATTTTCAATTTCATCCTGGGTGTCCAGCTTGTTGACATATAGTTGTTCATAGTATTTGCTTACAATCCTTTGTATTTCTGTGGTGTCTATTGTTATTTTAGCTCTTTCATTTCTGATTTTATTTATTGGGGGGTTCTCTCTCTTTGAATAAGAGTGTGAAAGTGGACATTCCGTGTTTATCTTTTCAAAGAACCAGCTCTTGGTTTCATTGATTTTTTTGGTATTGTTTTTTAGTCTCTGTGTCACTTATATCTACTCTGATTTTTATTTTTTCCTTCCTTCTAGTTACTCTTGGCTTTTCTTTTGTTATGTTTCTAATTCTTTAAGTTGTAGGGTTACATAGTGTATTAGCAATTTTTCTTCTTTCTTAATTTAGGCCCGTAGAGCAATGAACTTCCCTCTCAGGACTGCTTTCACTGTGTCCCATAGATTTTGGGTTGTTGTGTGTTCATTTTCATTTGTTCCAAGGAAGTTTTTGATTTCTTCCTTTGATCTCATAGTAACCCATTCATTGTTTAATAACATGCTATTTAGCCTCATATGGTTGAATGTTTTGGGGTGTTTTTATTGTAGTTGATTTTAGTTTAATGCCATTGTGATCCAAGAAGACACTTGATATGATTTCAGTTTTCTTGAATTTGTAGAGACGTAGTTTGTGTTCTAATGTGTGGTCTATCTTTGAGAATATCCCATGTGCACTTGAGAAGAATGTCTATCCTACAGCTTTGGGGTGGAATGTTCTGTAAATGTCAGTTAAATACATCTGTACTATTGTGTTGTTTAAGTTCTCTGTTTCCTTATTGATTTTTGGTTTGGAAGAACTATCAGTGATGTCAGTGAAGTGTTAAAGTCCTCTACTATGACTGTATTGCTATTAATCTCTCCTTTATAGTTCTCCAAGAGCTTCTTTATATATTTAGTTGCTCCTTTATTGGGTGCATATATGTTTACCATGGATATATCCTCTTGTATTGATCCCTTTAATATTATGTAGTAACCATCTTTGTCTCTTGTTATGGCCTTTGCTTTGAAGTCTATATTGTCAGATATAAGTATTGTTACCCCTGCATTTTTTTCATTTCCATTTGCATGGAAAATATTTTTCATCCCTTCATTTTCAGTTTGTGTCAATATTAAGACTATACTTTCAGGGATCATTTCTATAGTTTGTCAGTTTGTGTCAATATTTTGTTCTGATGTGGGTCTCTTGTAGACAGCATATATATGGTTCAAGTTTTCTTATCCATTCAGCTACCCTATGTCTTTTGATTGGAGCATTGAAGCCATTTATGTTTCATGTTATTATAGATAGGTACTTATTTTTTGCCATTTTTATTCTTTATTCCTGTGCTCCTCTCTCTATCTCTTTCTTCTTCTTACAACAGTCACTTCAGCATTTTTTGCAGTGCTGCTTGGGTGTTAATAAACTCCTTTAGCCTTTTTTTGTCTGTGACACTCCTAATTTCACCTTCAATTTTGAATGATAGCCTTGCTCAAAAGAGTATTCTTGGATTCAGTCCCTTGATTTTCATTACTTTGTATACTTCATGCCACTCCCTTCTGGCCTGAAGTGTTTTTATTGAGAAATCAGCTGACAGTCTAATGGGAGCGCCCTTGTAGGTATCTTTCTGTCTCTCTTTTGTAGCCTTTAAGATTCCTTCTTTTTCTTTAATTTGTGCCATTTTAATTATGATTGCCTTGATGTAGGGTCAAATGGGAGTTCCATTTCCAATTTTTTGAGGAACCTCCATACTGCCTTCCATAGTGGCTGTCTGAGAACTTTTCTGTCATTTCTTCAAACAGGTTCTCTATTCCTTGCTCCGTATCTTCTCCTTCTATACCCTGTTATGCAGATGTTGTTACATTTCATGTTGTCCCCAACCTCCCTTAAACTCTCTTCCTGCTTTTTAATTTTTTTTTCCAAATGCTACTCCGAATGAGTATTTTCTTTCTAGCTTGTCTTCTAATTCGCTGATTCAGTCTTCAGCTTCTAGTCTACTATTGAATCCTTACAGGGTATTTTTTTTTTAATATTCTTATTGATTTCAGTGAAGAACAGAGAGGGAGAAGAGAGATAGAAGTATCAATAGGGATTGAGCCAGCAACCCAGGCACTCAACCACTGAAACACACCGGCCTGGCTCCTTTATTTCAGCTATGTCATTCTTCATTTCCGCTTGATTCTTACTCATTGTTTCAACATCTTTTTTCATGTTGGAGTAATTCTCATTATGTTCGTTATAATTCTCATTAAGTTGTTTGTAGTTCTTACTAAGTTGTTTGAGCACTCTTATAACTCATACTTTGAGTTCTGTATCTGACAAATTGCTTGCCTTCATTTCATTTAGTTCCTTTTCTGGTGATTCCTCCTTTTCTTTCATTTGGGGGTTGTTTCTTTGTCTCCCCATTTTAGCACTCCAGTAGTCCAGGGTACTGGGTGAGGCAGGCGTGGTCACAGGTCAAGTCTGTGCATCCACAGGTGACTGGTCACATCAGTTCTAAGTGGTGAGTTCAATCTTCTGGTGGAAATTAGGTTTGGCTTTCCTGGTCACTGTGGCAGGTGGGTGTGTTGGGGAGCATCAGCTCACATCTACTGAGCAGGATCAGACAGTGGGGCCATTTGTCCAGGGGCAGTGATTAAGGCACAATGGATCATGGTAACAGGTCCATGCATCTGGGTGCGTGGTAGGGTCAGGTGCACCATGTCAGTGTGTTGGGGCCAGTCATCCAGGGACACTAGATTGGGCATGCTGGGTCAGCATGCTATGTCCAGGTGGGCCATGTGTCAAGGTGGCAGGGCAGGCCAGGCACTCCACAGGTGGAGGGGGCGAGACGAGCCAGGCACTGCTCAGCTGGTGCAGGGGACAGGCTGGGCTGGGTGCTGTTCTGCTATGGCACAGGGTGGGGTGGGCCAAGTGCCCTGCTCACCAATATGGCGGGGCAGGCCCCACATACTGCTGGCCAAGGCAGCTAGGCAGTACTCTGAGGCCCACAGTTCAGGCACACCAAGCTGCTATGACTGGTCTGTGTGTCCGGGGGCTTCGGGTCCCAATAGCGGGGCCATGAGTGTCCACCTACCTGTGGTCTGTCTGTCTGTGGCTTAGGGGCATTGGAGCAGTGCTGCTTCACGTAGCCTCCTCGCAAGGAGGAGGTCCATCAGAATGGCTAGCTCTCTACTCTCAAGTGGAGAGAAGTGCCTGGCCCAGCAACACACAGCGACCTGCTGCTCTTTTACCAGGAGCACCCAACTTCCCCCCTTGAACTCCTGCTCCCACAAACAGATGCCTTCCCACACTCACACCCATGCACATTCTCCCTCACACACACTCACCCACTCACACCCTCACCCTCACTCTGACCTGTCTGCACCATGTTCCATTCCATTCTTTCTCCAGGCTAGACTGACAGGCCTCTATGGTCTCCATCTTCACTCCTACTGTGCATGTGCTCATCTCCCCCTTTATAGTTCTATCCATTCACCCAGTGATCTGCAGGGAATGGACCGGTGGTTTCCTGAGAGTATCTGAAGCTATACCTTCCTAGTAAAACAAGCAGGCTTCTGCTCCTTAGATTATCGTGCCAAATAATGTCTAATAACCTTTGCTCCCTTCTTTTATTAATATCTAACTGCCTATAGAATTGATGACAAAATAATGGGTGAGTGTGTAATGCAAGATCACTACTGTGTCACATGTAAAAATGCATACATATACAAAACATATTATGCTGTTGTTCATGTGGGAATTGTGACTGGGTGACTGGCCCTAACTAGGGTGTGTTGGCAATTAGGCACTATTATAAGGATGAGCTAATTCTCAGAGTTATAAACTTTAGAAATTGTTTCATAATATGGCAAATTTTTACGTGCTTTGAGAAATGAACACTAGAGAAGCATATTTGAGAGAAAACATCTGAACTATGTCTAGGTTATTCTAACATCCACAGTGGGCCTTTTTCTTGAGTCTCACCCCAGTTGCTCAAACTTTTCCGTAGGGGGAATTCTGAGGATGGAGAAGAACATTCAGTTTTGAAAGCTCAAAGGTGAGGACGAAAATGCGGGCCACTCACTAAACCTGACAAGCTGGGGGCAGGCCTATGTGATGTCCTTACAAACTCAGACAGGAAAGTAACCACATAGGATGATCTCAAATTAAAACTTCCTTACTACAAGTAGTTTGTGGCAGATAGTCATGTCCTAGGGCAATATTTTGCCCTAACAGAGTTCAATCTTCAACCTAACTGAACCTGTCTGTTGTCTTTTTGCATCTAAGATAACATACCTGATAACATACCTTTGAAATATCAAAGTAATCCCCTTCCCCCCACAACCCTCAAAACACAACCTCAGTGCAGAGACCACAAATCCCCTCATTGTTAGTATTATCATGTTAATTGTTGACTGTTCACTATCCTATCCCCACAAATGTAAAAGAAGCATGTGTCGATTAATTTACTTTTTTATCCAACCCTAGATTTTCCCTGTGTTGCTTTCTCCCACTTCCCTAATCTACCAGCAATGGATTTCATGTAACCCTCCTTATGCCTCCTCCTTTGACTGTAATGTATAAAATAAATTACAAACTGCCATTCTCCAGAGCATTTTCTCAGTTTGTTGAGATTTTGCTTACTGGTAATTGTCATCAGTTTGGCCCAAGTAAACTCATAAAAATTCTCTACAGGTTTGGACATTTCTTACGTTGATAAAGGGCAAATTGAAAGCTCCACAGTGAGAAATTTCTTTGAAGTTTCATATTAAATCTTGGAGTTGATTTTATATTTGACTTCATAATATGTGTTTAAATATAAAAATTAATGTATTTCTCCCATCCCAAGCCTTCTGTTGCAGAGAGGGTGTGGGGAGACCCACTTTCCTGTTCCGGACACAGTCTTGTGGGGCACTAGTTTCTCCGTTGGAAAGAAAGTGTTTTGCCAACTGTTATTGCAAAATTAAAAAATATGTATATAAAAAAAGAAAAGAAAGTGTTTTAGGTGGCAAGAGCAGCATCTTAAAAAAAAATAAAAAGAGTCCTGGCCGGTTTGGCTCAGTGGATAGAGCGTTGGCCTATGGACTAAAGGGTCCTGGGATCAATTCTGGTCAAGAGCACGTGCCCAAGAAGACATGGCTGGCTTACCCTCTTCTATGGCAAATGTAAGCAGCATGCTGTTGGGTCATTTAACAAATTTGCATTTTCTCTTAGTAAGATTTTAATATTTCTATCCAAAAACCAACCTCAGGAGTGTTAAGGCTGCATTACTAATGCTGCTTAACAGCCTTGCAAAGCAATCTGCTACCATCTTCACTTGCCCAGAAACATGTTGACCTGGGCATGACTTTCCCTGGCACCTCTCCATCTGCCAAGGTGATGTTTTAGTGTATACTGGGATCGTCTTTTCACTTACACTTATTTCATGAAACAATCAGCTAAGATTACTTTGACATAATAATTCAATCTAACTAATGTTAATCCCTCATATCATGAAAACGGAATGAATTTTTAGACCATCTAAATTTAAAATGTTCTCACTAACACATTTTTCCTTGTCTCTTTACAACAATCTGGGAGATAAGGAGAGCATACATTCTCATTGTCCTCATTTTGACTGCCTACAAATATGCCAGGTACTATCCTAGCTCCAACACATAATAAAATGGTGGGACTTTTAGATAACCTCACTGTGACTCATGTTTCTCAACATGAAAGGGGCCTCTAAATAGTTCCCAGACCGTGGGATCTGGGGTGCACTGAAGCAACTGCCCAGCACTTTGGTTGGTACTATAACGTCACACAGATGGAGGCTGACATAATATGTGTATTACTGATAAAGTCATGTGCAGCCTGGTTGTGAGAACAAACTGGATCATCAATGATGAGAGGGAATCATTGATCGGCAGCCTCTTGCACACCCCCTACTGGGGATTGAGCCCACAACCTGGGCATGTGCCCTTGACCGGAATCAAACCCCGGACCCTTTAGTCCACAGGCCGACACTCTATCCACTGAGCAAAACCGGCCAGGACTCTTTTTATTTTTTTTAAAGATGCTGCTCTTGCCACCTAAAACACCTTCTTTTCTTTTTTTTAAATATATATATTTTTTTTAATTTTGCAATTACAGTTGGCAGAATACTTTCTTTTTGATGGAGAAACCAGTGCCACACAAGACTGTCTCTGGAACAGGAAAGTAGGTCTCCCCGCACCCTCTCTGCTCTGTGCTTTCGTCAGAAGCCTATTGTCAGGACTAAAGAGAGATTTTGGAATTTTTATCTGTACTGTACTTGTTGTCCATTCTTTTGTTACTCAAAATTTAACTTTAAATTTCCCCAAGAACTTAATTCAGTTCCTTAAGGGCAAAGCGTCATATAATATATATTCAGCTTTTACATTAGGTTTACTAATATTTGTTGAATTATAGTAGCATAATTATAATAAGCTGACTAACACAATGAAGCCATTAGAAGATACTTGTCAGGCACTAACTCCATGATGGAAACACCAGAGAGAGGTCTTCACTCAGGCAGGGTTTACAGGGATCATTTAGTCTTACTAGCTTGAGTCAGGGTTAGTGCTGTCTACACCAAGGCCGTCATTTGGGCTCATTTAAAGAGAGGGGTGCCTACTGGGAAACTGTCCACTGTAAACACATGCAGTGAAATCCACGCTTGTTATACCACTTCTTTACTTTCACAGAATTTCAAAAGCTGGACTGAGAAATCACATCGATTGAGCTCTCACTTTGGGCCAGTCGCCATGCCCGTCAAATCACACAACACCTGATTCATTCCTCTATGAAGCAGCAATGATCTATAGGCAGTGTTATG
The DNA here is from genome assembly GCF_000147115.1 of Myotis lucifugus. Classification (NCBI taxonomy): domain Eukaryota; kingdom Metazoa; phylum Chordata; class Mammalia; order Chiroptera; family Vespertilionidae; genus Myotis; species Myotis lucifugus. The sequence continues at coordinate 5,202,046 of NW_005871069.1, forward strand.
ACTCACACTGGATGAAGAAACTGAGGCGCAAAGGTTTTATCCAAAATCACACAGCTGACAAGGATCTGAACAGGCTGTCTGACCTCAGGGCTTCCTGGTCAACCATCAATTGCCTTTACTCCTCTTAATGAATAGCCATCTTTCTCAGTCTATAACCCCCAAGTGTAGGCCAGGAATGGTGCCTGTCCATCCTCACCATCACATGCCCACCACGTGGGCCCACACTGATGCCGGTGCCCCTCTTAGGCTGTGAGAGAGATGTGCTTTTCCTAAGAAAGGGTGGCTTCTCCTGATACAGAGGTCTCCTTGTTAGAGCCACCTGCCAGCCACCTACACTTTGACCAAAAAGCCCACTTATGTTTGAGGAATCAGAGTAAAACTTTCAAATCTCAATGGCAGGTATGCAAGCTTCCATCTGTTTTATTATTAAGCATCAGTACCAAAGCTAATTTACAGCTTCAATCATGAGCCTGGGCACATTGTTGGTATAAAGTGTAAATATTTGAATGCTAATTATCATAAAACAAACAGGCCACTGTGTCCAAAGCAGACAGATACTGTTTCCAGAAGCCAGCAGACCCTAGCTAGAAGGCAGCTGTGTTGTCTCTGTACAGCCAATCATAGGTGTCTGGAATCATTCCTGCCTCCCCCTGCCCTAACAGCACCTGCCACCTCATTGCAGAAAGTTCTGAAAGCCAAAAGCCACCCAGAGGGGCTCACATACGTGAGTCTGCCTTTTAAATTATTTTCCATCTGCCCTGCCATGGAGGAGAAATCTTATACAGCTGAAATTATTTGCCCAGAAATTAATGCCATCATCTTCATAAAAGTATCTCACCTTTGTTCAGCTTGAGCCCATTCACTACCAGTCACCAGTCTGTGACAGTCTCCCTTCATACCCTTGCATCTTTCAATGTCCAGCTCTGGTTCCCTCCCTTTGAAGCACTCCAGAATTACTCAAATCCATTTCACTGCTCTGTACATTCACCTGTCCTGGGACAGGGCAACAAAGCAGTCTTCCTACCCACATAACAAACTCCTTGAGGTCATGGACCTTCACACCTGTAGCCTCTCTGGAAAGGTCAGTGAATTGCAGCTCATTCTGCCTGGCACAATCCCCTTGGTGGTTGTGCCAAGGCTAAGCTCCCTCGGGCACTGCTGAGCATGGCAGGTGTGGATTCTGGATTCTGAAGTGTAATTGGGAAGATTATCTTCTCCAGCAAACAAAAATATGGATATTAGGGAAAACGGGATGTTAGGGAATCACTTGGTCTAATCAATTTAGAGAGCTAGCCTGAAATTTGGCATCATACTTTGTGGCAGAGAAAAAAAAATCTCATAAAATTTTTAGGCATGGTGCAACCCCTCCTGACTTTGTGATATAGTGGGAAAGATGGGGATATTGTAACAACATACAAGAAGGAGACCACTTAGAGCTTCAGTTTCTTTACGAAGGGGTTTGTTTTAAAGATTAAACTGAGAATGAATAATTAAAATGAGAGTAAATATGAGTTGCAAGGTAAGGGCCTGTTACACAGTAGACATCTGGTACACAGCAGGGTCTGACAGGACTGCTGTTAATTCCCTTCACCGCACTGGATGCTGACCTAACCATGCAACTGCTGGCTGCATGTGCTTGGAGCCACCCAGACACTCATGGCCTGGGCAGCACAGCAAGCGTTGCATCCTCTCCCTCCTGACCCAGCCAAGAGCCTGTCCAGGCAGTTCCATTTGTTTTACTTTAATTTCAGTCATTCATTTCATTTACTTCAGAAATATTAATTAGGAATCTTACATGAAACAGCCTACCTTGTGCTTTTTAGAATACAAAATTGATTATATGTGGTCCAGCTTTTGAGTAGCTCATACTCTTCCCCACTGAGATGACTCAAACATCCAAATTTTAAACTAACAAGAAGCCCTGGCACACATTTTTTAAACTCTGCCTTAGCCAAGCAAGCTCATGGGATTGCTACATCCATTCTGGAGTCCAGTAGCTCCCAGTCACAGGGAGACTTGGCCTGAGCCTGGAGGAGATGCTGGTCTTCAGGGCTCACAGCACTGGCCATGCCACTGCGCTTCCAACAATGAACTGGCCATTCTGACCCCTCCCCAGCCCTGCAGGAGAACGGGGTTGCCCTCTCTTCAAGCTCTGCGGGACCTGGGCTGACCTTTTTCTTTCTGGCTTCTGGACATTAGCTTGAGCATGGGCTGGGATCAGAGAGGGACTGAATTAAGGAGTGGACCTTCAGTGGCATGCATTTGGCAAACTGGAGGCTTTCTTTTATAAAAAAGACGAAGAAAGAAAGAATAGAAAGGGGGTCATTTGCCAAAGGAGCCCATGAGGCTGTGAAGAGAGAAGTCCAGTGGGAGTGGTGCCTTTCTCTCATGCAGACTGGACAAAGTTTTCTTGGATATGTGACAAGAGCTAATTTTAGAAAATGATTCTTGAAAGAAAATGATTCCTGAGGCTGTTACGATACATGAGTGTCTCACTGTTCACACTAAATCTTTTTTATTATTTCAATGTTAAAGTAAATACTTAGATTTAAGTCAGTTGAGACAACTTCTACACAAACTAGAACACGAGTATTTGTCACACCACAGAAAGCCTGGCCAGCAGGCGCTACAGCAGACAAGTCAATCAAAAAGTGTGAAAAATACTCTCCATTCAGGAAAACCAGCGATCAAAGCTTGTCACCCTTGGGGCTTATGAGGGACAACATTCAAATGGCAAAGCCCAGAGTGGACTTCGCTTTACCCGGAACAAAATCAGAAGGAAGTTGTAGTCACCGTCAGCTGCATTGTAATGTTCATCTGAGGCAGTTCCTACACTTTATAATTTCATCTGACAACCTGTAACTGTGCCTTCTGGAAAATGTGATTTTTTTTCCTGAACTATTTGAAGGAGAATTTAGACACTCTTTTGTATTATTTCAAATATTCATGTGAAAATGTGACTCACATCCTTGTTTGATAATTAGTATCTAAGATATGGGCACCAAAATTCTTGAGCAGATAGAACAATCAGAATAATTTCTAGTAGTAGGTCTTTTTTTGTTGTTGTTGTTGTTTTATTTTGCTGTAGTCATTGCCCCAGTGTTGTCAGGCAGTTTCCCAGAGGCTTGGCTACAGAGGCAGCAGAAAGTGGGAGGAGGGTGGCGATGGAGAAGTGCTGTTCAAATAGCAGAGAACATCACTTGGAATTTAAACCTGAGCACAGCCAGGTAGTACTGTTAGAATCACCATGGAGAAGAAGAGAAAGCCACACCTTACAAACTATGCATACAGACTTGCCAGTTCTCTTTCCAAGGGAAAACTGGTAGGAACTCAGCAGCCAGTCATGGAGACCTTCCCCCTCAAAGCTCAGGTGGGCCTACAATCAGGGGGCACCTTTTCATTGGCCCCTGGAGACAGATCATTTCCCTGATGTGCCACTTATATGTCCCCGATGCTATTTATATCACACCAGCTAATGATGGGACATAGCAACAAGTATTACAGAACCACTTCGTTTAAGCTGTGTCATTATAACATTTCAGATGCACTATATTAGAGAAAAATGTGTATTTTTTCCTACTGCTTACCAAACATTTCGTCCTCTTAGGTTGTGTGGTTACTTTACGGAAAGAGGGATCAAGGCTGTGACATTGGTTGTGTCCTCCATCCGTCTCTAACCTGGATTTTTACAGCTATGTTGATGAAGGACCAGAATGCATACAATGATTTTTGCAGCATTTTGCTTGCAGAGGATTTGCTGTCGCTATGGGAGTTCATCATTTTGGAGAATGTCCCCTTCACTGGCAGCAGCAGGTCTGCAGTGACAGCAGTTGCAGGGCAGCTTTTGGATCAACTAAAAGTTGAAGCCTAATCATGAGTTGAGGCAGGATCCCACCACTTTTATTATTACTGTGGACGAGAAGCTATAAGTCTGACCTAGTGAAAATTCTCATTCTTTTCATTGTGATACTTACTCCTATATGGTACTCAGAGAGCTTTACAAATCCCACCCTTTCTACTTCCCGGCCTGGAAGATGGAGAGGACACAACCTTTCCCAGGGTCCTGGCCCCACTATCCAGCTAGGCTTTCTCTTTACTTCCTTCGTGTCTACAGACTTCCTCTCATTCTTCTTCTCCTCCCCCCCTCCCGCCCCGGTTTCATGTCTGTCATCTCCCCATGAAAAACAGACGTCACATGTCTTGGGTTGGGAACTGGGCATTTCTCTATAATCAAGTCTATATGTCTGATACTCTGAATCTGGACATGAAATTTAGCAGGTTCACCTTCTGAGCCCGTTTCCATAGCTTCCTGACTCTGCAGAACTGGGCAGCTAAGGGTCGACTGACATGCAAAACACAGGTCCTAACTCCCATCCCCAAAGCCTTAAGTTTCCAGTTCCTCTCCAACCTATCAAGGTTTCCTGTTTGTTTTTTCATCTATTGAAATTCTGTGCACTTACCTCACCGTTTTGACTTAGTGCTTTAAGTCTCTCAAGAAAATGTTGTTTAAGAAACCTCCATTTCCCTTTCTTTAGTAATCCATCCGAATAAGCCCCCAGAGCTGTTGCAGGACAACCAGGAAAGGATGATTTCTACCAAAAGCAGACAGACTGCCTTTTAAATCAGCTACTAGAGCTTTATGGTGGTTTAATCTTTTGTCTGGTCTTTGTCCTGGGTTCTTGGCATGGAGTTTCTAAAACCATTGAATTTTCCTCAATAGTAGGGGTGTCTTTGTTATGCTAATGAGTTTATTCTTAGTGGGCCCCTAGATAGCTTCAGGATGGGAGCTGGTCACCAGAAAGACCTACCCTGTGATTAAAAGGCAGGGGACTTTGGGCCAGCCTGACCTCTGGGAAGAAGAGGGGACTGGAAATTTAATTCAGTCACATGGTCAATGATTCAAGCAGTCATGCCTACATAATGGAACCCCAATAAAATCTCTGGATGCCAAGGCTCAGTGGAGGTCTGTGGTTGGTGAACAGATAGATGGCCCAAGAGGATGCTGTTGCCTGACACCATGAGAAATGGATATGGAATCCCTCTCCATTTGGTAACACATGCACACCTTGAACTACATATATCCCTTACCCCCCAAACCCTGTAATCATTAGTATAGTATAACTTTCCGTTCTGTTAGTCATTCTAGTAAATGATTAAACCTGAGGGGTATTTTGGGGATCTCCAGGGTGAGAAGTGAGGTGGCCTGGGGATATAAATTAAGGCTGATGTCTGCAGTCTTGTGGGATTGTGCTAACACTAGTGGTTAGTGTAAACTTGTGTTGCAGTGTATTCAGTTGGGGTGGAAGCAGAATAACTCTCATAAGAATGTTTTTCTGGTTTCTAATAGAAATGTGGGAATATTGGCAACAGTTTTATATCTTCAGGTTGTGCATTACAGTTTGAAGCACAATCTGCTGAATGGACAGGTTTAGAAAGATCATTTTGCAGATTCTACTCAAAGTGTGGCCCCCAGACTGTGCACATCCACAAACTGTTCTCAGTTCCTGATTGAGATATGTACAGAACTGATTGTAAGCATTTAGAAGCTTTTAAAGCACTTTGATATTGCCAAGACATTCGGGCATGGAAATATAAAAGTATTAGACTGTGACAATTTGTGAAAAAGATCCAAAGGCTCATTTAGAAAATACCGCTTCAGTTGGTATGATCAGATGGAATCAGAAATTAGTGTTAAAAGTGTGAGAGTAGCTTATCTTGTCCCCCAGTTTGAAAAGAGAAGCCAACAGTCTTTGAGTTTACTTACTAGGTACTTCTCATAAATTGTGGAAGGTCACAGCAAAGAAAAGGCTTTTTTCTGTCCTTACACTTCCCTCTTATTCCTTCAGAGACAGGGTGAGGGTGAAGTAGGTGGGCATTATTTGGGGCACTACTGAAGTCCACAGACACCTTGGCATAACATCCCCCTGCAGCAATAGACACTGCAGTCTTGCTTATTCAGGACCATAGGTGTATTTCTGGTATGTTCCAGGCAGCCTCCCAGGCCTGGAAGAGACATGGAAGAATCAGATTTGGTTGTCACCCCCTAGAAATACACAGCAATGCTGTTGTACTGATGGGGAACATAAAAATACATTTTGGGGAGGGGGCTAGCAATCTGACTCTGTACCTAGTTAATCAGTATCCCTAATGCACATTCTTGCTAGCCGATAATTAACTCATTGCCCCTTCCTTAATTATCTGGTCTTGCAAGACCTATTTACCTAAATACTCCCATTTTACAGAGGCCATAAACCATAAACCATACACAACCCCTGGAGGGGGTTATCAGTGCTGGTGCCAGGCCAGGCCTTTAGGTGTGGTCTCACATCCCCCATCCAGACACATGGGGCTTTTTGCAAAGCCCGCGAAAGGTCCGGAAGTCTCATCCATATTTGGGGGACAAAGAAAACAAAGGGTATAAAGGGAAAGCTTCCTCCATATTCAGGGGCTCAGGATTTGGAAACAGGCTCCCCTGAGTCACTAGTACATGTGAAACATCTGAAAATAAATGGGTTTATCCTGAATCTCCAAGTACTCCTGTGTATTTTTCCTTTGCCTGGTAAATTCTGTGACAGTACAATATGTGAACTTTGAGCTTTTGGCTGATAAGTAGGTGAGAGATGGCAAACTCGGCTCAACTCCTGCTTTGTTTTACTAAATTATAATTCTATAAACCCAGTTTCTGGGAGAGGTCGTTGGGATGGCTCCTATGAAGCAGCTGTCAAGGTGGGAAGACGGAGTGACCTGAGAAGGGTTCCCCAGTACACCTACTCCACCTCCTCCCTTCCAGGACAGCCAGCTGAGATGGTGGGACCCCTTTGCAGAAGTCAGGGGTTGGGGGACATATGACACCTGAATTTAGCCAAAGCTTCCCTCACTTCCCCTCCCCCCCCAAGATTCTGGTTGCTGATGCCCACTCAACCCTCGCCTACAGGAACACTGCAAGCATAGATGGTCCCCAGTGATATCTGAGCAGATGTCCACATTAGCTAACTGTAGACCTGTTTTTCAGGTTCATTCCACCACTTTGGGACACCAGCTGCTGAACCCAGAGAACTGCCATGAAACCACCCTTGAAGCAATGGAGACAACTAATGCTTTGTGGGATATTTACTTGGGGGCTCCTCTTCCTGGTGATTTTCATTTACTTCACCGACAGCAACCCTGCTGAGCCCGTGCCCAGCTCCCTTGCCTTCCTGGAGACTAGGAGGCTCTTGCCCATGCAGGGGAAGCAGAGGGTCATCATGGGTGCCATGCAGGAGCCCTCCTGGCCTGAAAGTGTGAACACAAACAAGGGGCTGCTGGAGGGACACCCCATGGGGCCTCGCGACCTGCAGAAATGGGCCAAGTTGCCAGGGGTTGAAAATGAAGAAGAGTTCTTTTTATCTCAGATTGGGAGAAAATCCCAAAGTACCTTCTACCCAGAAGACGACGACTACTTTTTTGCTGCCGGTCAACCAGGGTCTCACAGCCACACTCAGGGGACACTGGAGTCCCTTGCCCCCAGGCACGCTGGCAGGTGGAAGGGGTGGTTGCCGGAGAGGAAAAGGCACCAGCCCCGGGGGAGCAGCCCCGCGCTGGAGGAGGGCGAGGAAGGAGACAGGCTGTACTCCTCCATGTCCAGGGCCTTCCTGCACCGGCTCTGGAAGGGCACCGTCTCCTCCAAGATGCTCAATCCGCGCCTGCAGAAGGCCATGAAGGACTACCTGGCGGCCAACAAGCACGGAGTGCGCTTCCGCGGGCGGCGCGCGGCCGGGCGGAGCCGGGCGGCCCTGCTGTGCGAGCTGCGGCGCCAGGTGCGCCTGCGCACGCTGGATGGCACGGAGCCGCCCTTCTCCGCGCTGGGCTGGCGGGCGCTGGTGCCCCCTGTGCCCCTTGGCCAGCTGCACCCCAAAGGCCTGCGCTCCTGCGCTGTGGTCATGTCTGCTGGCGCCATCCTCAACTCCTCCTTGGGGGAGGAGATAGGTGGGTGTCATGGGGTGCGGGGTGGGGAGGTGGGGGACCCTGGTCCCCGTCCTGGGCCAGGTGCGTGATTAGCGGCTGGCGCTTTCTCTCTTTCTCTGGTTCCCTCCGCAGGGCAGCGTGGGCCTAGCACTGGATATTTCGGACATTAGCTGGAGACCGCTTTTCTCTAGCTGGGACTGAGTGGACCCAGCAGAGGTCCACTGAGCAGTTTTAGAGCAGAGTGTGCTCCCCGAGTTGGGTCCAGGGGAGTGGAAAGCCCGAGCATCCCTGCCTTTTGCAGCGAGACCCTCCTGCTTCCTTAGAAACTATGCTCCCGTTGTTAGTCTCCCAGCCTGGCCCACAGGAGCTGATGAACCCATAGTGTGGTAGAGCTTTGAGGAGCAAACGGGGTAAGAAAGGAGAGCAATCCCCGCGGGTTAAGTGAGGCAGCTCCACAGAGACGTCTCTTGAGGACGACGTCGTTAGTCTGGGACTAAGCCGCTGTTGTGGGCTTTGAGGAGGGACTCCTGCCGGAACAACAAGAGTTCTGACCCTTTGGCACAACTCTGACCTTTGGGTCACGGCCAGTGCACCTAAGCAGGGCCCTTCTCCAAGATGGTAAATAACAGGACCACACCTGCCTCCTATCTTCCCTTAAGAACTATCTTTAAATCCATGCCAGGAGCCTGGGGGAGCGCTGCTTCATAGTTCCCGGGTTAGGGATGGGATATACATGTAGAGAGAAAGGGGCTTATTTTAAGGACTTGCTCCTGTGATTGTGGGGACTGGCAATTCTGAAGTTTGAAGGGCAGGCAGGTAGGAAATTCAGGTAAGAGTTGAATCTGGAGCCTGAGATCTGGAGGATGGGTTGGTAGGTGGAAACTCAGGCTGGGCTTCTCTAATGCGTCCAGATGCAGAATTCCCCCTTCAGGAAATATCAGTCTTTGCTGTAAAGACTTAGACTTCCCTCTCTGCCCAGGCCAATTCTATTGCTGCACCAGTGAGCAAGCAGCTTGGCCCTGTAGGCCCATTAACTCACTTAACCTGTGTGCTTAGCCCTACTGTGTGCCAGCTCCTGTACTGGGTGCCAGAGAACAAATGTGAGTCACACAGCCTCAGCCTGAAGTATGAATGGGAAGCAACCGAGTTTAACACATGCTCACAATAGACAGTGTTACTCGTAACTAATCTGGAAGGACATTCAGGGGGCCGCTGTTGTTTCCTGGACCCATTCGCTGTTCTGTGTCCTTTAGGAGAGGTTGATGTCCTGACCATCTTAAAATGGGGTGGTGCCATCGTGATCAAGCTCCACAACCCAGACCTCATCTGAATGTGAAATTTTTTAAAAGTTAAAATAAGCAAGACACAAGTCTAGACTTGAGGACTGGGGTCCCAGAGTCCCTATGCTGACATTACTGCAGGCCCATAATAACACTGTCCATGTGTCACATAAACGTGCAGCCTGCAATTGATTAGGAAAAGCAGTGGTTAGAGGTCCCTGGAGTGCAGTAACACCACAGTTCCTTCTCGTTTCCAGGGCCATTATTAATAATGTACGAAGGAATTTAAGTATTATGCTGTAAAGCAGGCCGTAACTAGCTTCTGGTTTGGTTTTGCTGTGTTTTAAACACCTCTGCATCACAGCTGCACATTTGGAGTGTTCTCACATGTCAGGGAGAATTCCCCTGCTCCTTATTGTGGCATAAATGTCCCTGACCAGGGTTTCATAAACTCTGTGCAGAATTTGGACTAGAGTGCGAAAGACACTGGGCATTACATGTTTTGGGGAAACGTGAAATGTCATATCTTTGTTAATTTCTAGTATCCAAATCTAATTTATATTGTCTGCACTCACATGAAGCTTCATGATTAGAATTGTCTAATATATACTCAGAATCTTAACTGAAAAACACAAATTTTTAAAATTCTTTATTGTTTTGTCTAGGTTCTTTAGAATCCAGTTTTGTACCTACCATCTTAAGTATATGTTATCATAGCATAACACAAGTTGTAAAAACAAAATGTCCTTCATTTTTATAAGCTGGTATCTCTTACCCTCAGCACTGGTACAGTGTGAGGCGGTGCCTTCTCCTTTCTGCTCACCAGGAATGTGGGAATGTGCATGTGCTTATCAACACAGAGTTGTTAAGGGCTCTCTTAATAAAAACAAATCACTAGCAGATTCCTTCAGGCAACTTGGAATATTGGGGCATGCTGTACTATTTAGCTAAATTCATCTTGACCTCTAAAAATCTCTTGTGGATTGGCTAAGTGAAGATCAAAAGACTTACCAAGATAATTTTATGAAAAACTGAGAGCAGAGCTATAAAAGTACCTGGGGCTAGCTCCATGTCAGCACTGCCAGGAGGCCCCTCAGGCAGAACTGTGCCTGAAGGCTTAGCAGTCACACCACCAGCCCCAAAGGAAGACTCTGTGAGTCTCTGGTTTCCTCGCCTGCTGGCTTCCTCTAGCTCCCTCTGCTGGTCCTATTGGCAGTGCAGTCCTTTTTCCAAGTTCTGTTAGACCAGTGGTTCCCAAACTTATTTGGCCTACCGCCCCCTTTCCAGAAAAAATATTACTCAGCACCCCCTGGAAATTAATTTTTTTAAATTTTAATAGCAATTAAACAGAAAGATATATGTATTAATGTTTCTACCTTTTTCGTAAAATATAGTAAAGAAAGGTGTAAATTAGAAACATTGAAGTTTGAAATTATGAAACTATTTATTGAACTCAGAATAGAAAGGTAATACAAAAAAAGTTAAAACAAATGCACCTGTGGCCATCACCACCCCCCTGGATCGCTGCAGCGCCCACCAGGGGGCAGTAGCGCCCACTTTGGGAATCACTGTGTTAGACTGAGTCATGCCCTGTAATTGTTTTTAAGAACATTTGTCAAAATGTTCTTAAAATGTAGCAGTTGTCAAAAACTCCTTGTTAAATATGTTATTGAAAAGCAAACTGAACTGTTTTGGAAATGTGGAACATTTTTTCCTAGAATCATTGAGATCTTTCTTCAGCCACACATATAAATAATAATTTGGTAGCGAGATCATCTGCCAGCAGTCCTGTGGAAACTCACTACAGAGGAGAAATGTCTGCTCTGAACTAACATTGGTGGCCTCGATCTGGGAGATCAGGATCTGTGTACTTGAAATACAAATTCTGGGAAGCCTGTGGGAAATGGGGGAGGGCCTGTATAAGGAGTGAAGCCCCTGTTTTGTTACCTTAAAAAAAGCAAGAAAGACATAGAGTTATTTAGCAAGCATTGAGTATTTATTGATCCCCACCTCTCTGAGGCCTGATAACTATGCTAGCTACTAGTGACACAAAGATGAATAGGGACCTAAACCTCAAACCCTCTGCATTCCGGTGGGGAAGACAGACTACGAACAGGCAGTGGTTAGGAGAAGAACTGAGAGAGGTGTAGACTGACAGGGAAGACAACAGAATCCTAGCCCACGGTGAGGGCTGGTGCCTGGACAGAGAGGAGGTCAGCAAAGACTGCCTAGAGAGGGGAATCCAGGCCAGAGGTGCAGCGCGCTGCAGGGCACCACCGGTGGGAGGGGAGAGGAGAGAAGGCTGGACAGGTGGCAGGAGGTCAGCTCCCAGATGTTTTTGTGCATCATTCCCAGAAATTAGACTTCACTAAGTAATTGTTATCATAGGTACCACTCAGTAGGGTGTTTACAGCAGGTTCAGTACCAAATGCTTTTATGTGTTAACTGCTGGAAGCCTTACAGTCTGAAGTAATAGATACAGTTATTCCTGTTTTATGGATAAGGAAATGTAGACACCTGGAAGGCCCAGTGGGCGGAGCCTGGATTCCATCGGACTCCAGTCTGAGTCTCCAGGAACTCCAGCTTTGACCCGGGGCCTATGGTCAGAGGCACTGCAATGTTTGAAGCAGAGGGTTGATGGGTCAACTTTTTATTTTAGAGAGATTGCTCCAGAGCCTAGATTTGAAGGCATGAAGATATAAGTGCCATTGCAGGAGTCCCGGGAGAGGTGAGGTAGAGTCGGAGAGAGATGAAGTCCCTAAGGACTGCAGGCTTTTGCTTGCTTACTGATGCAGATTTCGTGTACTGGGTGTGTGGGGAAAAGGAGGAGGAGAATGAGGACCCAGTGCCCAGGGCAGGACAGTAACGGAGGGCTCCTGCACCTCCTGGCTGGCTGCTCCTCAAACGGCCTTAATGTTCCTTCAGTGAGTGCACTTCGCCTGGCTCTGTTCTCAAGGTCAACGCGAAATGGCTCTCCCCTGGAAAAGCCTTCTCCAGAACGATGCTTTACACCCCTTGTGCTTGCTGTCTGATCTCTTTCTTCTCTTCTAAATGTGAACAGACAGCATAGTTTTTAAGGCACATTTATCAAGGTGGTGCACACACAGCCAAACAGACGTTTACAAAACACGCTGCCTGATGGGCGCACTCTCAGCTCATCCTCCCCATTCGGCTCACTGACAGCTTTAAGGAGGGTCATCCCAGCAGCCGCCAGCTCTCCCTCCAGTCTTCCTCCACAAAACTGGCCCTTTAGCTCTTGACTCACTACATTGCATGGCTGTGCCCTGTGCCTGTGAAGTCATTTGAAGTCTTAAAACGCACCTCAGTGGAACTCCGGCCTTTAAAAGCTGTGACGTTTTCAGGGGTGATGCAATGAGTTTGGAATTGCCTGATGAATTTGAAATGCAGCCACTGCTTAGGTGCCTTGGCTTGTTGACCTCAGCCTCAGACAGAGCTGCCTGGGGGCAGTGTGGTCCAGTGGGAGACCTGTGCAGTAGGAGTGCTGGCGCTGCCTCGCCCTGGGGTGCTGACCACCTCTCAGTGCCCAGAGCTTACCTCCCTGCTTGCAGCCTGCACTCACGGGCCACCCTGCCAGGCAGGGTTGCCTTAGGTCCAAGTTTACACAGTGGGGTCTGCTTACACTTGGGGAGTCTAAGACTCTCTCAGGGATCCACGAAATGAAAACTATTTTTATAATAATACTCAAAGGTTTTTTTAACTGTTGACATTCGCATTGATGTTGCAAAAGCATTGGCGAATAAAATGCTTCTTAGTACAAATCACGGCAGCAGGCCCAACTCTGTTGGGCAGGGCATTTTCGCTGCCAAACTCAGCAGGAAAAGCAAAAAGGGCCAGGTTCACTTACAGATGTCCTTCATGAAATAGTGAAAATTGTTGATTTTATTAAATCTCAGCCTCTGAGTACCTGTGGTTTGGGGGCCCAGGGGGAAATGTCGTGAAAAGCACTGTGTGTGCTGGCACACGGGGAAGAGCGTCTGTGTGGCTGGTGAGCGGAATGAGCCGTTTTATTACTGAAAACACATTTTACCTTGAACAAATGGCTAACTGACTTTATTCAGTCTTCGACATTAGCAGAAATTCTCAAAAACTGATCAAGTGAACCTATCACTTTTAGGAAAATAACTGACAGTGTTGGTTGCCAGTGATAAAATTCAGGCTTTCAAGCTTGAGCTTGATATACTTTATAACAAAATGCATCAATATTTGGAAGATCTGGGTAACTTACTGAACTGATAGTCTCAGGTGATCATTGCACAGTGTTACAGAATTATGCACATGTGAATCATCCATTTTGAGAGCAAGATAAACTGATGGGTTTTAATGTAACAGCATGAAAAGTTCGTTGATACTGTGTCACATTCCTCATTGCGGCCACCTTTTGTAAACTAGCACTTATCAAGTTTTGATGAAGTATCAGAGAAGACTATTCCCAGTAATCTGCAAAGACTTCAGATATTTCGCCCATTTCCCGTGATACATCTGAGTCTTTATATACTTCAACTAAAGCAATACATTGCAGCAGACTGTGTGCACCAGCAGCCAGGAGAAGCCAACTGTCTTCTGAAAAGTCACTCATTAATGAGATTTGCAAACATTTAAAACAGTGCCAGTCTTCTCACTGGGTTTTGTTTTTTTTTTCATTTTGAAAATGTATTTTACATAAAAATGTTATTTTAAATTAAATTAATAAACATTTAAAGTTTTTCTATTTTACTTTCTAATATTGATGTAGTTCAAATAAACATAATGCCTTTGGGTTGTCATACATTTTCAAGAATGTAAAGGGGTCATGAGACCAAAAAATAAGCATCTAGAGCAGTGGTTCTCAACCTTCTGGCCCTTTAAATACAGTTCCTCATGTTGTGACCCAACCATAAAATTATTTTTGTTGCTACTTCATAACTGTAATGTTGCTACTGTTATGAATCATAATGTAAATATCTGATATGCAGGATGGTCTTAGGCGACCCCTGTGAAAGGGTCGTTCGACCGCCAAAGGGGTCGTGACCCACAGGTTGAGAACCGCTGATCTAGAGAGTGGCAAACTTCCTATTCTTAGGAGCCAGGTAGTAAATGTTTTGGGCTTGGTGAGCCACAGGGTCTCCCAGCTCAGCTGTGCTGTTACAGACAATAGATACACAAGTGACTATGTCTGTGTCACAGCACAGCTTTGTTTACTAAAACTGATGGCAGGTCATAGCTTGCTGACTATTGAAAAATTTCCCCTAAAAGAACATTGCAGGACTTTTTGATGACTTAGCCAGGTACCCTTTATGCATTGTTTGTATTCCAAGAGTGTTGATTTGGTGCTCAAAACTGGACTCTGAAATCTTCTGAATCCAATGCTTGTCAAGAGAGGCACCTTTTGTAACGTGGTTTTAATGGTGGCACACATGCCAAGTTTCTACTACTTAGGGAGTTGGAGGGTCTCTCCCAAGGAGACTCCGCAGGAGCGGATGGACTCAAGTGGAGAATGGGAGCTGCTTTAGGGACTTGAGTGGAGTGTGGTCACTGTAAAGGTGGCATGTATCCACAAGACTTTTTGGCAGATCAGAAATGCATAATTTCACCTCACTCCCTCACAAATAGGCAGTGTCATTGCTCCAAGTTGAACCTGAAATGTGCATAGAATTTTTGAAGCTAAAAGTAGCCTATGGAGATTCCCTTATTACTGATTAAGTCTGATTTCAGGCTGGTCTCTGAAAAATGAATACTTAGCACAGGAAATTTCAAGACATGTATACTGACTGCGCTGTGGAAAGAGAACAAACACATCTCCCATTTCCATCCCTTAGTCAGATGAGAGCCCACTTTCCTTGACTTCTAGTTCTTGTCTCCCTTGTCAGCTCTATGATATGGGAGCCATCTTTTGGGACCTCAGAGAACTTGGAAAAGTCTAACTTTTGAGTCAAATGAAGGGAGACGTGGTGAAGCTCCGTGGACCACGGTGTGCCCGATGGGCTATAAGCAGCATTGGTAGCTGGTGCCTCCCTTCCTCCAGGGCGAGGCCGCCCTTCCTCCAGGGCGAGGCAGTAAGGTAGGCCATTGCTGGAAAAGGAAGAATGCACTAAGACTGCTCTCGTGTGGGTCTTCTTGGCATTGTAAGCAGTAGGTAAAGATGCACAGAAACTACGGCTGGTTTTCTTTTTTAAGCAAAACCAGCACCCAAAAGTGGTCAAGATGCAGTGAAGGCTGTGGGTCTGACTGTGAGAGACACGCTTGATCTTGGTGCAGGCAATGGCGTTGGAGGCAGCAGGAGCAGCCTCCACTCCCTGCAGCAGTGAGAAGCCACAGTGAGCAGCCTGTTTGTAGAGTCCTGTTCCCATAGATTCCATCTTCAAAAAGTTTTGGAGTCTTTAGGAGAATGGCTGCAAAAAGCATGTCCCCTTGTAAAGATGTGGACACGTAAGCATCTCTGAATAACTTAGATGTCACAGGACCTGCTGTAATTGCATGGATTGTGCCTCCATGCTGATCTGCCCCTGGCAGCATCTCATTCTAAATAAACAGCATGCTGAAAATGTGTCCATGGGTCTCTTCATTGTTGGTGTCTGATTAGCTTCCGGTTTAAAAGATTCACTTTAAGATATTTTCCTAGATTATGTTTATTCTACAGATAGAAAAAATGTGAGAGTGTCATTTATGTGCCCCTAGATTCTCATGATGCAGTCTTGAGATTTAACGCGGCTCCCACCCGTGGCTATGAGAGAGATGTTGGGAATAAAACCACTGTGCGCATCATTAATTCCCAGGTAAGATGGATGGAATGCTTGCATGGATGTGTGCTCTATAGGTAAATAGTTTAACTGGATGAGTGAAGAGAAATTATCCAGAAAATCATGATCACGATTTTCCTTATTTCTATGGGTCTTGTAATTATAAAGAATTAATGAGGAAAAAATGTAGAGAAATGGGAATTTGTGTGTGACATGAATAGAAAAAAAATGATAAAATAAGCTCAAAAGAAAAAAAAGTTTATATATATATATAAATCTCCATAGACTTACCATGTTGCATCGTGTGGATTTCAAATGATGTTAAACTTATGAGAAGTAGTGGCCAAGAGAAGGCAGGGGATGGAGGAGAGAAAAGCAAAGGTACAAAATTCAAGGGTAGTAGGGTAGCTTGAAACTTTAGTCTGTTATTTGAAAATTTTAAAAATGAAAATGGATTGTTGAATTGAAAATGAAAGTATCTCGTTTCTTTGTATTCTTAATAAGAATGTTTTCCAAATTTGTAGCAAAATTATTCTCAGAACAAACCACAACTATTTCTAGAGTTTCAAACTATATAGAAAAATATGAGGTGATGAATGATTTCTGATGAGTTGCTTGCAGAACAAAAGATTAGATTTCTGCCTAGTACCCTGAGCCAGGCAGCACACAGCAAGGTAAGAAACGATTACCACATTTCCTTCATTTATAGATGCCATTGATTATAAGATTCACCATTCATTTAATAACAGCTTTTCAGAGAGGAGGAGATAACCTTCACCAAATTAAAATACATGTCACTATAGGATAACTTTCAACTACAGAAACATTAAAATGTGAAGAAAAAAAGTACATCTTAGAAACTGAAAAATTGCATCTTAAAACTGAAATCACATTATTTTTTCTCAAAAATGTAATTTTAAAAAAGATGATTGGCAGGTGAGATTGAAGAACTCATCCAGACTAGACAGGGCCCCAAAGGAAACGGTCACCCAGGCTGACTCGGGTTGACTGGCTCGCTGTGTCCCCGTTGTCCTAGGCTGGCACGCGGAGGCACCTGCAGAATTCAGTTCATCCACATCTGCAGCTCTCTCCCAAGTTACCTGTGAAGACAATTGAAGAAGTTGTGGGGCCCTGAATTCGCTAGGTTATGTCTTTCGGGAGCTGATTTGATTCCACTAGATATGAGTACAGTGCTGGAAGAAAATGTAAGAACTGGGGGATTTAAAAACAAACAAATAACAAAACCTCATTTCCCCAAACATTTTTTAGGAGCTTTAGCACGCGATGCCAGCCTCTCTCCCTCCCCCAGAAGAAAACAAAGCCTGAGGGACTTTTGAAAAATGGATCAGAGCAAGGAAAATTATTTTTCATCTCTTTTTAAAATATGATTTTGAAGAACCAAACACTTGCTTTGAAATTATTTTTCTATGTATTTGCAGATTCTGACCAACCCCAACCATCACTTCATTGACAGTTCATTATATAAAGATGTCATTTTGGTGGCCTGGGACCCTGCTCCTTATTCTGCAAATCTTGACCTGGTAAGTCTTCATTTGTCACCCCTACCCTGACCCTAGTGGTCAGAAGGTGCCTTTGACTGATTACTCATGGGAGCAAGTCAAGGGTTAGCTTTGATAGACATAATGAAACTGATCGTGGGTGCTGCTTAAATACATGTGTGTCCATGCCATCTTGATACCCACTTCCCATAACATGCTTGGTGAGCATTGTCCATCTAAAAAGGGCTTTTGCTGTGGAGGATTTTTTTTTCAATGTCCAAATGTTCAGAAATTCCTAGTTACACTGGAGGTTGGGCTGATTAAATCAAAATATTCCCATTATGATAGGGTTACATTACCTTCCAAGAAGTTACAGACCTTTTGAAATAAATTGGAAGTGCTTGGCAAGAAAAATCTAAACTTGTGTGTCACCAGTTTGTTATTTAAATGAACCTGTTACAGGCTTTCCTTGAGTGGGTCACTCTGCTTCAGCTTCTCAACCTGTTTGATCTTGTGATGCATAAACAAGATCATTGCTAGCCATCAAAATGTAGGCAAGTTATATGCACAACTTTCTGGCAAGTCGCTGGCTATCTAAACAAGCATCCAGTTACTTCTGGTAAAGCCTGGGATGAAGAGCCAGTGTCGCTGGAAGATGGATGATAATTTCACCACGGCAGATGCTGTCCGCTGTGCCAATGATGTCTTTCCGTTTGTTTTGCTGTGACTCAAGAGAATGCAGTCTTGTGGAGGGGACTGATCTTGGCTCTTCCGCAACTCCCCCCTCTCCCCGCGAGAGATAGCTTTCTAAGAGAGCTGCCCAGGGTTGATGGGTCCCTCTGAAAGGAATGTTCTGTCGCTGTTCCTCATGAAGCTGGACCTTTACCTAGCGTGATTACTAACCACTTTAACCAGGATTGAAATCAGAACCACCTGGAGAGGATTTTTCAGATATGTCTGTCAGAGCCCCATTTCCGGAAATGTAGTGCACGGCATTGATGTGTATTTTCTGAGAAAGCCTTTTGGGCTCTCATTTGTGCCCTCCATTGAGAATCAAGCATCACATGGGGGTTTGAACTTTTCAGCTTCCCTCCCAGCCTGAGGTTCTCTGGCTTGGAGTTCGGATAGCTCTCTTGCTGTTTGTGGACAGACCGAGAGCTTCTAGTTTTCGAACCTTGCTTGTTGCTCTGTTGGAAGCCTCCAAGGGCAAGGCACAGGGCTGTGCAACCCCATGGGTGTGAACGCCATGGTGCTGAAGTCTGAGTGACAAGCTGTTGTCCGAGGGCCTGTCCTTCCATTCACTGTGTCAGGATCGAAGGAGGGGAAGAAGCAAGTCCCACATTCCTTCCCACTGCCTCACTGAAGATGATCTGGCCCAGCCATCCTCAGCATCTTCAAAGCAACAGAACACATTCAACCATGGACTGTTCCTCGAGGTCTTACTCTAGACCAGGTGTCTCTCTGAAGGGAGCTTGGAGCCTGAGCCGAGCCTCCCCCTCACACACCTTCTCCAAATCTCATTTCATGGTGACAACTGACACACTTCTGCAAACATTTTTTTAAATCAACCTATAGTTTATTTTATCATAAAATATTTTATATACAATCAATGTAAGCATACATTTTGATGAGTATTAGCAAATATCTGTAATCATGTATCTATCACCACAATTAAGAAATAGGATATTTTCATCACTCCAGGGTCCCTTGTGCCACACCTATGGGTCATCCTAGCCCTAGCCCTAGGCATTAACTGATTTGCTTTCTGTCGTTTTAGATTCTGTTTGGAAAACATTAGTTTTGAGCCCAGAGGTCAGCAAACCACAGCCACGGGACAAATATGGCCCTGGTTTTAAATAAAGTTTTGTTGAAACAAAGCCAAGCCATTCATATGGCATCTTGTGTGGCTGCTTTCCTAGCACAAAGACAGAGCTGAGTGATTGCCACAGAGACCATAAACCCACAAACCCTTTGCAGAAGTCTGCTGAGCGCTGCATGCAGCATCTGTCTAGCGCAGCGGTTCTCAACCTGTGGGTCGCAACCCCTTTGGAGGTCAAACGACCCTTTCACAGGGGTCGCCTAAGACCATCGGAAAACACATATATAATTACATATTGTTTTGTGATTAATCACTATGCTTTAATTATGTTCAATTTGTAACAATGAAAATACATCCTGCATATCAGATATTTACATTACGATTCATAACAGTAGCAAAATTACAGTTATGAAGTAGCAACGAAAATAATTTTATGGTTGGGGGTCACCACAACATGAGGAACCGTATGAAAGGGTCGCAGCATTAGGAAGGTTGAGAACCACTGGTCTAGCGGGACCCCTGCTCTCTGTCTGCATTCCCCACTCCCCTCTGAGTCCCTCCCTCCCTCTGGTGCTGTCCTGTGTCCTTTGCACAGCGTGGCCCTCAGGACTGGATTGTGTTGGTTTTTTTCTCTTAGTGGTACAAGAAGCCAGATTACAACCTGTTCACACCATATGTCCAGCATCGTCAGAGGAACCCAGAGCAGCCCTTCTACATTCTTCACCCTAAATTTGTATGGCAGCTTTGGGACATCATCCAGGAGAACACCAAGGAGAAGATTCAGCCCAACCCACCATCTTCTGGCTTCATTGGTAGGTGCACTGGTAAAACTGGAAAGAGTGATGTGCAGGAAGGTTAGGCCTGATACGCAATAAATACACATTCATGTTATACAATAAGAGCAAGTAAAGGTGTTTTAGAGGGGAAATAGACCAGCTGAAGAAAAGAGAAACATTCTTCTCCAGTTTCTATTGCCACATTGCCCACTACCCAAAATTCCAAGAACTACTTTATTTTCTTGCACGATTTTATGGGTCAGTATGGGCTTGTCTGGGGTTGCTGGGTTGTGTTCAGCTGCTTCATGGGATGGCTTTGTTCCAGGTCTCGCCCCATGGAAGGAATTCTCGCTCCCAGTGGGAGTTCAGGCTCAGCGGGGACTGTTGGCCTGTGGCCACACATGGCCTCTTACATGGTGGACTCAGAGTAGCTGCACTTCCTAAATGGGCTCCAGGCAAGTGGTCCAAAACACAGGCGATAGAACTGTCAGTGTCTTATGGCTGAGGCCTGGAGATGTGCACAGCATCACCGTGCTATGTTCTGGGGGTCAGAGCAATTGAGGTCCTGTCTGCTTCAAGGGAGGACACACAGAGCCCACCTTGGCCATCTCTGATCCACCACCCACTGCCATGCACAGTGCTGGCGGGAGGACTGGCTGGAAATGAATGTGTGACCACAGGACAGTACCAGGTGGCCCAGGCTCTGGTGAGATTAATTTTAGGACCTTAGACAGCTGTTACCACCAGAGTCCACTAGCTCTAACCCAAAACTAGATTTGATGTAACAAGATTATCACATGTTTTTAGCCAGGCTTTGATCCTCAAAGTTGTGGTCTTACCCCATTTGTTTATCTACGTTTCAGTATATTGCCCCAAGAATTTCTTAGATCTCCTTGGCAATGTGAAGGCAGTAATAGAACCAAAGATATTAGTTTTGTGCACAGGAAACTGTAACATTCTCCCCCTGATTTCAGTGTCTTTAGAACTGTGCACCTTGGCGTCCCTGTGTGATAAAGGAGCGTTTAAGGAGCTACACTGGTTTCCTCATGGATACGGGGAACATGCACAGTATCTGAACTGAGACTTACAGGTGTTGGAGTGGGCTTTTAGTATTGTAATAATGTGAATATTTTATGTAGAATTCAAGACAAAATTTACACTGTGACCGAATATTACTTTTCAATTTTTAAAGCCATGCCTTTGACACTCCTTATTTCCAAATCAGTCTTAAAATCCTAATCTCTTTATCTTTTGTGCAGTTCCATTGAATCTGTTGATTTAGGAAAAAAGGTATAATTAATTTGTCAGCAAAAGGGTGATGGAATAATGCTTAGACAGTATAATAGGGTGTGACAGGAATTTAGTATCTTTTTCTTTCTGTTGCTTTCTCATGAATTCATTTGGCTAGTATTTGATTAGAGTAAAAGTTTTAGGGCACAGTGGTGGGCTGTCGGATATGCTTATTGTGATATAGTTTGAGATATTCAAGTTAGCTAGTCACAGCTGGAGAAGACGTTTTCCCCAGGTGTTTTTGTTGAAAGAAATCATGCCTCGTATATATGACCAGCCTCCTTTCATAGCTGTTGACTGAGAATTTGGAATTTCACAGGCTGATGATTGCCTTTCCAGCTTCTACATGAAAAAGGGGATTGCAGTTTGAAGTCTTTGGGAGCGTGTCATTGGATTGGACAGACTGTGACTTCTTCTCTGACATTTACTAGCTTTCTAATTATGGGCAAGTTGCTTAATCCTGTGCCTCTCCATATGCACATGTGAGAAATGCAAATACAGTGGGGCCTTGACTTACGAGTGTCCCGACTAAGGAGTTTTTTGAGATACCAGCTGTCTCTCGGCAGATTTTTTGCATTGAGTTGACAGAGTAATTTGAGTTAACGAGCTCCTTAACGAGCTCCTTAATGAGCTCGGTCTCAGAACGAATTAAACTCGTAAGTCAAGGCCCTACTGTAATAATAAAACCTTTGAAAATATGAGTTAGTGGGCCGATTTGCAGTTGTTATTTTCTAGCTGTGCTCTGTCCTGTATTGCAGCCGTTAGCCACAAATGGCTATCCACATTTAAACCAACTGGGATTAATACCAGCCCCATTTCAGGTTTCAGTAGCCACATGCTCCTGGTGGCCACTGGCTTGGGCAGTTCAGACAGAGAACTCTCCATGGTCACAGGCAGTTCTGCAGGGCACACTGTTAAGTTTGGCCAGAATGAAAAAGAGCAAGTCGATAAGGCATCATTGTTCCCACTGGGCAGGCTGGGTCTGTGGGGATGTAAGTGTATACTAGTAGAAGGTGTGGCTTGACGTCATTGACTTTGTCTGCCGCTTTTGTTCTTTGCCTTATTTAAGTGTGAGCACCTCACTAAAGGTGGGCAGGAGATACCACCTGGGCAAGCTTATGCCCAGCAGAGCTGTCACCCTCTGCATCTCCTGCTGATGTTACAACCTTTGTACTCTTCCTGGATCTTGCTAGAAATATGCTCAGAGCAGAGACTGTTCTATAATTTATCTGACTTTTTTATATACCAGTAAAATTATGTCACCCGCATCTTAATCTATCTTCCAGAAGAATTTTTAAAAATCAATGAGTGTTTTCTTCGCTTATCAAAAAGTGTTCTCCAAATGTGCCTTCATGTTCTAAGGTCATGTTGAAAAGCTATTGACTTATTGTCTTGTCACCTCATCATTTCCAAACATTCCAACCTGTAATGTCAGTTACTGAACAAAAGAACCGGTGGTGGAGCCCGTCCATGAGGTGAGAATGTCTCCATGTGCGTGCATTTCCAGGTTCTGCCCAGGTGCACAGTCAGCAGGACACGCTCCTTCAGAGAAGAGCAGCACGCAGCCCCTGGGCTGGCTGCTTTCCTGATGAGCACAGGGTTCCATCTGCAAGTGAAGCAGGATGAATCCTTTTCTTTATTGATGAGCTGCTCATCCAGCTGGAAAAAAGCTGTCTCACATTTAATGTCTTCCATTTCTAAATCCACTGCACACATTTTCCCTATATGTGTTTATGACTCAGCATGTGTGAGATAGAGGGACTCTAAAAGTTGACTGTTTTGCCCTTGCTGGTATGGCTCAGTTGGTTGAGTATCATACAGTGCACCAAAGGATCATTGGTTCGATTCCCAGGCAGGGCACATGCCCATGTTGTGGGCTAGATCCCCAGTAGGGGGCATTCAGGAGGCAGCTGATCAATGTTTCTCTCTTCTCTCTATTCCTCTCTCACAAACATCAATTAAAAACATATTTAAAATATTAATAATAATAAAAGTTGGCTGTTTTGAACACAAAAGGCATTTATCTTATGGAAATTTAGTCAATGGCTTTTAGATTCCCAGAGGAACACACCTGGTCCCTTAAATGTAATGTTATTGGTACTAGTTAGAGGCCTGTTCCTGGGCTGAACTCATTGTGAAGGTCTGGGGTGGGGAACCTTTTAGCTCAGTGGTTCTGAAAGTATACCATATATCAGAATCACCCAGAGGGCTTGTGTATCAGTTACCTAATGCTGTGAAGCAATTACCCCAAAACTCAGGTACTGCAAAGAACAATAAGCAGGTGTTACCTCACACAGTTTCTGTGGTTAGTAATCCAGGAGCACATTAGCTGGGTGACTTGGCTTGTATCTCAGGAGGTTGCAGTCAAGCTATTTAGACCTGGGCCAACCAGTCTGCTTCCAAGGCAGCTCACTTGCTTGTACAATGGCTGTTGCCAGAGGCCTCAGTTTCCCACCCAGGACCTGTCCACAGGGCCACTTGAGTGCTTGAGGGTCCTCACAGCCTGGGCCTGGTTTCTCTAGAGCAGTGGTTCTCAACCTTCCTAATGCCGTTTAATACAGTTCCTCATGTTGTGGTAACCCCCAATTTCATTGTTACAAATTGAACATAATTAAAGCATAGTGATTAATCACAAAAACAATATGTAATTATATATGTGTTTTCCGGTGGTCTTAGGCGACCCCTGTGAAAGGGTCGTTTGACCTCCAAAGGGGTCGCGACCCACAGGTTGAGAACCGCTTCTCTAGAGCCAGGGCTCTAAGAGAGGAAGCAGGGATAGAGGAAGCCACAGTACTTTTTAGGGGGTCATAAATTATCACATTGGCTACTTTCTGTCCACTATACAAGTTAGCCTCATGGTTGTGACATGGAGCTACACAAAGATGAGACTCATTTTATGCCCAGAGAACTTAGTGTAAAAAGGCATATGTCACAGCTGACTATAAATACCCTTCCTAAAAATGGATTTTTGTTAGTTTGGTTGGTTGGTTAGTTGTATCATCTTAGAAACCAGAGTCTTGGATATATTAATTAGTGGGGTATAAGCAAGGTCCCACCTCTTCATGGATTTCAGGAAACCAGCCTCTCAGCAATATTTGGGCAGTGGGTTAGCCAGTGTCTTTTATTCAAAGAAATGCCTTCTGCACCTTCTTTAGCAACCCCTAGCCCAGCACTAACAGCCTCCCTGATGTCACATAAATCTTGTAGGCTTACCTTATCAGAAAGAAACTGGGGTATGGAGTCTGCTGGGAAAGGGAAGCAATTACTATTTTTTTTGTTAGTAGAAATATTTAATTGTTGGGACAAAAATAAGTGCTCAAGTAAAAATTCTCTGGAAAGAGTAATATATAACAAAAACAATATCTAGTTTTATAACTTTATATTATGCTAGACTAGAGGCCTGGTGCATATTTGTGCACTGGGTGTGTGTGTGGGGGGGGGGGGTACCTCAGCCCGGCCTGTGCCCTCTAACAGTCCGGGACCCCTGGGGGGTGGAAATGTCTACCTACTATAAAAGTAAAAAAAACAACTCCAGCAACTGCCACTGTGCTCACCAGCTGTAAGTCCGGCTTCTGGCTGAGCTGCGCTCCCCCTGTAGGAGCGCACTGACCACTAGGGAGCAGCTTCTGTACTGAGTGTCTGCCCCCTGGTGGTCAGTGCACATCATAGTGACCAGTTGTTCCACTGTTTGGTCGATTTGCTTACTAGGGTTTTATTATATAGGACTAGAGGCCCCGGTGCACAAAAATTTGTGCACTCGGTGGGGGGGGGGGTCCCTCAGCCCGGCCTGTGCCCTCTCGCAGTCTGGGACCCCTCGGGAGATAACGGGCAGGCCCAATCCCTAGGTGCAGCCCCTGGTCAGGCTCAGAGCAGGGCTGATTGGGGAGTTGGGGCGCCGCCCCCTCTCATGCACAGAGCAGGGCGGATTGGGAGGTTGCGATGCCACCCTCAGTCACCCTCAGGGTAGGGCCGATTGGGGGGTTGGCACCGCCCCCTGTCACACTCAAGGCAGGGTCGATGGGGAGG
>NW_005871069.1:5229426-5230941 GCF_000147115.1 Myotis lucifugus
GGTGCATGATATTTGTGCACTGGGTGTGTGTGGGGGGGGGGGGGGGTACCTCAGCCCGGCCTGTGCCCTTCTAGCAGTCCGGGACCCCTGGGGGGTGGAAATGTCTACCTACTATAAAAGTAAAAAAACTCCCTCAACTGCCACTGTGCTCACCAGCTGTAAGCCCGGCTTCTGGCTGAGCTGCGCTCCCCCTGTGGGAGCACACTGACCACTAGGGATCAGCTTCTGCACTGAGTGTCTGCCCCCTGGTGGTCAGTGCACATCATAGTGAACAGTTGTTCCACGGTGGGAAGGGCCTTGGCGGGGGTGCAGAGGATGGGTTGAGGTCCGCCCCTGTGCCCACCACAGCCTCATGGCCCACAGTTCCTTTCAAGCTGCACGAATTCATGCACTGGGCCCCTAGTTGTAAATAATGCTGCTTTGAACATAGGGGTGCATACATTCTTTCTGATTGGTGTTTAGGGTTTCTTAGGATATGTTCCTAGAACTGAGATTACTGGATCAAATGGCAGTTCCATTTTTATTTTTTTTAGGAAGTTCCGTACTGTTTTCCACAGTCTGCATTCCTACCAATAGTGTACCAGGGTTCCCTTTTCTCCACAATCATCACCAACACTTGTTTGTTGATCTGTTGATAAAAGTCATTCTGATAGGTATGAGGTGATACCTCAATTGTCATTTTAACATGCATCTCTCAAATGATTAGTGACTGAGCATTTTTTTCATGTTTCTTGGCCTTCTGTATGTCCACTTTGGAGAAGTGTCTATTTAAGTCCTCTGCCCATTTTTTAGTTGGATTGTTTGTCTTCCTTTTGTTAAACTGGATCAATTCCTTATATATGTTGGAAAGTAATACCTTATTGGATGTATCATTGGCAAATATGTTCTCTCGTGCATTGGGCTCTCTTTTCATTTGTTGATGATTTCATTTGCTGAGCAGATTTTTTTTATATATAGTCCCATTTGTTTATTTTCTCCTTAATTTTCTTTGCCCTAAGAGATGTATCAGTAATTATATTGCTACTATGAGAAATGTCTGAGATTTTGCTGCCTATGTTTTCTTCTTGGATTTTTACAGTTACATTTAAGTCTTCCATCTATTATGAGTTTAATCTTGTGTATGGTGTACGTTGGTGGTCTAGTTTCATTTTTTTGCATGTACCTGTCTAATTTTCCCAACACCATTTATGGAAGAGACAGTCTTAACTCCATTGTATGCTCTTGCCTCCTTTGTCAAATATTAATTGAGCATAATGACTTGGGTTGATTTCTGGGTTCTCTGCTGTGTTACATTGATCTATATGCCTCCTCTTGTGTCAGAACCAGGTTGGTTTGAGTATAGTGGCTTGGTAGTATAATTTGATATCTAGTATTGTGATTCCTCCAACGTGGTTCTTCTTTCTCAAGATGTTGCTGCTATTCGGGGTCTTTTTTGGCTCCATATAAATTTTTTCTAGGTCTGTGAAATATGCTGCTGGTACTTTAATGGGGATTGCATTGAATCGATAGATTGCT
>NW_005871069.1:5231860-5234328 GCF_000147115.1 Myotis lucifugus
CCCTCGTTGCGTTTTTGAAAGTCAAAGAGGAAGTAACACTTCCAAGATGTGTCCACGAGTTCCACCTCACTGGTTTTGCCGTCCTGAGCGGGGCTTTAGTTTGCTCGTCGTTTTTTAAATACTGTTGCAATTTCATCAGTAGCTATTGTCCTATTGAGGTTTTCTGACAACTCATGATTGAATTTTGGAACATTGTATTTTTCTAGGAATATGTTCATTTTGTCCAGTTTGTCAAGTTTGTTGGAATATACTTTTTCATAGTATTTTTTTTTTTGCGATCCTTTGTGTTTCTGTTGTGTCAGTTGTTACTTCACCTCTTTCGTTTCTGATTTTGTTTATTTGGGTCCTCTCTCTTTGTTTCTTGAAGAATCTGCCTAAAGGTTAGTCAATCTTGTTTATCTTTTCAAAAGAACCAGCTCTTGGTTTTATTGATCTTTTGTATGGGTTTTTTAGTCTTGATGTTATTTATTTCCACTCTGATCTTTATTATTTCCTTCCTTCTACTTATTCTAGGCTTTTCTTGCTGTTCTCTTTGTAATTATTTTAGTTGTAGGGTTAGATAGTTTATTAAGAGTTTTTCTTGTTTTTTTTGAGGTAGGCTTGTAATGCTATGAACTTCCCTCTCAGGACTGCTTTCACTGTGTCCCATAGATATTGGGTTGTTGTGTGTTCATTTTCATTTGTTCCCAGGAGGTTTTTAATTTCATCTTGATCTCTTTTGTGATCCATTCATTGTTTGTTTAATAACATGCTATTGAACCTCCATGTGTTTGAATGTTGTTGAGTGTGTTTATTGTAGTTGATTATGAATGTCATGCCATTGTGACCCAAGAAGATGCTTGATAATATTTCAATCTTCTTGAACTTGTAGAGACTTAGTTTGTGTCCTAACATGTGGTCTCTCTTTGAAAATGTCCTATGTGCACTTGAGAAGAATGTGTATTCTGTAGCTTTGGGGTGAAATGTTCTGAAAAATGTCAATTAATTCCATGTAATCTACTGTGTCATTTAGGATAGCTGTTTCCCTATTGATTATTTTTCTAGAACAGCGGTTCTCAACCTGTGGGTCGCAACCCCTTTGGCGGTCGAACGACCCTTTCACAGGGGTCGCCTAAGACCATCCTGCATATCAGATATTTACATTATGATGCATAACAGTAGCAACATTACAGTTATGAAGTAGCAACGAAAATAATTTTATGGTTGGGTCACAACCTGAGGAACTGTATTTAAAGGGCCAGAAGGTTGAGAATCACTGTTCGAGAAGATCTATCCAGTTATGTCAGTGGGGTGTTAAAGTCCTCTGCTGTGATTGTATTGCTGTCCATCTTTCCCTTATAATCCTCCAGAAGCTGTTTTATATATTTGGATGCTTCTATATTAGGCACATATGTGTTTATCAGAGTTATATCCTCTTGTTGTATTGATTCCTTTAGTATTATGAAGTGGCTTTAATTATCTCTTGTTATGGACTTCACTTTGAAGTCTGTATTGTTAGGTATGATATTACTACCCCAGCTATTTTTTCATTTCCATTTGCATGGAAAAATTTTTTCTCTCTTCACTTTCAATCTGTGAATCTTTTGTTCTGAGGTGGGTCTCTTATAGATAGCATATGTATGGGTCATGTTTTCTTATACATTCAGCTATCCTATGTCTGTTGATTACAG
Organism: Myotis lucifugus; assembly: GCF_000147115.1. Lineage (NCBI taxonomy): Eukaryota > Metazoa > Chordata > Mammalia > Chiroptera > Vespertilionidae > Myotis > Myotis lucifugus. The sequence continues at coordinate 5,233,531 of NW_005871069.1, forward strand.
CATTTAAGCCTTTTGCATTTAAGGTTGTTATTGATAGGTACTTATCTGTTGCCATTTCATTCTTTATGCCTATGTTCTCCTCTTTCTCTCTACTTCTTACAACACTCAGTTCAGCATTTCTGCAGTGCTGGTTTGGTGACAATAAATTCTCTTAACCTTTTTTTATAAATTCTCTCAAAGCTCTTTATTTCACCTTTGATTTTTGAATGATAGTCTTACTGGATAGAGTAGTCTTGGGTTCAGTCCCTTGGCGTGAAGTGTTTCTATTGAGAAATCATCTGATAGTCTAATAGGATCACCCTTGTAGGTAACTTTCTATCGTTCTCTTGCAGCCTTTAAGATTCTTTCTTTGTCTTTAATGTTTGCCATCTTAGTTATTATGTGCCTAGATATGGATATTTTTGGGTTCATAGTGATTGGGACTCTGTTTTTCCTGAACTTGAGTGACTTTTTCCTTTACCAGGTTAGGGAAATTTTGTGCCATTATTTCTTCAAACAGGTTCTTTATTCCTTTTTCAGATTCTTTTCTTCTGGCACTCCTATGATGCAAATTTTATGTTTCATGTTTTCCTAAACATCCCTTAGACCAGCCGTGGGCAAACTATGGCCCGCGGGCCAGATCCGGCCCGTTTGAAATGAATAAAACTAAAAAAAAAAAAAAAGACCGTACCCTTTTATGTAATGATGTTTACTTTGAATTTATATTAGTTCACACAAACACTCCATCCATGCTTTTGTTCCGGCCCTCTGGTCCAGTTTAAGAACCCATTGTGGCCCTCGAGTCAAAAAGTTTGCCCA
>NW_005871069.1:5234428-5304589 GCF_000147115.1 Myotis lucifugus
TCTGGTCTGCTATTGGGTGTCTGTATAATATTCTTTATTTCAGTCCGTGTATGCTTAATTTCTAGTTGGTTCTTTATCATAGCATCGAGGGTCTCATTAGTTTTCGTGAGGCTCTCATCAAGTTTATTGGCTGCTTCTAGCACATTATTGCAAGCCCTCAAAATTGCGTTTTTTAGCTCTATATCCTCCATTTCTGTCATGTTTTTTTGTCTCCGCATTTTTTATGCTTTCTTGGTGCACCCCCTTGTGGTCTTTGTGCGCACTCTTGTTCTAGTTGAGCCTTGATTGTTGTAGTTAATACTAGAGGGATTTGACCACCAGGCCGACTGGCTGTGAGAATCAGCTGTGGGAAAACTTCTGTCCTCTGGAGAGGTGCTAATCTAGCCTTTGCCTGAGGCTATCCGGCAAATGGCTCTGCTCAGGGCTTGGGCGGGGCGGGATCAACGGGGCAGGCGGAGGGAGCAGTTATGGCTGCTCTTAGTCCCGTTCCCAGAGGCTCTGCTTCTCAGAACCCCAGCAATGGCTGCAAACCTTGGAGAGAAAGCTGCCCTCACATTTCAACTGATGCCAGACAATCCTGCTTCTCCCGTTTGAGTCTAAGTCCCTAGAGACTCGCCCGGATCTGGAGCTCAGAGTCTGAGACTCCCTCCTGATTGAAAACGACAACCACGCCCCCAGCCACCAGCCAGCTTTGCGCGCACACCACCGCACCTTTATATTTTCCACACTGCGCCTCCTCTGAGCCTCGGTATGCTGTTGTCTTTCCTTCTAGTTGAAGAGTCTCTCCTCAGCCAGCCTTCCTGTGGTTCTGGGTGATGTCCATTCCGTCTTTTAGTTGTATTTTTGAAGTGGTTGTTTGCGGCAGCAATCTCAGGTGTTTACCTATGCCGCCATCTTCTTTTTTCCTGCTTGTACTTTCTTTGAGTTTTTTGAGCACCCTTATTACCATTACTGTGAATTCTTTATCTGACAAAGGCGTTTCCTCCTTTTCCTTCATTTTGGGGTTCTTATTGTCACATTTTTGTTGTTCCTTTATTTTAATTTCTTTGCATTAAGATAAAACTGCTATGCCTCCCAGACTTTGTGGGGTGGTCTTATGTAGTAGGTGTTCTGTGGGACCCAGTTGTACAGTCTCTTATATCTCCTGAGCTAGGTGCTCTAGAATGGCCCCTTGCTTGAGTTATGTGGGTTCTCCTGTTGTACTTGGGTTTTGAATATGATTGTCCTATTGGTGGATGGAGTCTCTTCTGAGGCTCGCTGGGTATGTGATTCATCTCTGAACATGTTGTGCTTGCTGTTGTGGAGGTGCTAACCGAAAAGAACAAAATACAGTACAACAAACATGAAACAAAAATAAAATAAAGACATACAAAAGACCCCTATAGCACCAACAAAAGCAACCACCAGAAAAGATAGAATTAGGAAAGAGATATGAGAGCAAGAATAATAGAAAGGAAAGAAAGAATGAAAAAAAATATGAGGAGAAAATAAAACAAACCAAAAAAATAGCACAAACAAAAAACAAAAAAGGGGCAGGGGAAGAAATATATAGTTGCAGAGATGAAATAAAGGAAATTAAAAAATTAGGGGAATATGGGAAGGAAAATGGTTTAAAATAAAGGAGTAAGAAAAGAAAAAAAATTGAAAAGGAAAATATAGGAAAAAGCAGATAGACCTAAAATAAGAAAAGAAAAAAAGACGAGAAATCAGGAGAAAAAGAAAAGAGAGAAAGAAAAAGAAAAAATTGAATAGTGGAAAAAAAGGAAAAAAAAGTTGAGTAGGAAAAGGGAAGAGGAAAATTAGATATATGAATGAAACAAGGGACTAGAATAATAAAAAATCAATAAAGCAGATAGGTAAAGAAGATAAATTTAAAAAGGAAAGAGAATAATGAAAAGGAAAAGAGAAGAAGAAAAGGGAGAAAAAATAAAAAGAAGTGAAGTGGCATTTGTTTCATCAGAGTTTAGTGCCCCATGGGCGCTCCCTTTGGATCCTACTCTTCTCATGGCTGTGGCTGACTGTTCTGTCTGCCAGTTCTGAGCTTCCTGTGAGGTACTTAGGTGCTTACCACTGTCAGTAACTGTCTTCCTTTGGCTTTCAGCAACTTGCTTTAAGCTACAAGTGATCCACAGTTTGTGTCTGTCTCCATAGTACTTGGCTGCAAGCAGGCGGGGCCAGTCTGCCCTCTAAAATAGGTTTGTTAGCAGCATGGGGCTCAGAATGGGTCAGCAAACTTCTACTGGTTTCCCAGGCTCCACCTCTGTCCACCTTTGCCTGCTAGCCAGCTGTCAATCTTAATCTCAAACGTTTGTTTCTGAAAGGGCTTTAAGTGGGGCAGGTGCTATTCAGTTTTCAGGGAATGTGGTGGATGTATTTTCCCTGTCCCAGATCTACTCCTCTGCAAGTGGCCCAAAATACTACTTTGCCCTTGGCTGGGCAGTGATCCTTGTACTCAGTCCAGTGGGATCGGCTGGAAACCTGGAGTTATCAGCTCTCCCGTGTGGGACAGCACCATTCAGGTTCCTGGGATAGTGGGGCTGATGGCCCCTCCTCCAGTCCAGTCACTGAAGCTCCCCAAAACTGTTCAAACCTGTAGGCTTGGCCTCTGCTTTTATTTCCTCTGAACATCAAACTGCAAGGTGTGGTAGGCAAGGCTCTTGAGGCTGGGACAGGCTGTATTACCCAAGGTGGGGGTGTGGGGGGGTTCTTTTCCTGCCCTGTGGCTACTGGGAGTGGCTAGCTCCTCTCAGGAAAAGTGTTGGTTTCAGTTTGGGGGTGTGCAACCAAAGGCTGAACTGCCTGAAGCTTTTCCACATCTCCCCACAATGCTTCCCACGCTACCTTCTCCTTAGGCACCTCAAGTCCTCACCTCCCTCCCGGCATGGTAGCTTAGGGTGAGTAGCTACAAATAAAAACTCCTGTGCTCTGGGTTTTAAAAAAAAACAAACAAAAAAAACCTGCGCTTTCTCTCCCACTGGCTCTGATCTACCGTCCAAGCTCCGCAGTGACATGCAGCCCTGTCCAGGTTCCACAGTGACATGCAGCCCTGCCAGCTGGATGTTATGTCGGCCGCTGTTCTCGGCTCTGGTGCTCCGGGTTGTGAAGCCCAGCCTTGGTTCCAGGCAGCTCCCTCCTCACTCTTGGCCTCCCAGCCTGCCACTGCTGGAAGCTGGGCCAGCTTCTCTCATCACCTCACCCTTCCTACCAGTCTCCCGGTGTTTTGTCCTTCCTTGATATGTCTCCTCCTCAGCTGGACCTCAGTTGGTAATTCCAGGTGTATGTTCTCCACTTTATTTTATTTCAAATCTGGTCCTGGGAGGTACAAGAAAGATCTGCCTATTCGGCTGCCATTTTTTCCGGATCTAGCAATTACTGCTGAAGGGAAGGTGGGTCTGGAAGAAATTTCTGTTCAGTGCACCATTCTGAGTGTTTCCTAGTGAGAGTGGCCTGGGGATACTTCTGCATCAGTAGTATCCAAAATCTCAGTGCGATCACAGGGCTGTGCTTTTCCTGGGTTCTGTGCAACCTATGCATTAGCGGTTCTTATGGAGAAGTTTTCTTTGGGCAAGATTTCTGGTAAAATCAAATTTAGGCACAAATATGTCTCAAATACGTAAATTCTTCTTGTTTTATCTGCAAATGCAAAAACTGTGTTTCTACTCACAGAGGAAGAACAGCTCGTGTAGGTTTGAGGAACACGCTGACCTCTTCACTGAAACCATTTTACTAGTATTGTTGGAAAAACACTTCAGAAGTGTGCAATTCACTTACTCAGAGAACTTACCAAAGCTAATAACTTATTATGCTTTTTTAATAATGAAACTTAATTGGAGTTACATAGGTGAACAATTATAATATTAATGAAATATAAATACATTTTAATATTAAGTAACTTAAACTATACTTTCATTACAAGCCTATTTAAAATATATATTTTTAATTTTTTATTACATTTATTGGGGTGACTGGGTAATAGGATCATATAGGTTTCAAGTGTACATTTCTATGATACATGATCTGTATATTGCATTGTGTTTCCACCAGCCAAAGTCCAACCACCTTCTGTCACCATATATTGGCCCCTTCCACCGCCCACCACCACCCACCCCTTTCCCTTGGACTATCACTACACTGCTATCTGTCCACAGGTTTCAGTTTTATATAGCACATATGAGTGAAATCATATGGTTGTTTCTTATGGCTCAGTAGTATTCCATAGTATATATGTACCACATCTTCTTTTCTTTTTTTTAATCCTCACCCAAGGATATTTTTCATTGGTTTTTAGAGAGAGAAGAAGAAAGAGGGAAAGACAGAGAGAAATATTGATGTGAGAGCAACATATTGATTGGTTGCCTCCTGCAACAGGGCCCGGGCCAGGGAGGAGCTTGCAACCGAGGTATGTGACCCTGACTGGAATCAAACCCGGGACCCGTTGGTCCGCAGGCCAATGTTCTATCAACTGAGCTGAACTGGCTAGGGCTGTATCACACCTTCTTTATTCAATCCTCCTTAGAAGGACATTTTGGTTGTCTCCATGTCTTGGCCACCGTGAATAATGTAGCAATGAACATAGGTTATGCATATATCATTGCAAATAGATGTTTTTCAGTTTTGGGGGGTAAATACCCAGAAGAGCGATTGTTGGGTCATTTGGTAAGTCTATTCTTAATTTTTTGAGGAACCTCCATACTGTTTTCCATAGTGGCTATACCAGTCTACATTCCAACCAGCAGTGAATGAGCATTGGTTCCCTTTTCTCCACAACCTCTCCAGCACTTGTTATTACTTGTCTTGTTGATAATAGCCAGTCTAACAGGTGTGACGTGGTATCTCATTGTAGTTTTTCTAATTTTTTATTTGCATTTGCCTAATAGCTAATAAGTTGTACATCTTTTCAAATACCTGTTGACCATGTGTTTTCTTGGGAGATGTATCTGTTAAGGTCCTCTGCCCTTTTGTTAATTGGCTTATTTTATTTTATTTTTTGGTGTTGAATTGTATGAATTCTTTATACATTTTGTATATTAATCTCTTGTTGGAGCTGTTGTTTGCAAATATCATCTCCCATTCAGTCAGTGCCTTTTTGTTTTGTTGGTAGTTTCTTTTGCTATGCCAAAGCTTCTTTAGTTTGATAGTCCCATTTATTTTATTTTATTTTATTTTATTTTTTGCCTTTACTTCCCTTGCCTTTGGGGTCAAATTCATAAAATGCTGTTTACATCAGATCCATAAGTTTAGTAACTATGTTTTCTTCTGTGTAATTATTGTTTCAGATCTTATATCTATGTCTTTGATCCACTTTGAATTAATTTTTGTACATGGGAACAAACTGTAATTAGTTTCATTCTTTTGATATTTAATATTAACAAGATACTAGTTTTAATATCTATGATTATACTGAAGTTAGTTATCTCAATTTCTAAATGAGTATTTTTAAACCATGTTTTCTACCTTTTTAACATCATATTATCACAAACAATTTTACTAAACAAAATATTTTGAAGAATTATTATTAAAGAGATGAATATTTACTGCAATTAAGTAAAAACTGTAACTGATTACTCAATTATTTTCAAAACACTTTAGTATAACTGTGCAAATACATTTTGACTTTTAGTAACAAGGTTATTATGTGGATTTAGTGAAATTTTGACTAACTTTTTAAGAAATCTCACTTATTTAAAGATATACGTCAAAGGAGATTTAGAGATTTATTTCTCCTGACATAGATATTGGTGCAAAGCCTTCAACAAAACTTAGGGAAGAGAGTGATCCTGTCTTGCTTTATAAGATTTTTCTTTCCAACTTTTTTTAAGATTCTCCTTTGCAGGGCTTACAAAAATGGGAGATATACATTATAATTAAATATTTAAACATTCTTTAAAACACCAAATAACCCCCCACTCAGTATGCCATCCTGATTTTTTTTATTCTATACTCTTCCAAATTTTGACCTCATCTAGATTTTACTTATTCTAAATGTTGTTGTAATAAAAGGGGCTCCTTTGATTCATAGCACCGCACAACAGACACACAATAAATGTCAGCTTAATGAATGCAGGGAGGAACAAAAGAACAGGAAGTTGTACCTTATGTCACCTTATAGACTCTCACCTACGGTTCAACTGGTCTCACATGTAGAAGGATATCCACCTCCTTCTGTATGGTTGATATCTTGGACTCTACAGAGACCAGAATCAAATCTTGGCTCCAACAGCCAACTAAATATGTGATCTTGAGCAAGTTACTGAATGTATCTAAACCTCAGTTTTTTCAACTAGAAATGAAGATACTAATAGTACGTTTATCTTTGAAGTATCATGTTCCTAGCACAATAGCTAATATTTACTGTTTACTATTATTGTGATGTGCCTCATCTAAAACTTTATGCTGGTCAAATAAGACTATATTCCCAAATGTATAAAGATCTTTCTTTCATTAAGATAAATCAAGGTAAAAATAGACTTTTGCTTCCTTTGATATTGTAGAGGCCATATCATTACATCAAATAGGTATTTCATAATTTATGCCTGCCTTTAGTTGTTGAATAATTTGAAATACTTTTCAAATTATTTGATAGTATCAAACAATCATATTGATGAACCATTATTATATCTATGTACTAATAATATACTATAATTTATTCTATATGTGAATATATAGATTTTTTCCTTTAAACCATTCCCTTAAGATAAGTTCTCAGGAGTATTAGTGCTGAGCAAAGGGTATGACATTTTGATACTTGTTGGTAAGTGCTAATATACTTCTTTTTCCTTGAATTTCTGATCAGAGCCCATATTTGTCTTACAGTTCAGAGAAAGAGGCACCCAGTAGATATACATTGGAAATATATTATGTGTACAATCCTTTTCTCTACAGAAGCAATGAAGGGGCCCTTGCACCTCTTGGACTGCACATGTATTTACTAAATTCAAAGGAAGTAACATGGCTCACATTCATTAGAGGATCCATAAAGACTTGTTTCTTTGGAACAACTTTTTCATCTTATTGGGTTTCTAACCCACAGCCTATTGGGGAGCTAGTTGTTCGCATATGAGTAGCAGTTCTCTCTCTCATCCCTAGCTAGGTTTGAGAGATTGACCTTGTAACTTGGCACTGTGAAGTCCCTTTGTACTATAGCCTCACTGAGGATAAATAGCGATTTACTTGGAATCTCACAGCTTCCATTTTGCTCTCATAAAGACATATTTTTATAGAAGGCCGGTGAGCTCACCTGGGGTCACAAAGCATGGCTGGGTTGGTTTGCCACCTACATGAAGCCGGCATCCACCCAGCCTGGCTCAGAGGCTGAGCACCGCCAGGCAGACAGGCTGGTAGCACAGGGCGCACCAGCAGCACAGAGGTGAGCTCACTTAAATCCACAACTGACATTTTTATTGTAGAAACCACCAACACCCCCCCCCACCCTTTTAAAAGGCAGGCACTACTGATTATAAGTAATATTTCTGCAATTCTTCAGTGCAAACACTATCATTTCAGGCTACAGTATTTAATGTACACACAAGCATAATATGCTTAACAGGTGATAATTTCCTTTCTTTTTTCTGTTTTATACTGGTTTTTGTGTTTTGATTTTCCAATATAGCATCCAAACTCATGATTAACACAAAATAATGAAATATTAACACAAAATGATAAGCCACAGAACACCCATATTTATGATTATGTAAAAATGCATTGCAATTATGTTGATTAGAAAAAAATTTGCATTTCCCTGTAAATAATGAATCCTGAATGTGTGTTAGTTACCACCAAATAAATGAGCTAAATAGTGGCCTTCAAGTATTATTCTCACATTATGTAATTTTATTTACTACTAGAGGCCTGGTGCATGAATTCGTGCACGGGTGGGATTCCTTAGGGTAGCCTGTGGGGATCAGGCTGAAACTGGCAGTCCACTGCTGCCTGACACTCCTGCCTGCTGCTCCTGCTTATCCCGGCCCTGCTGCACCTGCCATGTGGTGGCCCCAGTCAGTCCCGATCGGGAGAAGCTGGTGCCACCACAGCGGTGCTCGCCAGCCATGAGCCCTGCGTCTGGAGCCCATCCCGAAGGGGTTAGGGGGGGTTGGCCAGGACGCGATTGGCCCTCCGGGTAGGCAGTGGGACGCCCTCGCCGGCCCAGGATCTGGATCCATCCCGCTGACATTCATGCCAGTTGTCGGGAACCAACTGGCGGCCGCTTTTATATTGTTTCTTCCTTGCAGTGCGTCTAGGGAGGGGAAGCCAGACGGTCTGTCAGTGCCTAGCTAGCCTGTTCTCCAGAGATTGGACCTGCAGGACTACTGAGGGAGTGAGTGGCTGCTGCTGGGCTGGTGGGCCACCGGGATGGGTCGGGCAGCTGAACGGCGCTCCTGCTGTGAAAGCACACTGATCACCAGGGGGCAGCTCCTGCATTGAGCATCTGCCCCCTGGTGGTCAGTGAGCACCATAGCAACCAGTCAACTGGTCGTTCAGTCATTCGGTCGCTTAGACTTTAGATAGATAGATAGATAGATAGATAGATAGATAGATAGATAGAAAGAAGATGCCTCTTCAATTATTTTTTATTATAAGAAGTTTAAATTTCCAAACCACCTTTTAATTACAAATATTTTCTAGAAATCTAACTTTAAAAAACAGCTGTTAGCTTTCCATTAGACTGCATATTCAATACACTCAGCCTTTCACCCTCATCACTCATTGAAAAATATAAGTGTTCTATTGGTCAGTCTCAGATATTTCTAATTTACCTAACATAAAAATTGTATTCAGTAGTTAATGGAAGTGAAATAAGCCAGTATTTTTCTTGTCACTGCCGTTATGTTCTGTTTATACATAGCTTATTTTGCCACATGTTGAAAGAATATGTTCATCAAGGAGAAAAATATATTATTTTTAATGATGTTGGATGTTATTTTAAATATTGCCAGGTGAAAAGCAAGAAAATTTTAGTGTAATTACAGTACAGTTAAAGGCTAAACAATTAACTATACTAGACTCTGAAAGCACATCAGATACATCGATATCTGCAGAGTAGAGTTTTAGAGAAGGAGCCTCATTCATTCTGAATTTGTGATAATCAGAGCATGAGTTGAAGTTTGTTTTTTATCCATACTCTGAGCAAATGAATACACATTGCTTGTTATGCTGTTATGTAATGTGACATTTTTATTAAGACTAGTGTAAATTCTTTTTAATTGGCTTGATAATTATGTTGCATTATACAATATTTTAAAAATGCAATTTGGCACATGAATGCCTCTTGAGTCATAATTGCCTGGAAAAATTACGCTTTTTTTTTCTTTAAATGAATCCCTAGTATGGACTCATTTTTAAAATCTGGCCAAAGAAACTTAACATTAATTGAATTATGTTTAATTATTTTAAAAAGCTGGCTGCATGCCCATTAGATTGGCTTGTTAAAACACATGAAAAAGAGTTTTAAATATTAATCTGCCTACCAAAAACTATAGTTCCATATCGAAAGCAGTAAAATTTTGTTAGTGACAAAACAGCTTCTATTTAGTAATCTATAAATAAAATTATTTAACCTAAAACTTCCTAAAGCGATTATTTAAAAAAATTCTTTACTGAATAGCATAGTATTAGATGATTTGTATTCTTGCTTTTTGGATAATCCTGAACAATCATAAGAGAGGAAATGAAAGAAATAGTAGAAATATTTGTATCATCAGCAGATTTTAATTCCCTGTGTCAATACGGCACGGGGAAATGATTACGAAGTCACATGATACTTTGAATTTATATGTATATAGTATCTGTGCATAGAAGGCCTGCCTGCTGCTCCATAAAGGCCTTGTACAAGGTTGGCATCTGGGGACTTGGATTTGGGGAGGGTTCCCACTGTCATAACTGGTAAGATAAGAATGGTTCACTCTGTCTGTGCAAGCAGTGTGGCTCACCTGCTTTCCTCCTTCGAGTCTGGAGTTTTGGTTTGTGCCAGATAGAGCCTTCCTGTGTGGCTAGCTCCCGGTGTTAACCTTAAGTACTGGTTCTCTAAGAAGCTTTCCTGTTTGGCAACATTTCACATGTGTTGCTGGGATAATGAGTAATCCTGTGTGACCACTCAGACAGTATTCTGGAAGCCTCCCCTGGATCCCCTGGACTTCTCTCCCCCTGTGGCTTTTCCTTTGCTGATTTTGCCTTGTATCCTTGCTTATATAGTCCTCACAGCCAGTCATAAAGCTCAGGGGTTAGGTGGGGATTCCCGACCTGGAATCTTATTGGTGATGGCTGTCATGTCTGGACAACGGGGCTCAGCATCGCAGCTCCTCAGCAGAGAGGCTGATGTGGTGCCCAACACTTTCCTCAGCACAATGTTTAAGACACTTTCCTCAAGTCACCCTTAGAGTTTTAGGTTATGGGTTTAGCCCCTATTGTTAATTTAAAGGTTACTTCTTTAGTTTAATTTGCTAATTTCTTTTTTCCTTAAATGTTTTCTAAATCCTCAATGGTTAGTACTGTGCCCCATTTAATAAATGTTGAATTTAATTGAAGAGATCTCCCAATAGTACCTGGGCTCTGGTCTTTCTAGTCCTGTCCTAACCCTGCCCCCTCCCCCACAGAATTTACTCCCCATACCCCCTGTACCCTGATACACATACTTTGAACTTGCCAGAAGAAATGCCATCTTCAGGGTTTTGTGTATTACTAAGTCCTATTAACAACTCTTAGGAACACCAATGTGTAGATTTATCCACATTTAATAATGATTTTCAATACTTATTATATGCTGAAGTCTGAATCTAAACTCAAATTTACGTGTAATAACAGCCTGAATAAATTAAAATGTATTCACATGCTAAATGAATTGACCAGGAATCCTGAAAAATAATTTAAAATAAAAATATTCTCCACCTTTGGTAGCATAAATTTTGTCCATCTTTTACATGTACCCAATGAGTATAATGTAATTTTCCTATTGAAGGTGCTGCCATTCTAATTTTACTATCATTGGCTGCCATTTAAACAGAGCAGATTCTGCTACTACATAAATTTTAGGGTGCATGGCAAAACCTCATAGTCACAGGAAGCCACTCATACATATGGGTACAGCATGACACAGGGAACACTGTTGCTAAGTCTGTGTCACGTAGGAATTATACAGATGCTCAGCTGAGAAGCCACATGTTCTGAACCTTCATTGATTGCCCTTCAGTTGGGACTGTCATGAACTAATTGGCAAGTTCTGTATTTCTGAAGCCCTAGAAGTTATTTTAAAATGTAAAATATTGCCCTAGCTTGTTTGGATCAGTGGATAGAGCATCGGCTTGTAGACTGAAGGGTCCCAAGGTCAATTCTGGTCAAGGGTACATGCCCAGGTTGTGAGCTCAATCCCCAGTGTAGGGTGTGCAGGAGGCAGCTTATCAGTGATTCTCTCTCATCACTGATGTTTCTATCTTTCTCTCCCTCTCCCTTCCTCTCTAAGATCAATAAAAAAAATTAAAATAAATAAAAAATATTTATGAAAATGCTAAAATGTACCTATTTACTTATAGTGAAACCATAACATTTTGTCTAGTTTTATGACAAACTCTATCCTATATAATAAAAGTGTAGTATGCAAATTGTCCCCTCCACCGGGAGTTGTCCGGGAGTTCGACCAGGGGGCGGGACCAGCCAGGGGAAGGGAGGGAGGCCCCAGCTGGCAGCCAGCAGCCGCTAGGGACCCTTCCAGTGCACAAATTTTGTGCACTGGGCCTCTAGTATTGTATATTTAGCAAATAGTGATTTGAAATGTAGTTAACTCACAGCAAGATTAAAAATCTTTTCTGAAAAACTTTAAAAAAATCAGATTCAAGCACCTAGTAGCCCTTTGAAACCAAGACAATAGACGGTAAGGATGTATAGGGAACCTACCCCAAGATCTCCTGGGTGTGTCCATTGCCCAGCAGGTAGAATGTCTGGCTACTGTGAGATAGCTTGGGGAATCCCTGACAGCAGATTTTTTCAGAGAATGTATATGTCTTAGACCAGCATGGGTGGTGAGCCAGCACTGGACTAGGAATACTTGTGATTGGTCTACAACCAGATTACTGTGGAAATGGAAAGTATTTAAATATTTTTACAGAAATTTGACACCGAATGTCATCCAAATATGTATCTCTAATAATTCATTGTTACTATATTTTACAAAAGTATTGCTCTGTGATCGACTGGGACTTTCTAAATGGGCTTTCACCACAGATAGTTTAGGAATGCTTGTTAAGAATTCCATTTCCTCAACCTCAGCATAAGCCATTGGAACCCAAATCTCTGGGAATGGGGACAAGTCCAGGACTCTGCGTTTTAACAAGCTGTCCAGACCATTCACTTCAGTCTGAAGTGTGAGAACTGCTTTAGGAAGAGGAACAACAAACTGACTGACACTTTAGAATCAGAATTGCAGAGAGCAGCTAGGATATAGATGCTTGCAGTCCCCATGGATGAGTAGCCATTGCCATTGCCACTCAGAACCGCCTGGGGAACAGACTCCCTCCAAGCCTTTTCACTGCCACCTGCAGGCAAGTTGTAATACTGCACTCGTGGTTCATTGGTCAATTTTCAACCACTGAGCCACACAAGCCAGGCTAGTATTACATCTTCATATGCCCCACACCCATGAACCAGTATACCCAATCACTGGAAGTGGGAAGCCTGCAGAGCAATGTTTTTTGGTCACCATCATTCCCCACCACCCTGCCAACAGGAACTTCCCACATGGAGTTCATCGGGTTCCATTTTCTTTCCACCTCAGGAATCCTCCTCATGATGTCCTTGTGCAGTGAGGTGCACGTGTACGAATACCTCCCGTCCGTCAGGCAGACGGAGCTGTGCCACTACCACGAGCTGTACTACGACGCGGCCTGCACACTCGGGGCCTACCACCCCCTGCTCTACGAGAAGCTGCTGGTGCAGCGCCTGAACACTGGCGCCCAAGGGGACCTGCACCGCAAGGGCAAGGTGGTTCTGCCAGGGCTGCGGGCCGTGCACTGCCCCACCCCCAACTCTTGAAAAGGGACTCTGGGGAACCAATGTGCAATAAGTACTACTGTTGTGCTCTAAGTCACAAAAGAATACTTGAACATGTATTTTAGGCAATGTAGTCTTGAGTCTTTAAACTGCAATTTAGTGAGGGCCTCGAGAATTCTTCTCTTTTTAAGCCCTTGAGTATTTATTGCTGCTTTGAATATAGTAATGGAATTGAAAGGGGAAAAAAGATCAAGAAAGATGCACAAAAAAGAATAGCTGGGAGAAAAGAAAATGTATAACAAAACTGCTAAGCTTTTTCCACGCTGTGGGCACAGCTTATCAGGGCTGGTGTCAGTGACAGGGCTGATGCCTGCAACACATCTAACACTAAAAAAAGGTTTATACCTGGAAGCACGAACATTGAGGCAAGTGTTTGCAGCATTGAGTGTCACTTGTGTGGACATTCATCAGAAAAGATTCTAGAGTTTATGACGAATATCTGACTTGCCACTCAGCTGTGTTTATTTTAACATCAGGAATCTAGGATTCCTGTGAGGTGCCTGTGTTTCCAAACCATTGCATTCGCCATCTGTGCTTCCCGAGGCCACGAGTGATTTGCTCTGTGTCAAGACACATTTCTGAAACCATAGAGCATCCATGTCAAGCAGGCCAAGAACAGTCCAGCCTAGAATAGCACACAGAGGAGACATGTACTTTTCCTCCAGGATTTTCTTATCAACTGGGAGTATCCCCCATATGGAAGGAGCAGCACTGGTGAGTAGCACAGAGTAATGAGGCTGCAGGGTAGCCCTGCATGGGATGTTTCCTGGCCCCAGCGCTCTGCCTTGGACCTTCTCACCGGCCAGCCCTCCCCATGGCCTTCCTAGTCATACACAGGACAGTGAGGACACACCTATGGGAGAGGGCGCCTTCCAACCCAGAAGGAGGGGTTTTGGAGCAGTAACCCCTGCTACTGGGATGCACATCTTTGTCTTTTATGAGGATTTCTTGCAGGTTAGTATCAGCTGTTGGAAACCTGATACTAATTCTTCCTACAGATGGACGGATGGACGTTTAGGAATCCCGTCCTCATTTTCACAGATGTGTTTTATGTCAGCAACATAACAAAGCCATATAGTTAAATAAGATGGTGTGAAAGCGTGGCTCTTTAGCAACAAGGAAAACATGTAACTGCTTCAGGGGGAAGACGGTTGGAGGGGAAATGGTCACCCAATGCATTGGCTATATTCAGTTTTTGTTTTACTTAATCTAAACTTTGGTCACTCATACATTGAAAAAAAGATTTTGATATGAACATAGTTAAACAGAAACATTTGAAATACTTTAATTAAACATGGCATTATTTCAATATGCAACCAAAACATATTTCACTGGTCTGTTTGGCACTTCTTTGCAATGACTACAGCAGTTTAATTAAGTGCATTCCCCCTCGAGAATGTGTGAATGGCAGGAGGTTTTATGGAAAGTTTTTTTGTTCCAGATTGCTTTTTCCTGAGCCCTCTCAGTACTGCTTTCTTGAGCAAGAGTGATTTACAGAAACGGATGACTATTTGGCTCATCTCAGCAGAAATCCAAATGGATAGCAGACTCCTATAGACATCTTTACTGTAATAGTGAAGTAACTGAAAGTTTAATGTGGCAGTGTCCATGAAAGTCCCTGTGAGAGCTTCGTTTCTGTATCCATGAGAAGGGGTGGGTAATTTTGTTCTGCACATTAGCTTACGTCTGAGTAGACCTGATCAAACGCTTTCTTCCTTATTTCCTGAAAGAGCTCAGTCTTGTCCCATGTCTAGTGGGTCATGGGTTCAGTGATGCTGGATGCTGGTGAGGTAGCGCTGGCGCGGCGAGCAGTCCTCTTGCAGTCCTGATCCCAGCCCCCTGGCTCTGCCCTCACATGCAGGGAATGGAGGTTCCCCAGTCGTCCTCATGAGCCCTTACCACATCCCGTTACCAGGACAACCCCCTTTGATGACTCGAGAGGTTGGTTAGAGGAAAATGTACTGGGTCAATGTAAATACTCAAGTTCCAAAGCCCCAGAAAACACTTCAAAGATTTTTAAATTGCATTATGTTGTAACGCATATACTTTTAAAAAGTGCTTTCTATCTCAGTGAAATGATAAGAAAGACTGAAGGATATAGAGGAAGTTTAATTAAAATCTTTGAATTTATTATGGTCTTGACTCTTGGGAATCACGATTTGTTAAACGTTCCAAAAATGTGGTACACATATTAATATAGCATGGACTGGGCATTCTTCAATTTAGAAGTTTAAATTGTTTAGCCTCTCAAAATATTAGGCAGTTGGAGTTAGCATGATGACTGCTTCGAGGATTAGCCAAATGGGTCTTAAGTGCAGTATTTGGCCAGACATTGATTAAGTCCTTACAGGCTACATATGAACTGCAGTAAAGCACACAGGCCTTTTGTGGCATATTTGATAATAAACAGTGCCCCACTGCATTTTTTCCAGGTCCTGCCCCTTCTAAACCCTTCATCCTCCTCTGTTAAAGGACGCTGATCAAGTCCCCATAGTGCAATCCGAGGCCACTGGTCCCTTGTTGCACTCTCAGGATGAACAAGGTCACATTGCTATTGATATTTCATGATATTTTTCACTTGATCTTTTTTGGGTTTTGTTGTTGTAATCACAAAGAAACAACTGTTGGCAAAGGATGACAACTCACCTTCGTCTAGATTCTCCCTAACTCCTTTCACCAGTCCCTCCAGGTGTGAGGGTAAGGTGTAGCAGGTAGAGCGCTCTGTCTCCATGGAAGGCAGTGCTGGCCCTGTGAGTCTGACCCTCCCCTCAGTCAGTTCAGCGCTGCTTTTCTCAAGAAATAACCCTTTTCGGTGGCAGCACTTCCATCACAGAATTAACCAGGTCCCACTGGGCCACCTTAGGTGGGATCAATCTCACATGTGCCATGGTATGTGACGGGAGAATTTTGTATGTAGGTGGGGTCAGCCTCATATGCATCATGGTATGTGATAGGAGAATTTTGGTGTAGGTGGGGTCAGCTTCACACACGTCATGGTATGTGATGTCTGCACAGATGACTGGATTCAGGTCTCCGGAGACACATGGCACAGTGCATGTTTGGGCTGGTGGCCAAAGTCACCTGGCTCATTTCTGCTTAGCTATGGAAAGAAACGGGAGAGGAAGTGGGAGGATTATGGAGAAATACATGACTGCATATATAGGCCAATAGCCTCTGCATATACTCTACCACACTATCTGTGTGACTTCTCACATTCTGATAGTTTAGAACTCTACCCAGTGGTTGCACAGCTGGTAAAGGCAGCTACATTTAGAAATGAATTGCTTGCATAAAATGTGCCCGAGTTCAAATTTGTTTTTATACTCTGGATATTTCCATTGTGAAAAATATTCTGCATGTTTTTTGTCACTGGGACTTTACACAATTGGGAAATGAAAGGTATTTCTGTTAATTCAAGGATAAAATGTAAGTGCTGGTTCTTGTTTTATTGAATGAGTGAAGCCTTTTAGTAAGAAAAAATAATCCAGCATATTTCTCTACAAGTTTGGGCCAGTGGAATTTAAAGAATTAGTTCTCGCTCTTGTTATAAAAGTGTGCATATGAATATAGTTATATAATTGTATATACACATATCTACATACATGGTTGGATATATATTGTCTTTTTTCATCAAACTTTATTTCTGAAACCTTTGTAATACATTCTATTTTAATTATGAAAACACTAATTGTTGTTTTTTTTGTTGTTTTTTTTTGCTAATCCTCACCCGAGGATATTTTTCCATTGATTTTTTTTTAAGAGAGTGGAAGGGAGGGAGAAAGACAGAGAGAGAGAAACATCTATGTGAGAGAGACACATCAATTGGTTGCCTACCATACATGCCCCGACCAGGGCCGGGGATTGAGCCTGCAACCAAGGTATTTGCCCTTGACTGGAATCAAACCCTTGACCCTTCAGTTTGTGGGCCAATGCTCTAACCACTGAGCAACTGACTAGGGCACAAACACCAAGTTTTTAAGAGAAGGAAGCAAATGTTATTTGTCCTTCTGTTAAAAAAAAATTAGTCTTCCACACACTCATACTTTACACATCCTGGCTACATTAAAAAGTATAGTGGACATATTTAAACATCACTGTGAAGGTGAACCCACGACCTGAAGACAGCCTAATGTCACTCTGAAGTTTGATAAGAAGTTGACAACTAATGGCTTTTACAAGATTCAGGGAAGAAACATTTATTGGTTCTATGGAAAAGAATCTTCTCATTAGGTAGGTTTCAAGCAAATTAACTGTACTGGTAACATTAAGACGTAACATTTATAATATCACACATTCTGTTTATCCTAGATAAACTTAGGAAACTTTTCTGGTGGAAACCAGTGAACTTTTTTAACAGCGTTGGGACTTTTTTTTGTATGACAATTTTTAAATGAAATGTGTGCTCTTCAAACTAAGGCTTGAGGTTTCCAGGGGTTACATTTTAAAGGTGTTTGTACACATTTTGAGGTTTTGATATTTTCTATTTTGGTTTTGTATATTTTTATGTATACACAATGTACAGACTTTTTCTTGTAAATAAAACATTTTTTCAATTGTCTAGGAATTTCTCTGTTTTCATTTATAGAAGTTGCACATGCAGATGAGTGAGTGGCAAATAATGAGCCATCCTAGAAAAAAGGCAGGAAGCTGAAATCTGATTAGAAGTTGTGGAAGAAGCAACAACATCATGCCTCCAACTATGAGCATCACACCGGGCTTCCTCCAGGGCCTAACACCATAGCGCAGGGGAGCAGTTGCAGCAAAGCCAAGCAGAAAAGGCAAGGATAGACTATCATATCCTGATGTTGACTTCACCCAGCACTGTGATTAATTTGTTGCCTTGGGGGACTTTCCCAGTTCCACAGGGCTTTACATCAAAATTTAAATAAGTTATTAGAGGGGAGCCTGTAGGCAGCGAATTCACCTCCATCCACTGCAATGTCAAATTAGCCTTGCTATTTTCATACTTGCCGTGAGAGTGGAAAGTCAGTTAATTAGGCTCCTAAAAAGAAATTCCCGGGCATTTGTGCTTTTGGGTTAGAATATGAAGGAATCCTTGAAGGGGAGTGTGGGTGTTTGATGTGAGGACTGATGCGAGTAGCTGGCAATTCAGAGAATCACAGAGGACTACCCCACCTTCTCGTTATCGCCATCTTTCTTTCCCTAGAAGATGACTGCTTGCTTTTACATAATTAAAACCCAGGCTTCGTTGGGCTGGTTAGGGAAGGACCTGAGATGGAACTCTTAAAGGAAGCTGCTCCTCACTCGGAGAGCAGCCAGCAGCTGGGAGGGCCTGCTCTGGGACCTGGGCCCCTGGGCCCCTGGATCGCACAGATGCACAGCCTCTGCATTCAAATGGAAGTACCTGAGGCAGCACTCAAAGACATGAAGGAGGAGCAAGGGGAAGGAGGTGGGGTGAAGAAAAGGATATGGAAAAGGAAGGCTGCAGTGAAAAAGAGTAAGAAATGAATGCCATTTGCATGTCAAATTCATTAATTCAGAAACCAAACTGCCTCATATTAAAGTCTCATCTGTTGACCCAGCTCTATACACTGAAGTCTGTGCTCAATACACCCTGGTACACAGACCTGGCAGGGACATCAGGTATAAGATGCACCCTTCTTTTTGCGTCATTACCGAGAAAACTGCTGTAATTGAACTGTAATGTAAGTCTTACACCTGTGGACGAAAGGGGCCACATGCTGATCTGACAAGCTCAGGGGAGGCCTGCCTGGCAGTCTTGCAAATTCAGAGACCTAAAATAACCACAGAGAATGCCCTGAAATTAAACTTTAACTGAAAGCAGTTATGGTGGGCAGTTATGTCCTAGGCCGGTATCTTCACTGGCAAGGTCAACCTTTTCCTTAACTGAGCCCATCTGTCTTTTTGCATCTATGATAACATACCCTTGAAGTGTCTGGGTAACTTGTAACTTCCCTTTTTCTGGAGCCCCTGGGGCACAACCAAATGTGCTGGGCGCCAGGACAGATACCACAAATTCCTTCATTATCATGTTAATTGTTCCTGCACCCACCTAAGTATGTGTCCATCATTTTACTTTTTATCCAATCCCAGGGGTTCCCCCCACCCCCACCCCCGCTTATTTTTATCCCACCTCCTTAATCTATCACCAATGAAATTCATGTAACCCACCTACGTCCCTCCTTTTATTGCAATGTATAAATACAGATGTAACCCGCCATTCTCTGGAGCATTATCTCAATCTGTTGAGGTTCTGCTTCCTGGCAAATGTCAACAGTTTGGCTCAAATAAACTCACAAAAATTCTTTACAAGTTTCAATGGTGTTTTTTTTACGTTAACACACGGCACTAGCCCTCCGCTGGCTCTTCTTTGCCTGTTGCAGGGGCAGCAAATCATGACCAGTAGCCTGTTTTGATACATAAAAGTATTACTGGCAAGCAGCCATACTCATTTGTTTCCATGTTGTCTATGACTACCACATAAAAGGCACAGTCCAGCTGTGGTGACAGAGACCTTAGAGCCCCCCAAGCTTAAAATATGTATTACCTGGCCCTTCACAGAAAAGGTGTGCCAACGCTGGGTACCATTTAGGCAAGCCTTAAGGCAGTGTGCGTGTAGACCTCACAAAACCACTGTCCAGGTGGATAGTTATCTTAGCTCCAGGGAAGTTGGGTCAGAGAAGTTAAGTTAGTTAATTCATCAGCCTGCAGTTGGTCACACATCTAGGAAATGACAAGGCCAAGCTTGCAGTCCTTGACTGCCTTCAGCGCTCACTCTTGGGACCAGTAAACGAGGCTTTTGAAAACAGCCCCTCCCTGAGGTACTACTCCAATACTCAGAAATCCCATACTCCAGCTCAGCTTTGGAGGATAATCATACTTTTATATTTTTAAGTTTTGAAATTTATGGAAATTAAAAGAGGACTCAGGCTTTTCAAGTTTTCTAAATTCCCAGAACATTGAAATGTATCTGAACTACATGTGTCAGTCAAGTACAATTTTTATCTTGTTACTGGAAGCCAGTCACTGTTTGCCACAGCAGGATGTAGAGTACTGCTGAGATGGCTTAGAGAAAGCAGGCACGGCTCCTTGGATATTCATCAGCTCTCTCCCAGCTGCTGTCCTCACTAAACAGTATCATGCTGGAGGAAAAAAACAGTGCTGACGTTGAAAAATGCAACACAAGCTGAGAAACTGATCACAAAAGTCAAAGTAAGAGAAAAATCAATACCTTTCAAAAATACATCTTCTTGTCATTGCTGACTTCCGATATTCACAAGATTGGATTTAGAATAGCAGCATGCCCCGTGGCTATTTTGAAAACAATGCTGACACAAGAGATTGGGGAGCATTCTCTGAACTGCTCTTATTCTCATTTAGGATAGCTGTTTGAGAGAGCTCAGGGGGCCCTGGCCACACTAGAGGAAGACCTGCAGAGGTCCTGGTGGCCCTGGGGCCCCAGCAGGGGAAGAGCCAGCAGCAGTTGCTGCTGCTGCCCCCTGTAGGGCTCAGAGAGTGAGTCTCAGAGCTGGTGTCTGGAGGACTCTCAAATGTACTACAGAGGAGGGATGTGTAAGAAATGTGACTCCATTTTTTTCCATAATTAAACTTAATTTTTATCTCAAATTCTCTTTCCAACGCAAGGTAAAATCTATCCTAGTTCATTGAATCTAAGACATCAGGTATAAGATGCACCCTTCTTTTTGCATCAATACAGAGAAAACTGCTGTTAATTGAACTGTAATGTGAGTCTTACACCTCACTTAAGGGCACACTATCAAACACGCTGCCACAAGCTGTTACAGAATTTACCAGGTGACAGAAAAATACTCAGGAGTACCGGAGTTACAGGAAAAACCCATTTATTTTCAGATGTTCCACATGTACCGGTACAGTGACTCAGGGGAGACTGTTTCTCTCCAAATCTTGAGCAAACCAATATGGAGGAAGCTCTCCCTTTATACCCTTTTGATTTCTTTGTCCCCCAAATATGGATGAGACTTATGGACCTTTTGCGGGCTTTGCAAAAAGCCCCATGTGTTGGAATGGGGGCTGTGAGACCACACCTAAAAGCCTGGCCTGGAGCCAGTGCTGACAACCCCTCTGGGGGTTGTGTATTGTTCACGGTTTATGACCTCTGTAAAATGGGAGTTCTTAGGTAAACAGGTCTTGCAAGATCAGATAATTAAGGAAGGGTCAGTGACTAGACTATAGGCTAACAGGAATGTGCATTAGGTTACTGGCACAGCTTCAGATTGCTAGTCCCCCCAAAATGTCTCATTTTCCAATCATAGCCACACGTGGGTATCGAACACTTGGAATGTGGCTCCTCAGAATTGAGATGTGAAGTGTAAAAGTATTCCCTGGATTTCTAGGAACTATTATGAAAAGATGAATGTAAAATATCTGCATAATTTTGTTATATTGATGACAAGTTGAAATGATATTTTAGATATATTGGTTTAAATAAAAATATATTATTAAAATTAATTTCACCTGTTCCTTTTTACATTTTTAACATGCTTACTAGAAGATTTAAAATGTTTTCTTTGCTCATATATTTCCAGTAAACAATAGTGACATAAAAATATAATGTTTCTTTTAAAAGCTTTTAGATTTATTTAGACACAAAATTTTATTACATGTCACCCTTGTATATAGGGCATTCTTAAAACATTCATATTCAGTGAATCTTCTGAATCACTTTTTTTGTGAGTCATTAATTTCTTTTTTTTCCCATCCAAAATTGCTCTTGCACCCTCAGAAGCAATAGTGAAACAGCACTTTTTAAACAGTGCTGTACTGCTGTCTCCAGGATTTTCTCCTAAGCTGTGGGCACATTGTGCAATTTCTATGTCCAAGTACTCATTAATAAATTCCTCAGACTGCTAACTGGCCGGTAGTGAATGCAACATGCATTTCAACCTCGGAGGTAATAAAATGTGAAGAAAAAATAGATCTTGTTAATGAAAAATGATATTTCTAATCTAGCTTGGGTTTAAGCCCATTCTTCCTCCAGAGGTGTGTTTAAATTCTGAACTGCAGAGAAACCCTTCTGACATGAGAGAGTAAGGCCTTCCAGAGGCCACTCCTCCATGAAAGTAACCAGAACACTGGCAGAAATTATTGAAATCAAATTTTTTTCAGACATTAAGACATTAACTAAAGGCTTGCAACAATCCAAGGAGTGTTTGTTTTAACAAATGGTTAACTCTTAGGAAGATCAGTGAGCCCCGGGCATTTTAACTTGCTCTTCTCATCATTATCTCCAGTAAGGCTCGGACAACAGCTGCACACATACGGCAGCTGGAAGCCCAAAGTGCTGGCAGCCACTGACGGGTCCAAACGGCAAATGAGCTTCCTGAGACCCTCAGAGAACTATCACTATTGATCTCACTGAAAGCTCCATTACTGGAGCATCTAGTAGTTATTTCACCTGTTTCAGAGGCATTTGGGACTAACAGCCCTACCCTTAGGGTATTTGTTGAAAATAACCAGCAACAATTGTTTAACACTGGATCTGTTTGAGACAACCGTATCAGTTGGGGCTAACAAGAGGCTGATCAAAACTTTTATAAGCAAAAACTGGGAATGAGATGTCTGTAGCAGGCTTTAAAAGCTCTGATAATTCCCGTGAATCCGAAAGGCCATTCAGGGATGTGTGCTTGCCCAGAAAATTCCTGAGAAGGCCCTACGCTCTCACATCTGGCCAACCTGAGTCATACTGAAGAGAGGCTTCAGCATACACCTGGACTCTACACAAAAGCCAGCTGCCTGGTGGTCAAGGCATTTAAGGAAACCCCTCTTCAGTCATCAGCTGGAAACCAAGCTGATGGAGCAGAAAATTTGAGGGCCACATATGATGAGTAACAAAGAATTTACTAAACACACAAATAGCAAAAACAAGTCCCCATGGAAAAGGGGGGAGAATCTGACTTCCAGAATCACCATATTGTTTAAAATGTCCCGTTTTCAATAAAAATTATGAGATATAAAGTGAAACTGTAGTGCAAATACAGGAGAAAATGTCCATGAAGAAGACAGGTTTTGGACTTACTAGATAAAATCTTTGTCAGCTATTATAAATATGTACAGAAAACTAAAGATAACAGTGTCTAGCTGAAGCATTCATCTTATATAAAAACTGCTGTTTGGAATTTTAACCCTGCTATTTTGGCTTCTGTAAATACTTGCTTGCTTAAATAATAAGGAAAATAAGACTACTCCCATTTCAGAGAGGCCATAAACTATACCCTAGATAGAGTTGGCAGTGCTGGCACCAGGCCAGGCCTTGAGATATGGTCTCATGGCCCCTTTCCAGCATGCAGGCCTTCTTTCTCAGAAGGCCCGGAAATCTCATTCCAAATTTTGGAGACAAAGAGCTAGAAAAAGTATAAATAGAAAAATTTTCCTCCATGTTGGGAGGCTCAGAATTTGAAAGACACATTTTTCTCTGGACCTGTGCATAATTGTTCCACTTCTATAGGAACGTATGCACAGGTGACCCAGAGCGCCTCATTTGGATATACCAATACAGACATCAAAGGGTACTTACTATTAATTAATATGGCTGAGCTTAACCAAAAACTAAGAAGAGAGAAGACACAGGGGACAAACAATGCAAGAAATCACACAGGTTTATTTACCAGAGAGCTGATGGGTTTGAGTCCTTGGCAGGCCACCTGGAGACACTCGCTGACAGAGACTCACAGAGGTCGTCAAATATGCCGCGGCAGGAGCTCGGTCTCTTGACTCAAAGAGAGACCTCTAACAGTCTGGGCTCAGAAGCAGAGCAGGAACGGCAGTTTCCAGGGGGAAGGAGAACGTCCTGTCTGTGGAGGGCAGACAAGCGTCTGACTGCTGCTGTGAGAGTCCTTCTTTTATGCCCCATGGGTGGGCTTCTTCAGTGTCTCATATCAGTGTGCTCCGGTGGCCTTCTGGGCTTATCAGGATACACACGCAGGAAGTTACAAGTTGTTTGTCAGGAGTTACAAGTTATTTGTCAGGAGTTAACACGCAGGGCGTTACAAGTTGTTTACACGCAGAGAGTTACAAGTTACTTATCAGGGTCTCACACACACACACACAAATTAAGTTCCTCTTCTAAGTAAAGTTTAAAATTCACTCTAATAAAGAAATAAAATTTGATTATGCTATCTTATACTAACTAAACTTATTACTATAACAATAATCATAATTAAAATGTAACTCCCTTTCTCTAAGCGTGGCTTGGTTTTTCTCCAGTCTTCTGTATCATAGCTAGGCCAATGGTTGAGTATCTACCTATGAACCAGGAGGTCATGGTTCGATTCCTGGTCAGGGCACATGTCCGGGTTGCGGGCTTGCTCCCCAGTGGGGGGGGGGGGGGTGTAGGAGGCAGCCAGTCAATGATTCTCATCATTGATGTTTCTATCTCTCTCTCCCTCTCTCGTTCTCTCTGAAATAAATAAAAATTTATTTAAAAATGAAAATAAAGATAACCATATCTAAATAATAAAAATGTGAGAGCAATTTTTCACAAATTAGAGAATAGCAATAAAAATATAGATATTATAAAAAGAACCAAATATAAATTTTGGAGTATAATGCCTGAAGTGAAAAAATTGCTAAAGGGGCTTAAAAGCAGATTTTTACAGGAGGAATAAATAATTAGTGAATTTAAAAATATATACATTTGACTTCATCAAATTAAAAACTCTTGTGCTTCAATGGACACCAAGAAAGTGAAAAGAAAAACCACAAAAAGGATTTGAATAGCTATTTCTACAAAGATATACAAATGGAATTATGCCCATGAAAAATGCTCAACATCATTAGTCACTAGGGAAATGCTGATCAAAACCACAGTGTGATACCACTTCACACCCATCAGAATGGCTATCATCAAAAAACAGACAAGTGTTAGTGAGAATGTAGTGGAATTGGAATCCTTATCCATTGCTAGTGGGAATATAAAATGGTGTATCTGCTTAGGAAAAGTTTGGCAATTCCTCTGATTAAAGCTACAGTGACCCAAAGACTTCAGTAATTTCATCCTATGTATATACCTGTGGTAGGTTGAAGAATTGCCTCTAAAGATCTCTGTATCTTAATATCTGGAACTTGTGACTATGTTTTGTTAAATGGCAAAAGGTATCAACATTGCAGATGAAATTAATGTTACTAATCAGCTGAGCTTAAAATCGGAAGATTATCCTGGAAGTTGTGGGTGGACATAATGCAATCATAGGGAGGATTAAAAGGATTAGAGGAAGGTATGAACAAGGAGAACCAGAGAGAGGCTGTGTGCAAAGCTCTTTCCAAAGTTTTTGTCTTTGATGGTGAAAGAAGAGAGCCGAGAGCCAGAGAACCTGGGCAGCCTCTAAAGCTGGACAGGGTCAGGAGTGGAGTGTCCAGTGAGGAATGAAGCTCTGCACACCTTGATTTTAGTCCAGTGAGATCCATTTCAGACTTCTAAACTGCAGAACTGTAAGGCAATACATCTTTAAGTCATTAGTTACGGTAATTTGTTGTAGCAGCCATAAAAAAACTCATGCAAAACCCCAAATACTTATAAACATATATTCACACAAAAATTTGTGCATGAATGACCATAGCAACCTTATTCACAATAGCCAAAGAGTAGAAATAATTCAAATGTCCATACTGATAAATTAATAAATAAAATGTTGTAGATCCACACAATGGAAAATTTTTGCCACAAAAAATAATGAAGTAATATATGCTACAACATGGATGAACCTTAAAAACAATGTGTTAAGTAAAAGAAGTCAGTCACAGAAGAATAAATATTGTATGTTTTCATGTGTATGAAATATCCAGAATTAGGCAAACCCATAGAGACAGAAAGAAGATTAGTGGTCCTAGAGGCTGCGGCGAGGGGAAATAGGGACTGACCACATGGGTATGGGGCTCCTTCTTGGGGGATGGAGATGTTCTGGAATTAGACAGTGGCGATGGTTGCACAGCCTGTGAATATTCAAAAACACTGAATTGTACACATAAAGGATGAATTGTGTGGTATGTGAATCACAGCTCAACAACGTATAAGTAAATATACTCAATTTTATTTCTAAAAATTATACTCAAATGTATTGATACTTAAAAAATGTAACCAAAGTTTTATTAAAATCTTCAGCTATGGGAGGAGCAGCTGCTTATGGTGTGTGAGGCCCCAGGATGAAGTTTCTGGTCCTCATCCATCGCCCGTCCAGGCTGAAATGTCCTCATTGCCAATTAGTGTCCAACTAAAGGCCAGTCCAGCAGATTTGCTGCTTCCTCGCTTCTTGCAGTCTTGAGGCTTCGGGACTGGTTCTCCCACAAACTGCTTCCTCATCCCCGGCTGTGTTGCTGGGACACTGGGACCCAGGCTCCTGGCTGGGTGCTTAGAGTCGGGGTTGCTGTCTGTGCCCCTGGTGGTGGCCAGTGCTGACACCCACTGCCCCCTGCAGTTCCCCAGGTCAAGCAAGTCGTGCATTCTCCCTGGAGGTCTTCAAACCCACCTGGGAGTTCTCTCACCACCCTGACCTTGGACTTAGCCTAGGATGGTTCTGGGCCCACCAGCATCTAACTCTTGATTCCTCTCCAGCTTTCTCTCACCTTGGAGAAGCTTTAGCCAATTTGGACACATAAAAACTGTGATAACGTAGTCACATAGTCTTCCAAATATTTGTCTTAAAACTGAACTGTGGGCAATGAAAGTCTACCTTTGTATTTTATAGTAATACTAGAGGTCTGGTGCATGAAATTTGTGCACTTTAGGGGTCCCTCAGCCTGGCCTGCCCCCTCTCGTAGTCCAGGAACCCTCAGGGGATGTCTGACTGACAGCTTAGGCCCACTCCCTAAGCTGTCAGTTGGACATCCTTAGCGCTTGCCAGCCATGAGCCCAGCTTCTGGCTGAGCAGTGCTCCCCCTGTGAGAGCACACTGACCACCAGGGGGCAGCTCCTGCATTGAGCATCTGCCCCCTGGTGGTCAGTGCACGTCATAGTGACCAGTCGTTCCACTGTTCAATCGATTTGCATATTAGCCTTTTATTATATAGGAGGATTCCTTCTCTAAGGAGTGATGGTAACTTGTCTGAACTCCCTAAACTGAGGACAAAGCCAAGGGCATTAGGGATTATGGGGGGAGAACCTTAAATTACAATTTCATGGCATCCTCACCACATACCAAATTTGCAAGTTGGCCAAGTTGTGAGCAAGATGCAATCAGAAACTCATGGTTGGGCACTTGCTCTTATCTACATTGTGCTTTAACTTAATGATTCTTCCACACCTGAAGGTTTTTGTGAAACTTTAAAATAATGATATGCTAATATCATCTCATATTCTAAAAAAATTTTCTTTCTGCCTTTCAATGCATTCAATGTAAAATTATTACTGTATGCATACCTCAAGAACAGTAAAACAAATTGCTGGGCTAAGAACAAGAATTTATTCCTTAGGTTTGCAATTTACCTTCCTATGCTACTTTTGTCATTTGCTGGCATCATTAGCAGGCAAACAATATCCAGTGCCAAAGGTTTAAAAGAAAAATGGAGATAACACATTTTACATTGAGGGAAGTCTATCAATAAACACAGTTTCCCTTGCAAATTAGGGAATGACTGCGATATTAGCAAAACAGGTTGTTGCTGAAACCACTCCCAAATATCAGATCAGCTCCACAAGGTGTTTAGCTGACATCCTTCCACATTGTGAAAAGGGTCAGGGGCTCTGCCGACTTTAGGCCCTTCTGTTCTCCGTGGGTTTCAGAGCCCCCCACACAGCTCTCTGGTGCCCACAGGGTGAGAGGGCAGGGTTTGCAGGATTACCTGGGGCATTTTAGGGGCCATTCCTCAAGATGGTGTCTGTTACTTCTGCCCACAGTCCCAGGACCTGAAGCCATCACGTGCCCTTGCCAAATCGCAGGGGCCTGGGAGCCTGCCTCGCTGTGTGCCAGCAGGAGAAGAGAGGCATCGCAATCTCTCTTCCTCAACAGCAATTCATTTAAATTGGGCAACCAGCTTTTTGAGGATCAGAACTTTAGGAATATACCAGTAGTTTAAGAAACACTGACTACACCCAAAGGGTCAAGCAGAACAGACAGAAAAGAAACTATGAAGACTCCATGGATTAAGAAGCCAAGTGAAATGGCCAGCAAAGAGGAAGTTCTGGGTCAAAAGGAGAGCTCAGGGAAATAGTTAGGGAGAGATCCCGTACCTTGACATTGGGAGCTCAGCAAGCGTGCACTAACCACGTGGAGGTGAATGAGTGACTGCCACGCTGAGCAGCACCAGAGGCATGGGGGCCTAGGGGCAGTATGCCTGGTACCTTCCACATGGAGAAAGGCAAAGAGCACTTTCAAAGAAAAATGTTCTCCTGGACCCCACTGCTAACTCAAAATCTCCTCAATATTATAACACTGTGATGTGCTCCACTACCAGGTAAAAGCTCTGCATGATTACAGCTTTCACACAATTTTACAACAAAAACGTTTTTTACTTCAACACAAATAAGCATCAATTGAATTAAATTTCTATTAATAACAATGTGACAGATAATATTGGTGTTCTTTTTTAAGCTGAATCACATGAAAAGGGCACAGACTACCATGGGGCAGATTCCCTTAAAATTCTGTTATTGATTTTTTTAAAAATAATTTTTAAATTTTCCAATTAAAGTTCACATACAATATTAGTTTCAGGTATATGATTGGACATTGATTTAACTTACAAAGTGATCAACTCAATAGGTCTAATATCCACCTAGCACCATACATAGTAATTGCAATATTATTGACTATACTCCCCATGTGTACTTCCCTGACTGGAGAGAGAGGATGATGGGAAATTTGAAGATTGAAGATGGCAGATTCTCACTCAGCCTGGGTCCCTGAATGGCCAGCTGCATGGAGCCAAGCTCTCAGGGGTCTGACCTGCTCAAAACCGGAACAGAACAAGGAACACGAGCAAGAAGTAAACTTGGGTTGCTTTAGCCATCATGTATTTGGGAGTTGATTTTTTTATTTCAACTAACATTACTATAAATAATATACTAAGTGTCTCCTTATGGTTTTCCTGACTTGCTGGGCCACTAATTCAGGTTAAATTTAGGAGTTTGCAGTCAATTGCAATTTTGCTGATACCTAAAAGTCTTCCATCTGCCTCCAAAGAGCCCCTTGTGTTCTGGTGCCTGAAATCCCTCTCTTGGAGACCCTTTCTTCAGTTTAATATCTCTTCAATGTTGGGAAAAGTATTTAAAGTACCTGAGTTTCAAAGCCCTCGATGGTATGTGGGGGAGTCACAGACGACCTCAATGGCCACGTGAGGGATGAATGAGGTAACATCCAGCCCATATTTGCCACAGTGCCTGACACATAGGTGTTTAGTGGGTGCTTACATTAATGTTGCTGTTAGTATTATTACCTTAAAGAGACCATGTTCATGTGAAAATCCCTTTGGTCTGAATTCTGAGGGGTAAGGACCTTCAAAGGGTAAAGTGAGGGTGTTATCCTTTATGCCTGAACCGAGGGACAATCTAGTAGAGGAACTGGGAGGGGAGGTTTGGGTAAAGGATAGGGACTCCCTGCGGAGCCTGGGGACAGCACCAGTGAGGTACCTGTGTCAGGATGGCATTGCTGACCACACCAGGTGTGAGGCAGTGGTAACTCCTGACAGCTTATTTTCACAGAAAGAAAACACCTGGCAACTGAGAAACCCAGGAAACTGGGTTTGAAATAAACGTAATCATAAAGATAGAGGATGGGAAGCCTGTTTGAAAGTAAAAACTAAGCCGAGGGAACCTAGAGAATCAGGAACTAGTCTCTTGGGACAAAGTCAAAGTGAGTTCAATCATGGCTCGGGGGGGGGGGGGGGGCAATGTTTTTCAGAATGAAGTTCTCAGGCCGCCAATTGCCTCAAGCACGTCTTTATGCCGCCTTCCTAGGCCTCCTGAATCACATCCTCTGGAGTGGAGTGCAGGGGTCAGTACAGTTCAAAAGTCTCCTTATGATCCGTGTTACTAACATTTGTGAGCTACTTGTCTGTCCAATAGTAGATGCTCAATAACTGGCTTTCTTTCTCTTCATGCTTGTAAAGAACACTTGAAAAGATCCTTGCACCCAGAGAATTATCTCCCAGCTTCTAAAACTGCATATCAGAAAGATTTTATTTGCATACAAATTCTTCTGCCCTGATTGCATTTCCCAAAGATCTATGTTCAAACAGTTATCTTTTTTCTTGTATGTAACCCCAATCTGTAAGTAATCTTGAATTTAGCATTCTGATGTTTTTATTCACCTACTAGAGGCCTGGTGCACAAATTTGTGCACACGTGGGATCCCTCAGGGTGGCCTGCAGGGATCAGGCACCCACCTTCTGGCACCGCCCACTCACCTGCTCCACCATCCCGTGAGGTCCCGCTCCAGTTGGGGCCCATCGGGGTTGGCAGCACCTCCACTGCCTCCCACTGCCAGCACCGCGTCGCCAATGCCCACCATGTTCTGCGTCGCCCCCTGGTGGTCAGCACATGTCATAGTGCGTGGTCGAACAACCGCCCGAGGAGATAATTTACATATTAGGCTTCTATTATATAGGATGTGTATGTGTGTTTTATTGACTTTGTATCTTCAGTGCCCAGCCACAATCAGTGCTTATTGGAGTGTGCTGTTGTAAAGTAAGATGCAAACTAGAATCTTAGCTTTGTTCATTGGTAAAATTCTATTCACAACATTCATCAGAAGCCCAATAGGAAAACTTCAGCAGCTTTATTCATTATATGAAACTAGAGGCCTGGTGCATGAAAATTCAGCCCCCTCAGCCTGGCCTGCCCCCTCTCACAGTCCGGGAGTCCTCAGAGGCAGGAGGTGACCGGCGATCAGGGGAAGGCAATGCCCCATCACACCTCTGCTGCTGCCACTGCCAGCAGCGCAATCCTCAGCCAGCCCTGGTTACCTGAGCCCTGGTTACCTGAGAGGACTGGGGGACTCCAGTGGCAGGTGTGAGGGAAGGCTGGGCCTGCCTGGGGTCTGGCTTGGCCTTGCCACATGCATGCCACCCTGGTGGGCCTGAGGGGACTGGGCACTGCCATCTTGTGGCTGTGGGCGCTGCCATCTTTGTGATGGTGTGAGGGTAAATTAGCATATTCCCTCTTTATTAGATAGGATAAGGAATAGTTTTTGGTCTTTTCCACACATTTCATTAATCACAGTGACTCAGTAGTATCCTATATAATAAAAGACAAGCAACCGTTAAGGTGTAACAACCAGAACGACCGACGACTAGACCACCAGTCAGTAGCTATGACAAGCACTGACCCAGACCTTGTCAGTGCCCTGACAGCCCTGAATCCCATTCAGCTGCACCCCTGACCCTGACAGGAGGGAAGAGGGAGCCAGATACCCACACCCTGTACCCTCACAGCAGGGAGGCAGGAGCCCCATTCCTCATGGAGTTGGCTGTTGGTCAGCTTGCTGTCCACACCCTGACAGCCCAGAATCCCATTCACCCACACCCCAGACCCTGACAGGAGGGAGGAGGGAATATGTCTAAAGACCAACTATTGGCATAAAGTACCTCTGAAGCCAAAAGAAGCCAGTGTCAGTGACAGAATGTATCTGAAAACCAACTATTGGCACTAGGTATCTATGGAGCCAAAAGAAGCCGGCATCATTGACAAAATATGTCTAAAGAACAGTCATCAACAAGTACTACCAATACTGGTAGGAACTGCCTTCACAGTGAAAATGGAGTAAATGATGATGCAATTATCAAACATAGTTGTGGTGGAATGACTGTTACATGTCAATTTTGCCTATCACTAAATTTCTCTGATGAAAAACCATCTGATGGAAAATTTACTCGATGTTGCAGCAAAGGTAAAGTTTGTCCAAATGATGTACATTTTCCAGAATACTTGGCATATTTTTAAAAATGAATGATAAACGAAGATTCTGACAGTAAAAATTTCATGGGAAATATTCGTTCAATAAATAGTTCTTTTGCTTTTGCTTCAATGGGTGCAAATATTGCATCACCATCAGGATATGGGCCATATTGTTTTAGAATTCACGGACAAGTTTATCACTATACTGGAACTTTACATCCTTCAGATGGTGTTTCTCGAAAGTTTGCTCAACTCTATATTTTAGATATGGCTGAAGCAACAAGTAAAAGTTTAGCAATGCCAGAAAACCAAGGTTTCTCAGAAAGACTCGTGACCAACATCAACAACCTCATGCATGAAATAAACAAATTAACAAAATCATACAAGATGCTACATGAGGTAGAAAAGGAAGCCCAATCTGAAGCAGCAGCAAAAGGTATTGCTCTCATGGAAGTAACAATGGCGATTAAAAATGATCGCAATAGTGATCCAGGTAGATATAATTATCCCTGTGTAATCGAAGTTGCCATCATATTCAGAAACAAAGATGGAGAACCTCCTTTTGAAAGGGACTTGTTCATTCATTGTAAACCAGATCCTAATAATCTGAATGCCACTAAAATGAAACAAATCAGTACTCTGTTTTCTACATTAGATGCAATGATGTATCCTATTCTTTTTCCACATGGTGAAAAAGGCTGGGGAACAGATATTGCATTAAGACTCAGAAACGACAGTGTAATTGACAATAATACTAGATGAAATGTAAGGACACGAGTCACACAAATGTAGCATTATGGATTTCATCTCTCTGTGCGGGACACGTTCAATCCTATTTTAAATGCAGGAAAATTAACTCAACAGTTTATCGTGGATTCGGATTCAAAAATGGAGGCCAATCGGATAAATTTCATCAAAGCAAACCAATCTAAGTTGGGAGTTGAAAAATATAGTGGTTTGATGGAGTATCTCACATCTAGATCTGAAAATGACAATGTACCAATTGGTAAAAGTGATAATACTTCTGTCGTCTTTTGAGGGTATTCCCAGAAATATGCAGCAGCAATATCAGGATGCTATGGCAATTGTAACAAAGAATGACAAGCCCGATTTATTCATAACCATGACATGCAACCTAAAATTGGCAGATATTACATACAATTTACAATGCTGGCAAAAAGTTGAAACAGACCTGACTTGGTAGCCAGGGTTTTTAATATTAAGCTAAATGTTCTTTTAAATGATATATATAAATTTGATTTATTTGGCAAAGTTACAGCTAAAATTCATGTCATTGAATTTCAGAAACATGGACTGCCTCACACTCACATATTATTGATATTAGATAGTGAATTCAAATTATGAACGGAAGATGACATTGACCGCATAGTTAAGGCAGAAATTCCGGATGAAGACCAGTGTCCTCGACTTTTTCAAATTGTAAAATCAAATATAGTACATGGACCGTGTAGAATACAAAATCCAAATAGTCCATGTATGCAAAATGGAAAATGTTCAAAGGGATATCTGAAAGGATTTCAAAATGCGACCATTGGAAATATTGATGTATATCCCCAAAACAAATGAAGATCTGGTGGCACCATGTCTATTGGAAATAAAGTTGTTGAGAACACTTGGATTGTCCCTTATATCCCGTATTTGTGCCTTAAATATATCTGTCATATAAATGTTGAAGCCTGCACATCGATTGAGAGTGTCATTTATTTAAATATGTCTATAAAGGACATGATTGTGCAAATATTCAAATTTCTGGAAAAAAATATTATCAATCATGATGAAGTACAGGGTTCATTGACTCCAGGTAGGTGAGTGCTCCTGAGGCTGTTTGGAGACTTTTTGCAATGTGAATGCATGACCAATCTCATGCAATCATAAGATTAGCTATTCATTTGCCAAATGATCAGAATTGGTATTTTCATACCGATGATTTTGCTGAAGTTATAGATATGGCTAAAAGGTATAACTCAACTTTGATGGCTTGGTTTTTATTGAATAGAGAAGATTCCGATGTGCATAATTATTATTATTGGGAGATTCCACAACATTATGTGTTTAATAATTCTTTGTGGAGAAAACACCAAAAGGACAGGTAGACTGTTCACTGTGAGCTTCAGAGAACCAGAATGATATTACCTTAGACTTTTGCTTCTGCATGTAAAAGGTGCTGATCTGTGAACTGTAGGAGGTGTAATTTATGATACATTTTGTGAAGCTGCTAAACATAGTGTCATTAGTCAAAGACACTATCTGGAAAGATACCATTGACGATGTAGTTATCCTTAATATGCCCAAACAACTATGGCAACTTTTTGCATATATATGCGTGTTTGGATGTCTTTCTGATGCAGACAAATTATGGGATGAGAATAAATCTCATTTTATTGAAGATTTTTGTTGGAAATTAAACCAAAGAGAGAGTGCCTATGTGAACTGTGAAATGCATGCCCTTAACAAAATTCAAGAAGTATTCACATTGCATGGAATGGAATGTTTGCATTTCAAACTTCCAGACTATCCTTTATTAACAAATACAAATACATGTGATGAATCATATGAGTGACAGCAGGCAGAGGTTTTGATAAATTCTCTGAACAATGAACAGTTGGCAGCCTTTCAGACTATAACTTCAGCCATCAAAGATCAAACTGTACACCCCAAATGCTTTTTCTTGGATGGTCCAGATGGTAGTGGAAAAACATATCTGTATAAAGTTTAATACATTATATTAGAGGTCATGGTGGTACTGTTTTACCCACAGCGTCTACAGGAATTGCTGCAAATTTACTTCTTGGTGGAAGAACCTTTCATTCCTAATATAAATTACCAATTCCATTAATTGAAACTTCAATTTCTAGAGTTGATATAAAGAGTGAAGTTGCTAAAACCATTAAAAAGGCCAAACTTCTCATTATTGATGAATGCACCATGGCATCCAGTCATGCTATAAATGCCATAGACAGATTACTAAGAGAAATTATGAATTTGAATGTTGCATTTGGTGGGAAAGTTCTCTTTCTCTGAGGGGATTTTTGACAATGTCTCAGTATTGTACCGCATGCTATGCGATCAGCCATAGTACAAATGAGTTTAAAGTACTGTAATGTTTGGGGATGTTTCAGAAAGTTGTCTCTTAAAACAAATATGAGATCAGAGGATTCTGCTTATAGTGTATGGTTAGTAAAACTTGGAGATGGCAAACTTGATAGCAGTTTTCATTTAAGAATGGATATTATTGAAATCCCCTGTGAAATGATTTGTAATGGATCTATTATTGAAGCTACCTTTGGAAATAGTATATCTACAGGTAATATTAAAAATATATCTAAAAGTACAATTCCTTGTCCTAAAAATGAGCATATTCATAAATTAGATGAAGAAATTTTGGATATACTCGGTGGAGATTTTCACACCTATTTGAGTTATGATTCCATCGATTCAACGGATGGTGCCGAAAAGGAAAATTTCCCCATCGAATTTCTTAATAGTATTACACCTTTAGGAATGCCGTGTCATAAATTAAAATTGAAAGTAGGTGTAATTATCATGCTACTGAGAAATATTAATAGTAAATGGGGTCTTTGTAATGGTACCAGATTTATTATCAAAAGATTGCGATCTAACATAATCGTAGCTGAAGTATTAACAGGATCTGCAGAAGGAAAGGTTGTTCTGATTCCAAGAATTGATTTGTTCTCGTCTGACACTGGCCTCCCATTTAAATTAATTCAAAGACAGTTGCCTGTGATGCCAGTATTTGCGATGACAATTAATAAATCACAAAGACAAACTCTACATAGAGTAGGAATATTCCTACCTGAACCCGTTTTCGGACATGGTCAGTTATATGTTGCTTTCTCTCTAGTTCAAAGAGCGTGTGACATTAAAGTTAATGTTGTAAATACTTCATCATAAGGGAAATTATTCAAGCACTCTAAAAGTGTTTACTCTTAATGTGGTATACAGGGAGATATTAGAATAAGTTAATCAATTTATCAGTAATTGTATCAATGTTGTTTTTATATCATGTTTTTGTTGTTCTATATCATATCTTTGTTGTTGTTATATCATGTTGTTATTGTTTATTAATAAATTTATATATTATTTTTATATACATTTTACTACTTTTCTTTAATCTCTGACACTTCTATTATAGAGAAAAGGTGAATAGCAACATTAAAATATTTCTTCTAATTAATTCCCTTTCAATGTGCACAAATTTGTGCACTGGGCCACTAGTATAATTATAAGGCCAACCTTTGCATTCATAAAAACACTAAATGCATACATGTGTGTCCATTAAGAAATGCCACTATGTATAAAAATAGGTGATAAACTATTAAAATTGCACAGGCATGTGGACAGTTGTTAATGAAATGCATCCCAATTAAGACCTTGAATTCATTTTGGACCATTTTGCTCTTACTATACTCTTCTTAAAAATCTTGAATAGAATAACTGATTTTCATCACTCACAATGGAAGGACATATCAGAAAAGAAAAGAAAAATCTTACTATTGAACAAACCAAAACATTTTAGGTGGGTTCTTGTGTGATATCTTCATACCAAAAAAAATGTATTGAGCATGTACTTTGTACCAGGTATTATTCTAACTGATGGAACATTCAGAGAAGAGGAACAGTCTTTATTTTTAGAGATCTTACAGGAGAGATATAAATACGTGTAATCAAATAGTTGTGGTTCAGTGGATACCATCCCTTGTTTTTTCACCACTGTGAACCCCACACTAGTCAATACTGTGACCCAGAAAAAGTGAGAGGACACAGTACATACAGCATGTGAAGAGTGCTATTAACTACACAGATGTCAGTAGAAGAGGGAAGCTGGAGATAGAAAGCTCTGGTCCCTGTTCTCAGGGAGCGCCCTCTCTGGAGGACAGAGAAACTGCAGTACCTTAAGAGTTTTAAATCCATAGGAAAGCACAGTCCATGCAGGTTACAATGCAGATGGGGCAGAAGGGGCCATGCCTGTTCAGCCACCAGCTGTCTGGCTTTGCTTAAGCGCAGGTGGTTTCCCCAGCTCTAGAATGAAAGGATCCCTGACCTCAAGAAGCTTGCAGTCTAGTTGAATAACAACAAGAAAAATGTCCAATTAGAGTATATTGAGTTTATTGCCTGGATCCTGACAGCCTAGTCTACTCTCGCTCCAACACTAACACCATATCAGCTGGTAAATTGCTTAAGCTCCCTCCATCTCATTTTCTGTAAAGTCAGGCTTTCCTAATAAGACAGACCTTTCTTTTATTTTTTTAAATTTATTGTTGAAGTATTACAGATGTCCCTCATTCCCACCCCTCCTAATTGCCCCCTCCTCACAGCCCCCGCTCCTCCCCAGGCCTTCTCCTCCCCAGGCCTTCTCCATGGCTATGCATATCCTATATATGCATATCCTATATAATAAAAGCCTAGGTGGCGTCACATGCGACATCATCACAAGATGGCCACCTTCACGTCATCACAAGATGGCCAGCACAAGATGGTCGGCAGGGGAGGGCAGTTGGGTGCAACCAGGCTGGCAGGGGAGGGCAGTTGGGGGTGACCAGACTAGCAAGGGAGGGCAGTTAGCGGTGACCAGGCAAGCTGGGGAAGGTAGTTGGGGGCAATCAGGCTGGCAGGAGAGGGCTGTTGGGGGTGATCAGGCTGGCAGGGGAACAGTTAGGCGTCAATCAGGCTGGCAGGGAAGTGGTTAGGTGGCAATCGGGCTGGCAGGCAGAAGCAGTTAGGGGCAATCAGGCAGGCAGGCAGGCAAGCGGTTAGGAGCCAGCGGTCCTGGATTATGAGAGGGATGTCTGACTGCCGGTTTAGGCCCGATCCCTATGGGACATCTCCCAAGGGGTCCCAGCAGTGGGACATCCCCCAAAGGGTCCCAGATAGGAGAGGGTGAAGGCCGAGCTGAGGGACAACCCCCACCCCAGTGCACAAATTTCATGCACTTGGCCTCTAGTATGCACATAAGTTCTTTGGTTAATCTCTTCCCATTCCTTTCATCCACCTCACCTCTGAGATGTCAGTCTGTTCCATGCATCCATGCTTCTAGACCTATTTTCCTTGTCCGTTTATTTTGTTCATTAGATTCCACATATAAGTGAGATCATGTGATCCTTGTCTTTCTCTGATTGACTTATTTCACTTAGCATAATAATTTCCAGGTTCAACCATGCTGTCTCAAAGGGTAAGAGCTCCATCTTTTTACTGCTGCATAGTATTCCATGGTGTAAATGTACCACAGTTTTTTTATCCACTCATTTACTGACTAGCACTTGGGTTGTTTTCAGATCATATCTATTGTAAAGAACACTGCAATGAATGTAGGGGTGCATATATTCTTTCTGAACAGTGTTTCAGGATTCATAGGATATATTCCTAGAAGTGGGATGGCTGGATCAAAAGGCAGTTCTATTTTGAATTTTTTGAGGAAACTTTATACTGTTTTCCACAGTGGCTGTACCATTCTGCATTCTCACCAGCAGTGTATTAGGGTTCCCTCTTCTTCACATCCTCACCAGCACTTTCGTTTGCTGACTTATTGATGGTAGCCATTCTGTCAGGTGTGAGGTGATATCTCACTGTAGTTTTAACTTGCATCTATCTGATGATCAGTAGCTTTGAGCAATTTTTTATGTCTATTGGCCATCTGTATTTCCTCTTTAGAGAAGTGTCTATGCAGGTCCTTTGCCCATTTTTTAATTTGTCTTCCTGGTGTTAAGTTGATGCGTTCGTTGTATATTTTGAAAATTGATCCCTTATCAGATGTATTATTGGCAAATATGTTCTGCCATACAATGGATTCCCTTTTCATTTTGTTGGCAATTTCTTTTTCTGTGCAGAAGCTTTTTAATTTGATATAGTCCCATTTGTTTACTTTTTCCTTTGTTCTCTTGCCCTAAAAAATGTTTCGGTGAAAATTCTGCTACATGAGATATCAGGTTTTACTGTCTATGCTTTCTTCTGGGATTTTCATGGTTTTGTGACTTACATTTAAGACTTTTTTCCATTCTGAGGGTTTTTTTGTGTATGGTGTAAGTTGGTGGTCTAGTTGCATTTTTTGCATGTTGCTGTCCAATTATCCCAACACCATTTACTCTATTGTATGCTCTTGCCTCCTTTGTCAAATATTAATTGAGTGTAATTGCTTCAGTCAATTTCTGGGTTCTCTGCTGTGTTCCATTGATCAATATGCCTGGTCCTATGTCAGTACCAGGCTGTTTTGAGTACAGTGGCTTGGTAGTATAACTTGATATCTGCTATTGTGATTCTTCCAACTTGGCTCTTCTTTCTCAAGATTGCTGTGGTTATTCGAGGTCTTTTTTTGGTTCCATATAAATTTGGAGTGTTTGTTCCAGATCTGTGAAATACGCTGTTGGTATTTTAATAGGGATTACACTGAATCTATAGATTTCTTTGGGCAATATGGACATTTTAATGATGTTGGTTCTATCTATCCATGATCACAGTATATTCTTCCACTTATTTATATCTTTATCATTTTTTAATGTTCTGTAGTTTTTCAAGTAAGGTGTTTTATCTCCTTGGTTAAATTTATTTGTAAGTATCTTAATATTTTTGTTGCAATGGTAAATGGGATTGTTTTTTAGTTTCTCTCTCTGATAGTTCACTATTGGTGTATAAAAATGGTATGGACTTTTGGATGTTAATTTTGTATCATGCTACTTTGCCAAATCCATTTATTAAATCTAGTATTTTTTTTGATGGAGTCTTTAGGGTTTTCTATGCACAGTATCATGTCATCTGAGAGTAGTGAGAGTTTTACTTCCTCCTTTCCAATTTGGATGCCTTTTATTTTTTTTCTTCTTCTCTGATCACTATGGCTAGAACTTCCAGTGCTATGTTGAACAAGAGTGGTAAAAGAGGGCACCCTGTCTTGTTCCTGTTCTTAGGGGAAATAGTTTTAGTTTTTGCCCATTAAGTATGATGTTGGATGTAGGTTTGTCATAAATGCTTTTATTATATTGAGGTATGATCCCTCTATTTCCACATTGCTAGTAGTTTTTATCAAGAAAGGGTGTTGGATTTTGTCAAATGCTTTTTCTGCATCAATTGGTATGATCATGTGATTTTTGTCTTGCAATCAGTTTATGTGCTGTATCACATTTATTGATTTGCAAATGTTGTACCAGCCTTGCATCCCTGGAAGAAATCCCTCTTGGTCATGATATATGATCTTTTTAATGTGTTGCTGGATCCAACGTGCTAAAATTTTGTTGAGGATTTTAGCATCTATGGTCATCATTGGCCTGCAGTTCTCTTTCTTTGTTGTGTCATTATCTGGTTTTAGAATTAGGGTGATGCTGGCCTCATAGAAAGAGCTAGGAAGTGTTCCTTCCTCTTGAATTTTTTGGAATAATTTGAGGATAGGTGTTAGTTCTTCTTTGAATATTTGGTAAAACTTCTCTGTGAAACTGTCCAGACCGGGGCTTTTGTTACCCAGAAGTTTTTTGTTTTGTTTTGTTTTTTATTTGTTTGTTTGTTTTGTTTTTTTATCACTGCTTCAATTTCATCAAGAGTTATCAGCGCATTCAGGTTTTCTGATTCTTCCTGATTGAGTTTTGGAAGGTTGCATTTTTCTGGGAATGTGTACATTTTGTCCAGGTTCTCCTGTTTGTTGGAATAAAGACATTCATGGTATTTTTTAACAACCTTTTGTACTTCTGTGGGGTCAGTTGTTACTTCACCTCTTTTATTTCTAATTTTGTTTATTTGGGTCCTCTCTGTTACCTGGTGAGTCTGCCTAAAGGTTCATCAATCTTTTTTATCCTTTTGA
The DNA here is from genome assembly GCF_000147115.1 of Myotis lucifugus. Taxonomy (NCBI): domain Eukaryota; kingdom Metazoa; phylum Chordata; class Mammalia; order Chiroptera; family Vespertilionidae; genus Myotis; species Myotis lucifugus. Next base: position 5,275,132 of record NW_005871069.1, read on the forward strand.
AGAACCAGCACTTGGTTTTATTGATCTTTCTTGCTGTTTTTTTAGTCTCTATGTCATTTATTTCCACTCTAATCTTTATTATTTCCTTCCTTCTACTTGTTCTGGGCTCTTCTTATTGTTGTCTTTCTAATTCTTTAAGTTGTAGTGTTAGATAACTTATTACCAGTTTTACTTGTTTTTTAAGATAGGCCTGAAGTGCTATGAACTTCCCTCTCAGGATTGCTTTCACTGTGTCCATAGATTTTAGATTGTTGTGTGTTCCTTTTCATTTGTTTCCAGGATGTTTTTTATTTCTTCTTTGATCTCTCTGGTAACCCATTCATTGTTTAATAGCATGCTATCTAGCCTCCATGTATTTGATTGTTTATGAGGGTTTTTATTGTAACTGATTTCTAGTTTCATGCCACTGTGGTCTGAGAAGATGCTTGATATGATTTCAATCTTGAATTTGTAGAGACTTAGCTTGTGTCCTAACATGTGGTCTATCTTTGAAAATGTCCCATGTGCACTTGAGAAGAATATATATCATGTAGCTGTGGGGTGGAATGTTCTGAAGATGTCAGTTAGTTCCACCTGATCTAGAGTGTCATTTAGGATCGTTGATATTTTGTCTAGAAGATTTATCCAGTGATATCAGTGGGTTATTAAAGTCCCCTACTATAATTGTATTGCTGTCGATCTCTCCCTTGATATCCCCCAAAAGTTTTTAAAATATATTTTGTTATTGATTTCAGAGAGGAAGGGAGAGGGAAAGAGAGATAGAAACATCAATGATGAGAGAATTATCCATTGACTGCCTCCTACATGCCTCCTACTGGGGATCAAGCCCACAACCCAGGCATGTGCCCTTGAACAGATTCGAACCTGGGACCCTTCAATTTGCAGGCCAACACTCTATCCACTGAGCCAAACTGGCTAGGGCAAGAAGTTGTTTTTTGTATATTTATTATATATTTTTGTAAAGCTCTTGTATTGGGTGCCTATATGTTTACCAGAGTTACAGCCTCTTGTTGTATCAATCCCTTTAGTATTATGAAGTGGCCTTTCTTATATCTTGTTATGGGCTTCACTTTGAGGTCTATTTTGTTAGATATAAGTATTGCTACCCCAGCTTTTTGTTTTTTTTCATTTCCATTTGCCTGAAAATTTTATTCCCATCCCTTCATTTTCAGTCTGTGTGAGTTCTTTGTTCTGAGGTGTGTCTTTGTAGACAGCAAATATATGAGTCATGCTTTCTTATCCATTCAGCTACCCTATGTCTTTTGATAGAAGCATTAAATCCATTTACATTTCAGGTTATTATTGATAGGTACTTGTTTGTTGCAATTTTAATTCTTTATGCCTATGTTCCTTCCTTCCTTTCTATTTCTTCTTTTTACCACAATCCCTTTAGCATTTCTTGCATTGCTGGTTTGGTGATAATAAACTCCTTAGCCTTTTTTGTCTGCAAAGCTCCTGATTTCACCTTCATTTTTGAATGATAGCCTTGCTGGATAGAGTATTCTTGGATTCAGTCCCTTGATTTTCATCACTTTGTATACTTCATTCCAATCCCTTTTGGCCTGATGTGTTTCTGTTGAGAAATCAGTTGATAGTCTAATGGGAGATCCCTTGTAGGTAACTTTCTGTCTCTCTCTTGCAGCCTTTAAGATTCTTTCTTTGTCTTTTATGTTTGCCAATTTAATATGATTGTCTTTGTATAGGTCTTTGAGTTCATCTTGATTGGGACTCTCTGTGCTTCTTAGAATTGTGTGACTTTTTTCTTTCCAAAGTCAGGGAAGTTTTCTGTCATTATTTCTTTAAATAGGTTTTCTATTCCTTGCTCAGCTTCCTCTCCCTTTTGCACCCCTATTATGCAGATATTGTTTTATTTCATGTTGTTCCACAGCTTCCTTAGACTCTCTTTCTGCATTCTAATTTTTTTTCCAGTTGCTGCTCTACTTCTGTGTTTTATTCTACCTTGTCCTCTAACTTGCTGATTGGGTCCTCAGCTTCTAGTCTAGAGTTGAAACCTTCCATTGTATTCTTTTTTGAAGCTTTATTATTCTTCAATTCCTCTTGATTCTTACTCATGTTGGTTCATTTCTCATTCTGCTTCTTACAATTCTCATTGATTTGCATGTAATTCTCATCCAGACATTTGAGCATCCTTATAACCATTATTCTGAATTCTTTCTCTAATTATTTGCCTTTATTTAATTAAGTTTCTTTTCTGGTGATTCCTCCTTTTTTTCATTTGGGGTTGTTTATTTATCCATTTTTGCTGTTCCTTTGTATTTGATTCCTTTGTATTAGATCAAACTGCTATGCCACCCAGATTTTTATGGTTGGGCTTATGTAGTAGATGTTTTGTGGGACCCAGTCGTGCAGTCTCTTAGGTCTCCTGGCCTGGGTGTTCTAGGGATACTCCCCTACTTGAGATATGTGGGTTCTCCTGATGTAATTGGTCTTGAATGTTATTGTCCCATTCGTGAATGGTGTCTCCTCTCAGGGTGTCTGATCAAGTGGCTTGCTCCCTATCACGTTGGACCAGCCATTGTGGAGGTGTTGACCGAACCACACCAAATACAACAAGACAAGACACAACCCAGAAGGAACAGAGCATTAATGTACACAAGACCCTTATAGCCCCAGAAAAAGTGGCCACCAGAGAAAAGAAAATTAGGAAAGAGAAAAGAGAGCAGGAATAATGGGGGAAACAAGAAAATATATATGGAAAGAAAACACAACAAAACAAACAAATAAACCAAAAAGCACAAACAAAAAACACCCAGGAAAGGGTTGTGGGGGCACAATCTGTAGATGCAGAGCTTAAATAGAGAAAATAACAGTAAAGAATTAGAGTAATAGGGGAAAGACCACAGTTAGAATAAAGGAAGGAAAAAAGAAATGAGAAGACAAGAACAAAGAAAAAAATTGAAAAGTAGAATAGATAGCAGATAGTCTTAAATTTAGGAAGTGAAACAAGCTAAGAAATTAGGAGAAGAAAAAAGAGAAAGAGAAGAGAGAAAATATTTTTTAAAAATGAGTAGTGAAAAAAAAAAGAAAAGAGAATGGGAAATGGATTACGAGCAGGGAAGAGGAAATTAGACACATGAACAAAACAACAGAGAGTAGAATAATAAGTCAATAGAGCAGATAGATAAGGAAGATCAATTTTAAAAAGGGGGGGGAGAAAGGAAAGAGAAAAGCTAAAAAAGGAAAAAAGGAGAAGAAAAACGGGAGGAAAAAGAGAAGTGAGGAAGAAAAAGATGCAAAAAGTAAAAAAAATAAGTGAAGTGTTGTTTGCTTCAAGCAAGTTTTAATGCCCTGTGGGAACTGGCTTAGGACCCCACTCTTCTGTTCCATCTGCCAATTCTGGGCTTCCTGTTAGGTACTTAAGTGCTATCTAGGTCAGGCACTGTCTTTTGGCTTTTAGCACTCTGCTTGAAGCTCCAAGCGATTCCACTGGTCCATTGCTTGTGTCTGATTCCACAGGACTTGGCTGCAAGCAGGAGGAGCCAATCTGCCCTCGATGCCTGTCCACTACCTGTCAAAATTAACTACTCAAAAGTCTGTTTCTGAGAGGGCTTTAGGTGGGGTTGGTACTGTTTTTCTTTCAGGGAATATGAAGGGTGTTTGTTCCTGTCCTAAACCTACTCCTCCATGAGTGCACCAAAATATTATTCTGCCCTTGCCTGGACAGAGGTCCTTGTATGGAGACCAATGGGGTTCTCTGGGACCCTAGAGTTTTTATCAGTCTGGTTCCTAGAATAGTAAGACAGATGGCCCCTCCTCCATTCTGATCACTAAGGGCTCCTTGAGACTATTCAGACCGAAGCTTGGCCTCTGCCTTTGTTTTCTCAGTAAAGTTCAAAATGCAGGGTGTGGCAGGCTGTGTCACCTAAGGCAGATTTTTTTCCCCCCAGGTAGCTCCTCCCAGGGGAAATTGCCATTTCAGTTTGGAAGGGTACGAACAACCCAATGCATGACTCCTGGCAACTGATTTTCCAAGTCTCCTTGCCCTACTTCCCACCCGACCTGTCCCCAGGTACCTCAAGTTCATGTCTCCCTCCCTTGCACCAATGCCTCAGGTGTGTAGTTGCAAATGAAAATTCCTGTGCTCTCTGTTTACAGATTTAATTTAAAATAATAAAATAAAATAAAATAAATAAAAAATAAAATAAAATAGCAATCAAAACTGCGACCCTCTGCCCGATTGGCTCTGGTCTGCTGGGTCTAGACTTTGCTGCCACCAGCAGTCCTGCTACCTTTCGTGGCTGCTTGGATGATATGGGTGCTGCGGGTCTAGCCACAGCAAGTTTGGAGGCACCACCAGTTGGGTCGCTGAAACCGCTGTGGGTGGGTGTGTGTGCTCCCAGAACTGTTCTCCCCATAGCTCAGCACCCTCCTTTCTGGGCAACCCCCTCTCGTGATCTCGCCCTTCCTATTGTTTCCAGGTGCCTTCTATTCTTCCTTGTTATAAGTCACCTCCTCAGCTGGACCATAGTTGGAAATTCCAGGGGAATGTTCTCCAATTTAGTTGTATTTCCAGCCTGGCCCTGGAACTAGGTGCCTGACAGGTCTGCCTATTCAGCCAACATTTTCTCCTCCCCCTCTCTCTTTTTTTCTTGATGATTCTGGTTTAAGGTTTATCAGTGTTGTTTATCTTTTCAAAGAACCAGCTCTTGATTTCCTTGATAATTTTTATTGGTTTTTTTTTAGATGCTATTTTTATTCTTTCCACTCTGATCATTATTATTTCCTTCCTTATATTCCTTTGGGCTTTGTTTGTTGTTATTTTTCTAGTGTTTTTTTTTTTATGTGTAAGATTTGATTTTTTATTTGAGAATTTTCTTGTTTCTTGAGTTAGGCCTGTAGGGCTATGAATTTCCCTCTTAGGACTGTATTTGCTGTGTCCCATAGATTTTTGGTTGTTCTGTTTTCATTTTCATTTGTGTCAAGGTATCTTTTCATTTCTTCTTTGATCTCATTGTTAACTAATTCATGGTTTAGTACCACATTATTTAGCCTCCAATTGTTTGTGTGTTTTTCACTTTTTTTCATAATTGATTTTTAGTTTCATACCATTGTGATTGGAGAAGATGTTTGATATTATTTCAATTTTCTTAAATTTATTGAGTATTGTTTTATGACCTAACTAGAGGCCCAGTGCACAAATTTGTGCATGGCTGGCAGGCCCCACCCTCGATTTGGGTGGGGTGGCCAATTGGGGGTGGGGCCAGCTGTGGGGAGGGGCTGTGGGTGTTGGGCAGACCAGCTCTACCCCCAAATGGGGTGGGGGAGCTTATCAGGGACCAGTGGCCTGGGGGAGGGGCCATGGGTGGTTGGCTGGCTGGCTCTGCCCCTGTTCGGAGTGGTGGGGGCCTATCTGGGGTAGGGCCAGCTGAGGGGAGGGGCTGTAGGAGGTTGGCCAACTGGCCCCGCCCCCTGTTGGGGGGGTGGGGGCAATCAGGGTCAGAGCCAGCCAGGGGGAGGGGCTATGGGCCATTCAGGGTGGGGCAGCCGATCGGGGGCGGGGTCATCCAGGGGGAGGGGCCATGGGAGGTTGGTTCATTGGTCACAGTGGGCGTCATAGTGATCAGTCATTCCAGTTGTTATGGCATTTCGGTCGCTGGCTTTTTATATATATAGATATGTGCTATTCTGAAAAATATTCAATGTGCACAAAAATAATGTATATTCTGCTCTTTTGTGGTGAAATGCTCTGAAAAGATCAATTAAATTCATCTGGTTCAGTGTGTGATTTAAGGCCACTGTGTCTTGTGAATTGTGTGGGGAGGGGAATCTATTCATTGATGTCAGTGGAGTGTTAACATCCCCTACTATGACTGTATTACTGTTGATCTCTCTTTTTATGTCCATCAAATTTTGCTTTATATATTTAGGTATTCCTATGTTGGATGCTTAAATGTTTACCATCTTCTTGGATTGAGGCCTTTATCAATATGTAATTTCCTTCTTTGTGTCTTATTATGACCTTTGTTTTCAAGTCTATTTTGTCTGATATATTTACTTCTACTCCAGCTTTTTTTTTTTTTCACTTGTATGACTATCTATTTCTGTCCCTTTACTTTCAGTTTGAGTGTGACTTCAGTTCTCAGGTAAGTATTTTGTAGACAGAATATATATGGATCTTGTTCTCTTTTCCATTCAGCTACCCTATGTCTTTTGATTGGAACATTTAATCCATTTACATGTAAGTGATTATTAACAATTACATCTTTTTGCCATTTTATTATTTTTTTAAAAGATGTTTTATTGAATTTTAAGAGAGGAAGAGAGAGGGAGAAAAACATTGATGTGATAGTGAAACATGAATTGCTGCCTCCTGCACACCCCCTACCAGGGATTGAGCCCATAACCCAGGCATGTGTCCTGAATGGGAATTGAACCGGCAACCTTTTGATGCATGGGATGATGCCCAACCAACTGAACCACACTGGCCACAGCACCTTTTTATTTTTTATAACAATATTTCTCTTTTTCTTTTTTTTCCTTCTGAACAAGTCCATTTAACATTTCTTTTAATACTGGTTTGTTGGTATAAACTTCTTTAAAACTTTTTTCTTGTCTGGGAAGCTCTTTATTTCTTTTTCAATTTTTAATGATTGCCTGTGGGTAGAGTAGTCTTGGTAGTAGACACTTGTTTTTCTTTTCTTTGAATATTTTATGACAATCCTTTCTGGCCTAAAATGTTTCTGTTGAGAAATCATCTGACAGTCAGTCTTATGGGGACTCTCTTATAGGTAACTGTCTTTCTTTTGCTGTTTTTAAGATTTTCTCTTTGTATTGGATACATGTTGTTTGAGGCTATCTGTGATTCCTGGACTTGTGGCCTCCCCCCCGCCCCCCCACCAGGTTGACCAGGTTGGGGAAGTATTTAGTCATTATTTCTTCAAATATGTTCTCAATCTCTTGCTCTCTTCTTCTGGTACATTTATGATGCAGATGTTGTTGATATGCTTTATGTTCTCCCAGAAATCCTTTAAATTATTCTCATTAAAAAAAAAATGTCTGCTCTGATTGGGTGTTTCTTGCTCCTCTGCTTTATCTAATCTGCTGTTGGTTCCTTCTAGTGTATACTTCATTTTAAATATTGTATTCTTCATTTCTGATTTTTTTTTTTAGTTTCTATGTCTTTTTTATGCTTGCTATGTCTTTGTGGAAGGTCTCACTAAGTTCCTTGAGCATCCTTATAACCATTGTTTTGCACTCTGTATCTGTTATATTGCCTGCCTCCATTGTTATAGAAGATCAGAGAAAAACCAAGCCACGCTTAGAGAAAGGGAGTTACATTTTAATTATTAAATTCTGCGCAGGCCCAGAGAAAAATGTGTCTTTCAAATTCTGGGCCCCACAACATGGAGGAAGCTTCTCCATTTATACTTTTTCCAGTCCTTTGTCTCCCAAATTTGGAATGAGACTTTCAGACCTTCTGAGAAAGAAGGCCTGCGTGCTGGGAAGGGGCCATGAGATCATATCTCAAGGCCTGGCCTAGTGCCAGCACTGCCAACTCTGTCTGGGGCATAGTTTATGGCCTCTCTGAAATGGGAGTAGTCTTATTCTCCTTATTATTTAAGCAAGCAAGCGTTTACAGAAGCCAAAATAGGAGGGTTAAAATTTCAAACAGCAGTTTTTATATAAGATGGATGCTTCACCATTTCATTTAGTTCTTTTTCAGGGGATTTCTTTGTTTTACTTTCATTTGCAGCATTTTTCTTTGTCTCTCCATTTTGGCAGCCTCTCTGTATCTTTTCTGTGTGCTGGATAGATCAGCTATGTCCCCCAGTTTTGATGTGGTTGTCTTATGTAGTAGATGTCTGGTGTGGCTCAGTGGATGAGTTCCTTCTGATCACCTGAGGTAGGTACTCCAGGAATGTTCCTTGTGCTGTTATGTGAACCCTCCTATTGTAGTTGAGTCTTGATTGCTACTGGATAATCCATGGGTGGGGTAGACCCTCAGGCTGGCTGACTATGTGGATCAACTCCAACCACAGTGTACAAGCTACTGTGCAGAGGCTAACCCCATGAAGCAGAATTTGCCCCAGCAGGGTCTGGTGCCTGTGGAGATCTCCCTTTAGAGCTAACTGGGTCATGCTCTGATGTGGTCTGAAGTTAGCCACTGGAAGTATTAGTTCTGGGGCCTCTTGGGAAAAACTCTGGTGCAGATCAATGACTTGGACTACCTGTGAGCAACCCTGGGCTGCCTCTTTTGGGATCTAAAGCAATTCACATTTTTGACTGCTTCTGCTGGCCTGGTTGTGCATAGGAGGAGTCAAGCTGCTCACCAATTCTGGCTTTCACCAGCACTGAGCCTCGTTACAGGTCCTCAAAAGGCCAAAGGCGCCCTAAGATCCCCCTCTGCCTGCTGGCTGCCTCTTAAGCTCAGTCACTGAAAGATCCTCTGGCATTATGCAAGTTACATGATGTACTTTCTCCATGAGTCATCAGAAGGGCCAAGTGGTCTTCACCATATTGTTACAGATTCAAACTCAGCACCGGTGCTCAATCTGAGACCACTTAGCAACAACCCCAGGTTACACCAAGGCCAGACACCACCTGCTAGGTGCCTGCAGACCTTTGTAGTGGGTGGGGGTCTCAGGGAGTCATCAGGGTGAAGCCAGCAGAGTTCATCAGGACCAAACAGACCCAGAATTGACCATATGAAGGGAGGGCTCTGTTCAGGAACAGTAGCACCTGTCAGGTGTGGGTGGCAAAATGGCCCCTAACCCAGAGCCACACAACTCAGTGACTAACACCCTCTGAGTCCTTCTGGACCTCTACATCATGGGCTCAGGCAATTGACTCCTGCACAGAGCAGGAGCTCAGCAGGGCAGGACACAAGGGAGTCAGGAAGGTGGGGCTATTGCACTTTTTCAAACTGATGCCATAAGGGGGGATTGCTCAACCCAGGAAAGATTGTATCTGTGTGCAGTTTGGGAAAGGGACTCAGCATAGAGACCCTTGCAACTATTTCTTTAGCTCTCTTCCTGTAGCCATACAACTAGTGTCTTCTTGCATGACTCCATTGGCCTCTCTCTGCTTTCCCTCTGCCTGAGCCCAGGGTATGTAGCTGTGTATGAGATTTTGTGTGCTGGCCTTTTAAGAGTTTGCCTGGGTCCTTAGCAGACTTCTGTCATCCTGTTGGATAGAATCCCACTGATTTTCACAGCCAGATGTTGTGTGGGCCCTCTTCTTGGCTCTGGTATTCTGGAGTGTGGAGTCTAACATGGAGTTGAGGCCACATACTCCTCTGGGGGGGCCTTTGCAGTTAAGATATCCCTCTGTTTTCTCAGCCACCACACGTATCTCCCCTTTTCTTCTGTAAGTCCTTGTTTATAAAATTTCTGCTCAGCTAGTTTTCATTTGGTTATTCGGGTTGCTTGTTCTATATTTTAGTTGTAATTCCTGTTTGGTCCTGGGAAGAGGTGAGTGTAACTTTCACCTACTCTGCTGCCATCTCAGATCCCCTCTGGCTAATTGATTTTCAATGGGAATAAATTAGTCTCTTCAACAAACAGAGCTGTACAACTGGATCTTCACAAGCAAAAGAATGAAATTAAAATGCTAACTCACATCACATACAAAAATTAACTCAAAATGGATCAATAGCCCAAGTGTAAGATCTAAAACCATAAAACTCTTAGAAGAAAATATGCAAGTACAATTTCATCACCTTGTTTTGCCAATGGATTCTTATATATGACATCAAAAGCATGAGCAACAACAAAAATATATATAAATTAAACTTCATCAAAATTTAAAACAAATTTTGCATTAAAGGACATTATCAAGGAAGTATAAAAGACAGCCTACAGAATGAAACCAATATATTTAAATGTACCTGATAACGGTCTGGTAGTCAGAATATGTAAAGAACACTTACAACTCAGCAATAAAAAGACAAGCAACCTAATTATCATTTTGTAGAAAATGATAAAAGAATTTGAATAGATATATTTTCAAAGATCACAAATGACCAACAAGCACATAAAAAGATGCTCAACATCATTAGTCATTAGGGAAATGCAAATCAAAACTACAATGAAATACTACTTCACATGTACTAGAATGGCTATAATAATAATTAAGAGAAAGAAAGAAAGAAAGAAAGAAAGAAAGAAAGAAAGAAAGAAAGAAAGAAAGAAAGAAAGAAAGAAAGAAAGAAAGAAGAAAGAAGACAAAAAGCACACTGATGGCTGTCTAGGCTTGTGGGGAGAGAGAATGAGAAGTAATTGTTTAATGGGGTTGTCCTTTGTGGTGATGAAAATGTATGGCAACTTGATATGTGATGGTTTCACAATATTGTGAGCGTAATGAATGCCATAGAATTGTACATTTTAAGTGGTTAATTTTATTTGAATTTCACCTCAATTTTATAAAACTAGAAAAGAGAAAGAGAAAGAAAAGGAAGGAGAAAACAAAAATAACAAGTGTTAGCAAGGACATAGATAGGAGCCCTTATACACTGCTGATGGAGATGTAAAGTAGTGCAGCTGCTGTGGAAACAGTTTGGCAATTCTCCAAGAAATGTATCATAGAATTACCATGTAGTCCAGCAATTGTACTCCTAGGTATATACCTAAATGAAATGAAAAAAGATATTTAAACAAAACAAACTAAATGAATACAAATGTTTATAGCAGCACTATTCACAATAGCCAAAAGGTGGAAATAACCCAAAATAGATCAACAAATAAATGGACAAACAAATGTGTTATCTATATAAATGAAATATTATTAATCATAAGAAGAAATAAAGTACTGATATATGCTACAACATATAGAAACTTCAAAAATATTGTTAAAAGAATCCAGATATAAATGTCACATATTATACGATTCCATTTTTGTAAAAGTATCCACAATGTCTAAATCCACAGGGACAAAAAGCACACTGATGGCTGTCTAGGCTTGTGGGCAAGAGAGAATGAGAAGTAACTGTTTAATGGGGTTGTACTTTGTGGTGATGAAAATGTATAGCAACTTGATACACGATGGTTTCACAATATTGTGAGTGTAATGAATGCCACAGAATTGTACATTTTAAGTGGTTAATTTTATGTGAATTTCACCTCAATTTTATAAAACTAAGAAAGAAAATAAGTTAGAACTAATTTAAGAATATCCTACAATTGTTATTTGTCTCACTCATTGAATTTTAGTAAATTTTTTTTTTCCTGAGAGTGAATTGATAGCTAGAGGTTTGGGTTGCCCAAGGGAGGTGTCACACAGGAGCCTGTCATTTGTCTTGTATGTTAAAGACAAAATCCATATCCAGGGCTGGAGAACCTTAAAATGGCCTTCTAGATCCTGACAAAACATGACAGTAGTCTTTTCTCTGTGATAAGGATTAATGATCATTAATGTGAGATTTGCTTACATAATCAAGAAATTCTTCAATCCAAAAGCTTATAATAAAGTGTCTCCATATTCACATAGGACCAATGTGAATTATATATTCTGTTATAAGACCAATGTGTTATTATATATTCTGAAAAAATCCTTATTTAATACTCAATCTTTAAGGTTTTGCCTCTTAAATGCTATATTTCCTCTCAAAAATACTTAACACCCATACACACAAAATGGAATGGTCATAAATTAGTCATTCTAGAACACTGATCCAGCATTTAGACCTGAATAAAGGTGATTTCTCCCATTGTTTGAATGCATCTTAAATGCTCTGTCTTGTACGTGGGCTTGAAGGGGCGATAAAAGCAGAGCACCTGCAAGTATTTAGTCACACTCTGTGAGCTGATGCTGGGGGCAGGGTGTCTCCATGTGGACCACATGATTTGCTGCCTCATTTTGCATAAACACTGCAAATATCTAAAGTGCAATCTCTTCTGAATAGTGGCATGTTACAGGGAGACTGTAATGGATGTGAAGAATCCACAGGTGTCTGCCACGCACCATTTCACCCAATAATTTGCCAGTCTTGTCTTTTAAAGTGGCGTTTTAACACCTTTATATATCAACAACGTAAAAGACAGAACAGTCTAACATCTATTCAAAAACAGCCAGCTAGTTCTTTCAATAAAAGCACAGCAAGAAGCATGAATTCCATGAGTTAATGTGATGCGGAGCTACACGAGAATCTCCGGAATCATTATGATAATTAATTCACTAAATGACATAGAGAACCAGCTGGATTCCTTAGTTAAAAAAGAAATAAAAATTATTCACTTGATATAGTTTTGCTCATTTGCAGTACCATAGAAAGATTTTTTTCTTTCTCTATTTTTGTTCCAAATTTGAGGGTCCTATTATGAGGTACAGTTTCAAAATAACAGATGATACTAGCCAAGCTTTTAGTACCAAGTCAGAGGGAAAAGATAATAGAAGAGAGAAAGGTCTTTACTAATAAAGTTGCAAAGGCTCCAAGCTATTCCATATAGACCACAGACCACTGGACTGGCTCCAGATCTCAGAGGAATTAAACAAAATGAGTTTAAAAAGGACGGTTTGATTGAGTAAAAAATGCTATTTCTAAAATAGAATTTTAAAACTTTTATATGAAGAAAAATAACTTTAAAAGAGAATTTACATGTAAGAGTAATATGTTCTCAAAAGCTGAAGTAAGCAGAACTACTTCTTATTGCCTAAAATGAAAGTCAACTAACATTATTTTTATCCCTTTTATAGAATGAGAATACTTTTAAAAACACATTTCTTTTTTAAATATATATTTTTATTTTTCAATTACAGTTGACATACAACATTATATTAGTTTCAGATGTACAACATTCATAATGATTAGACATTTGTACTTATGAAGTGATCTCCCTGATAATTCTAGTACCCATCTGACACTATACATAGTTATTACAATACTAGAGGTCTGATGCAAGAGTAGGTCTTCCTTCTCCCGGCTGCTGGCACTGACTTCCCTCTGGCACCCGGGACCCGGGCTTCCCTCGCAGCCCCAGCTTGGACCCGAAGGTTGTCTGGTCTAATTAGCATATTATGCCTTTATTATTATAGATTATTGACTATATTCCCTATGCTGTACTTTGTACATCCCCATGACCATTTTGTAACTACCAATTTGTACTAGTTAACCTCTTCCCCTTTTTCTCCATTATTTATAATAGCCAAGATACGGAAGCAACCTAAATGCCCATCAATAGATGAATAGATAAAGATGTGGTTCATATATACAATGGAATATGACTCAACCATTAAAAAAACACACAACAAATTCTTACTATTTGCAACAATATGGTTGGACCTATTGGGCATTATGCTAAGTGAAAAATGTCAAACAGAGAAAGACAAATACCATATGATTCCACTTGTATCAAACAAAACTCTGTGAATTGGAGGCACAGGTGGGAAAAGAGCTGAGAACATAGAGGGGATGGTGACCCAGCAGCAGCACCTGCCAGCGGAGGCCCGGGCAGGGCAGGCGTAGTAGCTCCAGAGCGCGGGGATGGCCTTTGGCCACGGCGGGGTGGTGGCCAATCGGAGGCCACGGTCTCTGAACCAGCTTTGCTGCATCTCGAGGCCCAGTGGAGGCCTCTTCCTATTCACCTGGCGGACTCTATAGTCTATGACAAGGATGGGGATCTGGCTCACAAGTTCTATGAGGAGACAATCGTCACCAAGAATGGGCAGAGGCAGCCAAGCTGAGACGGGCACATAAGAACCAGATTCCTCAGTGGGTTGTGAAGCTGGACCCCCCTATATCCACATGGATTTCCCCAAGATCCTCTTGGGGTGGGAGCCTGGCGGTGGCAGGCCTAAGCACACCTTGCCTCAGCAAGAATCCCCAGGCTCAAGGTGTGGCTTCATGGAGGAGCCGAGGCTGAAGCCACAACCCTGAGTGAAGTCCACTGGCCAGAACCTCCAGCTGTGAGTGGGTCAGTCAGCATTGCTGGTTGGGTTCTGGTCTGGGGACAAGAGGAGGCTGGTGGCTGGTGAGGGCTAGTAGGAGTTACCAGCCCACCCTCCCCAGCAATCCCTACAAGGAGCATGAGGGCCGAGGGCATGTGCTGATGGGGAACACTGGTGCGGGTACCCTTGCCCGGCCTGCTTTCCTCCAAGTTTGCCTAGGGCCCAGCCCTGCCAGAGGCTACAGCACTTTCCAACAAGTGCTTTCCTCCCACCCTGGGCTGTGGGAGCTGTCCACAAGTGGAACTTCCTTCCCCTCGCTTCCTTTACCTGTTCTTTGGAGCATTTCAGCCGTTTGCTACCTGGGTTCCTCCTCTGTTGGACAGAGCCTGGGGGCAAGCAGCCTGATTCTTCCTACCCACATGCCCATGTATCCCCACCCCAGATGGATGGACAGCTTGCTGGCTGTCAATAGGAGTCGGTACTGGTGTCGGAGGCTTCTCCCTCTGATCCCTCCCCACTGCAACTAGTTGTCCCCTTGTTGTCCTCCTGCCCCCACCCCCAGTTGAGAGGACCTAGAACAGGATCAGGGAGGGCTATGGATGCTGTGCCTGTAGGGATTTGCCCCAACCCATTTAATCTAGTCCATCTAATCTAGCCTTGTCTTTGCACCCCTCCCCGCATTGGGAGGAGACCATCCACCACCCTGTGGTGAAGGACAGCACCCTAGGGCTGGTGCCAATAGCTCTGAGCCCACCACCCCTTTCCCTACAGTATGCCCGTCCCTTCAGGATCAGTCTGGGGAAAGGACTAGAGCCCCTGGGTAGGGACAGAAAGGAGAGAACAATCATGAAAGGAATACTTAAAATGTGAAAGTTTGTAAATAGTCTAGTCCAGGGGTGGGCAAACTTTTTGACTCGAGGGCCACAATGGGTTCTTAAAGGGGACGGAGGGCCGGAACAAAAGCATGGATGGAGTGTTTGTGTGAACTAATATAAATTCAAAGTAAACATCATTACATAAAGGGTACAGTCTTTTTTTTTTTTTTAGTTTTATTCATTTCAAACGGGCCGGATCCGGCCCGCCGGCCGTAGTTTGCCCACGGCTGGTCTAGTCCATAATATTGCTGGGGCAATCTGATTTCTATATACAACTGGCTTTTTAAAAAATTCCTCTCTCTCTCCCTCTCCCTTCCTCTCTGAAATCAATAAAAATATATTTTGAACCCAGCCAGTGTGGCTCAGCAGTTGAGTGTCAACCTATGAATCAGGAGACCACAGCTTAATTCCTGGTCAGGGCACATGCCCGGGTTGAGAGCTCAATCCCCAGTTGGGGGCATGCAGGAAGCAGCTGATCAATGATTCTCTCTCATCACTGATATTTCTATCTCCCTCTCCCTTCCTCTCTTAAATCAATAAAAATATTTTTCAAAATTTCCTTACTGTGCAAGCTCTGTGCGTCAAGATTGTGGGGAATGGTGTAGGGTGGGTGCCCCAATATAGGAAGGCTGTTGTGCTATTTGTTCAATTGTAATGAAATTATTTGTAGTCCATGAAAAAAAATGAGGGGGTTGTAAGACAAACCAGAGGTTTGTCCCCCCGGGGCCAAAGGAATAAGGAGAAACAGTGGTATCAGTGGATAACTTGGGCCACCCACCAGAAGCTGGAACTGGAGCAAGCCATCCTGGAAGGAACTGAATCCACAGAGGCAGGGCTCCTCCAGGGCAGCGCAGGTTCACCAAGGGGCCTCAGTCACTGCAGAGGGGTGAAATGCCCTGGCCCCGCCCTCTGTGGGCCCTCCATTCTTAGGCATGTGCTTCTCATTGGCTGAACCTGACAGAAACCTAGAAAGCAAGGAGACCTGGGAAATACATGTTGGAAGGGCCACAATGCTTATTGAGTGTATTGGATGTTTGGGTAGTGCCAGCGAATCCTGGTGTCTCTGTGCACCGAGAAGGCAACAGGACAAACCAAAAGCTTTTCTCAGACTCAGTCATCCACACCCCTCTTGAATAGCCACCAGCGGCCCTACCCTTTGGGGGTACCATTATTTCTGGTAATAACTCACCCTTTACTTCACCCTCAAGTCCAGTACTAACATGTTTCTTTTTAATTTTAATGCTTTTGTTCTTTGGAAACTCACAGTCCTTTTCTGTCTGGGTTCTTGGTTCTATTTTCTTGGCTTTCGGATAAAGGATTCTCCTTATAATCACCTAGCCCTTGAATGAGAAGAACCCCTGCATAGAAGCCCCTTGACTAGCACTGTCAATGTTCTGGGCATAAAACATGCCACTCAGATCCCTTTCACTGGGTCACCAATCAGAATCAGCCCCTTCTGGTTTCTCACCTAGGACTTCCTTCTCCTCCCCTCCATTCCCTTCTCCTTCCTTTTTTCTCCATTTCCCTTTCATTTTTTTCTTTGAAACCACAATTCTAAAAGAGGTAACTTCTTAACTCCACTCCTAAATACAAGCCCCAAAGTGGTAGCTCCAAACCAGACTTAAGGGTGACCAATAAGCCCTACCTTTCCCTGCCCCCCGCCCCCGCCTCCCCAACAACTTTTCCCGTCCCGCCTGCCCCTGCCCCACATGGCCAGTTCTAGGAGGGACACCAGCAGATAAACCTGCAATAGATGCCCATCCATTCTCCCTTTATACCTTTTACATACTTTAAGTTCTATACTTGCATTTTCTCCCAGAAACCTCAGCAATTGGGGGCTCTTTTATTATTTTTTTAATATATTTTTATTGATTTCAGAGAAGAAGGAAGAGGGAATGAGAGATAGAAACATCAATGATGAGAGAGAATCATTGATCAGCTGCCTCCTGCATGCCCTCTACTGGGGACTGAGCCTGCAACCTGGGCATGTGCCCTGACCCAGAATCGAACCATGACCTCCTGGTTCATAGGTCGATGCTCAACCATTGAGCCACGCCAGCCAGGCTGGGGGCTCTTTTAATCAGCACCAGCTACAAAGTCTATTTTTATGTTTGAGTGTTTGTCACAATGAGTCCTTAGCATTTTTATCTGAGCATTGATTTAGTTGGGAAGCCTGCAGCTGCATTGGTTGTAAAATGTCACAAAGTAACACTGAACTTTTCACTTTACTGGTATTCCCCTTTCAATGATCAATAGAAATCTCTAAAGATAGTCTTAAATTTACTTTTAATTGCCAGTTTAAACTCACCATCTTCATAATTTCTTCATGATTTCGGGAAGCAGTGAGTTGATCTGATTAATATACTTTCTCCAATGTAATCCGAAACCACGATGCCCGTTAACCTCTCGGGGTCCTCTCACCTGTGCGATGCCCTCTGCTCCCACCAGCCCTGGGTGATGCTCCACTGCAAGCCTGAGGCCACCCAAGGCCGTGTTCCTCAGAAGTAACTTCTTTGGCCCAGATCTTGGTTTTGTAAAATTAACCTTTTCTATTCTTGGAATTCAGGATTTCCCAAAGAAAGTCTTCCTGCCTGGGCCTTGATAAGCCCTTCCCAAATGCAGGTCAGGTCTTCCAGCCAGGTCCCTCAGGTAACTTATCTCTGTGCTCATAAGTTCAATGTCTTCATATTTCTCTTCCTTGTTTTGATATTTCTCTCTGTTTGATCATTTAAGAAATTAATCTGATTCTTAAGAATGGCATTCTCCCCAGGATTTTATCAAATAAATTCTTTAAATCAAAAGTGAAATGTCAGCTCAGGAAAGCTCTGTTGGACCTAATTGGATCCCCTTCACTGCTCCTATTCCTTTGTGTTGTTGTTAAAGTTGAGACTCTGGTCGCTCTGAAACTTCCACGGAAGCCCCTGTTCTATGTGTTTTTGTTTGTGGGTTTTGTTTTGTTTTTCACTTCCTAAACTTTTTATTCTGAAACAATTTATATTTACAGATAAGTTACAAAGATATTACAAAGATAAGTTACAAAGTACAGAGAATTACTGTATACCTTTCACCTAGCTTCCCTTAATGTTATATTATCTATTACATTTATCAAAACTAAGAAACCAAAATTGCTATAGCATTATTAGCTAAACTACAAACTTTATTTGAATTTCACCAGTTGTTCCCACTTATACTCTTTTTCTGCTTTGGTAATCGTAATTCCTTAGTCACTTTCATTGTTTCTCATGAACTTAACACTTTTGAAGAATACTGACCTGATATTTTGTTCCTCAATTTGGGTTTTTCTGATGTTTTCTTATGATTAGCCTGGAGTTATGAATTTTTAAAGGAGAAACAGAATAATTGCATAACTTTAAAGCATCTCTCCCAAAATACTTACTAAATGATTTGGTGATTTTAATATAGATCAACAAATTCTTGATACTCCTCCCTCCAGGAGGTTTAATTTATTCCCCCAGCCCTTGAGTATTATTAACTGGACTTAGTAACTTTCTTCTTGGGAATAGAATATGAAAATATAAAAAACAATAATTTTACAATGGAAAAACCTGGGAGACCACCTTAACCAAGTTATTGTCAAGGTTACTATCACCAGTAATAAGTTGATTAGTACTTGTTAATATCATATATCCCTGATATGATGCAATGAGAAGGGCACTTGAGTCTCTGTGTTATTCTAAAAAATCATTTTTTTAAATGAATTACTCTTTTTTTTGTCTTTATTATATGTTCCCTTTTTCCCCCATTGACCTCTTCCAGCCCGCCCCTGACCCTGCCCCCCACCCCAGGCCTTCACCACCCTATTGTCTATGGCCATGGGTTATGCATATATGCATGCAAGTTGATTGGTTGATCTCTTCCCACCCACCCACCCACCCACCTTCCCCTGCCTTCCCTCTGAGATTCCACAGTCTGTTCCATGCTTCTATGTCTCTGGATAAGCGAGACAAGCCAGTCAGAGAAAGATAGGTATCACATGATCTCACTCAGATGTAGAATCTAATGAACAACATAAACTGATGAACAAAAATAGATCCAGAGAGAAGTTCTACGTGTTTTGCTGCATCTTCGCCACTGTGATAACATGAACTGCACAGGTGAGGAGAATTTTGGCTTTGTGTTTTCTTTTCCTGTTGCTTTCTTTTTGGCTCTTGAGTTCTTTGTGTCAGAGACTGCTTTTGCCTTCCCTGTGTCCTCTTCCACTTCTTACCCAAACCCCTCATTTTGTTGGGGGCACTAACACACCACATTTCTCAGCCTGCCTTCCGGTGGGAGTGACAATGTCCTGGCCAATGAGACTTCAGTGGAAGTCACAGAGGGGCAGAACCAGCCGGCCACGTGCTGTCTGCCCTGCTCTTCCTTCTGGCCAAGAATGTAAGGTTGAAATGTAATCTTGTAACCACAAAGAGACAAATGTGTCATCTAAGCAGTTAAGCAGAAAGACAGAGAGAGCCTGAGTGTCCGAGGACATCATTAACTTGCTATAGTATAGCAGCTATACCAACCTTGGAATGCCTCTCTCTGGACTTCCCGTTACAAGTAAAAAATATAACACTAACCCCCGATTTGTTTAAGCTGTCCTAGATCCATTTTCTGTTATTCACAGGTAGATACAATCCCTAATTAATAAGAATCAGCTGTTGCTGTCTCCTGACAAACCAGCCATTGTTGGGAAACAGGGCAATTCCTACTTCTCCGAGCCAGCAGCGGACAAACAGCAGCAGGCAAGCTGTCACCCCAGTTGTGGGCCCGAGGGGAAGCAAGTAGGTGCCCAGTTCTCCTGAGATGGAAGTCCCAAGAGACTGACATGATGTTAATCGGCAAGGGCTGCCATAGCAAAGTACCAGGGCTGAGTGGCTTACACAAATGATGCTTCTTTTCTCAGTCGGGGACTGAAATCTCGTAGAGGGGTTAGGGCTTTAACATTAATTTGGGGGAGGACACGATTCAATCCATAGCAGATAGTATCTGGGTCCTCCAAAGCTGCTCCCCTCAAGTGCGGTGGGGCCAAGCTCAGGTGAACATGCTGTGGCCACACAGGCCGTCAGAACACTGGCCCCGTTGTTCCAAGCTCCTCGTGGACAAGCCCCCTCCTGGGACTGAGGCTCCTCAGTTGCCACTCCAGGCCTCTGGTTCCACCAGAGATAGAAGAGATCCCACCTCTGTGTTCGTGTTCACTATCCTCAGGTGAGGCCCTGGCCCCATGGCGCTGACATGCTCCCCCAGGTGGCCTCCCTGGCCACGGCCTTGCTCTACAGGCACAGTCCAGGAGCTGTGAAGATGTAATGGGCTTTAGCAACGAACACTCAGGCTGCATCTACACCTGGAGCAATGCGTCCCTGATCAGGTCATCCCTAATTGCTTTTCCACTTTTGCTGTTTAGAATCACTCATAACACAGCTGGAAACTAGATCTCATTCTAAAAAACTTCTGTGCTTTGAAAGGCCTGAAACTGCTTAAGATGTTTCTGCTCACATCAGAGTGCAGGCCCACTCTGGTTAAGTTGACTGGTTCTTTCAGACAAAAAAGAAAATAGCTACTTGTGGTCTTTTTTATGTTCTGCCGCACTTAAATGATCCTCTCAACACATCTCTAACACTTGAGTCAAAAATACTCAGGAAAATAGACTAGAAGCAGACAAATCCTCACATCCCAAACCACCCACCAGATACTGATGCAGGAGACGGGAAGCAGATGTGTTCGTAGGGACTATGGTTTGAAGAGTTCATGCATGGGGGGGAAAAGGAGACATATGTAATACCCTTTGTAATACTTTAAGCAATAATAAAAAAAAAGAGTTCATGCAATTTCCTCCTTTTCTCCTCAGTTTTCTGAAACCTTTTTTTTTTTTTTTTTTTTTTTTTTTACTTTCTTCATCAATAAGAAAGGCTGAATGAACGGCCGCTGTTTTATCTCTAGCTTTTATAAATTGGAAATGGATTTCTAGGAATGCAGCAAAATTCTGTACCACAAAACTGATAAACCCCACAGGCTGTGTTACAGGGATCTGACCTATTTAAGGTAAACACGAAGGGCTAAAAAATGCAGTGGCAAGTCCTAGAACTTAGTGTGTTTCTCTGGCTCACCTTCTCGCTACCCGCCCGTACTTCTGGGGAAGGGGTGCAAGTGAAGGCCGAGCTGCAGCCATCCCGCCCCTCCTAGCCACAGAGCCCAATGCAGGTGCACGTGCTGGGCGGAGTGCTTGTGGCTTGTACTCCACTAGTCATGTGGCTCCATTGCCAGCCCCCCCACTGTCATCTGTGCAACATGGTCCCAGCCTAAGTGTCCCGCCCTCCACAAAGCTCTTCCTGTCTGTGGAGACCCTGACCAGAGTACGCTGGATGTTAAAGGGTTAAAGGCCCATTTGCACACGCCTGTGCAAAGGCAATGACACAGCAGTTTTCCTCTACACACTGGGCAGGTACACCTTTATGTAACACCGATGTAACTTTTGACAAGAGGCCTCTTGTCTGAGTTAGTGTAAAAATGTGTTACTGACCAGTCAGTAGGGGGCTATTTTCACTGGCTGCTGTGTCTGCAAGGCCTGCTTTCTTTGTCGCTGTGGACTGCTGTATGTGTAAAGGCTGCTGTGCCTGGAATAAAGTCTCACCCATCTCCCTACAGCTGCTCGTGTCTTTTTCCAATTCCTGGTATCCAAAGAGGTCAAGTCCCTGGCAGCGGAACTTGGACCCAACACCATCTCACCCCAGGGAGCAGCCCTTTATCCTCAGGACTCTTGGTGCACCGACAGTAAGCCTCTTTCAGAGGGCAGGGCTGTGCTCATTCCTCTACTGTCTGTCCTCCTCCACCACCCAGGGGCAACTTGAGGATAGAGACCACATGGCAACTCCAGTGCTAGGCACCAGGAACAGTTCTGAATTAGTGATTTCAGTTCCTTGTGGTTAGCTGAAACAAGCACACAACCCTCTTTACGCCTCTGATTTGCTTTGTGTCATATCTACACAACCCCTTTCCTTTGTTCTCCTCTCCAGCTGTTCGAACACTAACCATGTGCTAAAAAAAAAAGCTCAATTCCCACCTCCTCCATGGAGCCCTCTAGGACTACCCTTCATTGATTCTTTTCACCTCCAAAATCCTAGAGCACTCTTTATATCAACCACATTTTGGCTCTCAGGGAAAAATTCTTTGCTTTGTCTACTTGTATGTTTTTCTTTTCTCTCCAATTGTATTATAGGGTCCTTTACCAGAAATTAATATCACTGAGTGGCTGGATGTGCTTTTCATGTGTAAGAGGTTTATATCTGCCCACTGATTATTTCTGCCACTAGGGCCAATATTGCCCACACCTGGCACTGAATCTACTCTCCCTGGCTGACCGACTTGGGTCCCCAACCATCTATTTACTCTACACCAAGACAGCTGCCAGTTCCATTTGCCTCTCCTGTCTTCCTGGATGAAAATGTCTATATTCTCTAGTTTGGGTGGAAGCAGTGGTTAGTGAAGGGGATTCATCTCAGCATTTCTAGTTCTAGTACAAGGTGCCAAACTTTGCTGGGCAAGACTGATAAAGGTAGTGATGACAATGAAATTATAAAGTCAAGTAGCAAGAAAGGCCATACCTGTCGGTAGGACGAACCACTGTTGTTTTATAGACGAAGGCATTGAGGTCCTTTCCAAGGAATTAGTCTCTGTGAAAGGGTTCTTAATCACCATCTATGAAACACAAGGGCCGTGGGTAGTATTCTGGGACATATGAACTTGGGTGATGTATTAAATCCTTCTTGCTGCTGTTACAAATCAGTACAAACTCTGTAGCTTAAAGCACCATAAATTTCTGACTCACAGCTCTGGCGGCCAAAAGGCAAAATCGAGGCAATGACTGTGCCGTATGTCTCCCGAAGAAATCACGTTGCCTTTGTCAGCTTCCGGAGACCGCCAGCATCCTGAGCTCGGGGCTCGCCAACCTCCACTTCTGTCATCACACCTCCTTCTCTGACCCCAGTGTCCCTCTTCCCAGAGCCTTTGTGTTACATGGGCTCCAAGGTAATCTCCCCCGACCCCCTCCCCGGGCCTTTAACTTAGTCACATCAGCCATGGAAGGTAACATAGTCACAGGTTTCGGGAATTAGGACACGGACATCTGGGGAAGGGGTTGAGGATGTTACTTTGATGTCTTATTTTCTCTAATGAAAACTGAAGTTTGGTATTTCCTTCTAATATGAATGTAGGCAATAAGCCGCCGTGGTACTAGCAACACCATTGCACGACGGTAGCAGATATTTTAAAATATCATTTCTATTCATCACTACTTCAAAATCACTGTAGTTATAAGGCTTGCCACTAAATCCTGTTATTAGTTGTCATAATAAGAAGCACATATTATGTCACAATTCTTAAAAAATTTGACAACTAGGTTTCCAGTTTCTTTAGTGTCTAAGGTCACGTTTTCCAGACAGAAGATCATGAGGTGAGGATTCTCGCATTAGTGGTTCAGAGGGAGTGCTCCGCTGAGAGACTGATGGGGAGTGGGCCGGCACAGGGAGGCAATAGCAAAGAGCAACAGGCTGATCCCCCTGGGAGCTCTGAAATGAGCACTGTACTCAGAGTATATCCCAACTCAACTAGAGGCGAGAGAACTGGGGTTTCAAACCCTGAGACCAGTCAGTCAGCAGGGAATTCAGAACTGTCAGGAATTCTCAGCCGTCTGTCTCTGGGCAAAACATCCCCACAGGCCAAGGGCAGTCCTCTCGGGAACCCAAAGGTCTGAATCAAGAGGCAGAGCACGGGAAGTCTGAGCAATGGGCTCACAGAAATGGTGACAGTGTTCCACATGGATCCGGGCAGACCCCCAGCAGTGTCTGTTCTACCTTGTGACTCCACATACTTTCTGCATTTAAAACAATTCTGAGGAGGGTCCAGCATCTTCACCAGACCAGTGAAAAAAGGTTAAAAAAGTCACAGCACAAAAAAAACTCAGACCTTCTGCACTGTGGCCGATATCAAGGGGCTAAGTGACTGCGAGTTTCCACTCCCCACATATAGATGAAGTGTATTCAAGCAGACTAATTTAAAAAGCCATTAGCCTTCCTCTCCACACAAGCCCTCATGTGTGTTTATTGCAATACAATCACAATCCACGTTTCTCAGAAAAAAACAATATGTCAGTGACTGTGGATCTTTTTCATTTAAAAAGCCTTTAAAAATTAAAATCTCACATGGTGAATTTAAAATTTAATTTGACACTGAAATTATAATGGAAATGGCCTAGGCTTCTTGGCTTGTCATATTCAGCATGAACACCATCTCACTCACAGTACGCTCATTGGAACAAGCTACGTAGTTGCAGAAATAGTGTAAGGCAGTAAAACAAGCTGTGCATCAGAAAAACTAGCAGGAGAAAGAATAGCTTTTACCTAAAGACAGCCATGGAATTATTTTATCTATGTATATGAATAATTATCTTAGAGCATATTTTATCTTTAAAAGTTACTTTTCTAAGTTAAAACATACTTAAAATTTGCTTTAATTTCAAATTAAAAGCAAAAATTAAAAGAAACAACATTGTTTATATTTCTGAATTAAAATGACAAATATGAACAAAAAAAATTTTTCTGAAAATAATGATTGTTCTTCTCAATTCAAGCAAAATGATAAATTTTAAATTTTCAGGATCAGGATTGCTAGTATATTCTGATTTGGGAGCTTTTTTTCAGTTGAGGTAATTTACATATAACATTGTATTAGTTACAAGTGTGCAATAAAATGATTCAATATTTATATATATTGCAAAATAATTAACACAATAAGTCTAGTTAATACCCATTAAAATAGTTACAAATTTTTGTATGATAAGAACTTTTAAGATCTACTCTTAGCAACTTCAAATATGCAAAACAGTATTATTATCTATAGTCACCATGATGTACATTACATCCTCATGACTTACTTATTTGGTAACTGGAAGTTTGTGTACTTTTTGACCCACTTTAAAATCCTGCCTCTGGCAATCACCAATGTGTTCTCTGTATCTATGAGCTTGTTTACTTTTGTTGTGTGTTTTTTTTTGATTTCATATATAAGATCATACAGTATATATTTCTCTTTCTTATGTCACTTAGCCTAATGCTCTCAAGTTTCACCCATGTTGTTGCAAATAGCAAAATTTCTTTTCTTTTTTATGGAGATATATATTAGTAAAAAACAATTCAAAAAATCAATGAAACGAAGAGCTGGTTCTTTGAAAGGATAAATAAAATTGATAAACCATTAGCCAGACTCATCAAGAAACAAAGAGAGAGGACCCAAATAAACAAAATCAGAAAGAAAAGTGGAGGAGTAACCACGGACACCACAGAAATACAAAGGATTGTAAGGAAATACTATGAACAACTATATGCCAATAAGCTGGACAATGTGAATAAAATAAACAAATTCCTAGAAAAATACAATCTCCCAAAACTGAATCAGGAAGAATCAAAAAACCTGAATAGTCCAATAACAAATGATGAAATAGAAGCAGTAATAAAAAAACTCCCACCAAACAAAAGCCCAGGTCCAGACGGCTTCACATGGGAGTTTTACCAAACATTCAAAGAAGATCTAATACCTATTCTCCTCAAACTATTTCAGAAAATTCAAGAGAAAGAAACATTTCCAAACTCTTTTTATGAGGCCAGCATTATCCTAATTCCAAAACCAGATAAAGACACTACAAAGAAAGAAAATTACAGGCCAATATCCCTGATGAACATAGATGCCAAAATCCTCAACAAAATATTAGCAAATCACATCCAGCAATATATTAAAAAGATCATACACCATGATCAAGTGGGATTTATCCCAGGGACGCAAGGCTGGTACAATATTCACAAATCAATAGACGTGATATCACATAAAGAAATTGAAAGACAAAAATCACATGATCATATCGATAGAAGCAGAAAAAGCATTTGACAAAATCCAACACACATTTTTGATAAAAAGTCTCAGCAAAGTGGGAATAGTGGGAGCATACCTCAACATGATAAAGTCCATATATGACAAACCTACAGCCAACACCATACTCCATGGGCAAAAACTAAAACCATTTCCCCTAAGAACAGGGATGCCCACTTTCATCACTCCTGTTCCACATAGTACTGGAAGTGCTAGCCATAGTGATCAGACAAGAAGTAGAAATAAAAGGCATCCAAATTGGAAAAGAAGTAAAACTGTCATTATTCGCAGATGACATGATATTGTACATAGAAAACCCCAAAGACTCCATCAAAAAACTACTTGACTTAATAAATGAATTCAGCAATGTAGCAGGATACAAAATTAACATCCAGAAATCTATGACTTTTTTTATACACCAATAATGAACTCACAGAACAAGAAACTAAAAAAACAATCCCATTTACCATTGCAACAACAACAACAACAAAATAAGATACCTAGGAATAAACTTAACTAAGGAAGTAAAAGACCTGTACTCAGAAAACTACAGGACGTTGAAAAAAGAGATAGAGGAAGACATAAACAAATGGAAGAATATACCGTGTTCATGCATTGGTAGAATCAACATCATTGAAATGTCCATACTACCCAAGGCAATCTATAGATTCAATGCAATCCCCATTAAGATACCAACGGAATACTTCAGAGACTTAGAACAAACTCTCCAAAAATTCATATGGAATACAAAAAGACCCCGAAAAACAGCAGCAATCCTGAGAAAGAAGAACAAAGTTGGAGAGATCACAATACCAGATATCAAGCTATATTACAAAGCCACTGTTCTCAAAACTGCTTGGTATTGGCACAAGAACAGACATATAGACCAATGGAACAGAACAGAGAAACCAGAAGTCGACCCAAGTCATTATGCTCAATTAATATTTGACATAGGAGGCAAGAGCATACAATGGAGTCAAGATAGTCTCTTCAATAAATGGTGTTGGGAAAATTGGTCAGATGCATGAAAAAAATGAAACTAGACCACCAACTTACACCATACAAAAAAATAAACTAAAAATGGATGAAAGACCTAAACGTAAGATGAGAAACCATAAAAATCTTAGAAGAATCCATAGGAAGCAACATATCAGACATATATCGAAGCAATATCTTTACTGATTCAGCTCTTAGGGCAATAGAAACTAAGGAGAAAATAAATAAATGGGACTTCATAAAAATAAAAAGCTTCTGCACAGCAAAAGAAACCATCAACAAAACAGCAAGAAAGCCCACTGAATGGGAGAACATATTTGCCAATGCTATCTCAGATAAGGTTTTAATCGCCAAAATTTACAGGGAGCTCATACAACTTAACAAAAGGAAGCTAAATAATCCAATAAAAATGGGCAATGGACCCCAATAGACACTTTTTAAAAGAGGACCTACAGAAGGCCAAGAGACATATGAAACTATGCTCAAAGTCACTAATCATCCAAGAGTTGCAAATCAAAATGACAATGAGGTACCATCTCACACCTGTCAGAACAGCTGTCATCAACAAATCAACAAATGGCAAGCACTGCCAAGGCTGTGGAGAAAAAGGAACCTTCTTGCACTATTGGTGGGAATGCAGACTAGTGCTGCCACTGTGGAGAACAGTATGGAGTTTCCTCAAAAAATTAAAAATAGAGCTCCCATTTGACCCAGTAATCCCACTTCTAGGAATACATCCCAAGAAATCAGAAACACCAATCAGAAAGGATATATGCACCCCTATGTTCATAGCAGCACAATTTACAATAGGTAAGATTTGGAAACAGCCTAAGTGCCCATCAGCAGATGAGTGGATTAGAAAACTGTGGTACATCTACACAATGGAATACTACACTGCTGTAAAAAAGAAGGAACTCTTACCATTTACAATGGCATGGGTGGACCTGGAGGGCATTATGCTAAGCGAAATAAGCCAGTCAGAGAAAGATAAATATCACATGATCTCACTCATTTGTGGAATATAATGAACAACATAAACTGATGAATCAAAATAGAGCCAGAGAAAAAAAAATATTTTAGAATATAATAGAAGTAATTCTGTTATTTGCAGATTTTTAATATTTCCTACAACTTTTTTGATATTATACTATGTTAGTACAGTTTTGGTAATATTATTATATTTAAAATCTTTTTTCTTGAAATATTAATTTTTATTGCATGTAGTATTATTATAAAATTGTTTTTCTTGAGATAAAAAAATAAAATATATTTTTATTGATTTCAGAGAGAAAGGGAGCGAGAAAGAGATAGAAACATCAATGATGAGAGAGAATCACCAATTGGCTGTATTCTGCATGCTCCCTACGCGGAGCAGAGCCCACAACCCTGGTATGTGCCCTGACCCAGAATCAAACTGTGACCTCATGGTTCATAGGTTGATACTCAACCACTGAGTCACACTGGCTGGGCTGTTTTTGTAAAGTTTGAGCACTTCCTTTCTTTCTGGCACTTTAAGATATTCCAGGATAGGATATCTCACAAATTTCTTGCTCCAGTCTTAGAATCAAACATTTCTCTGAGGTAGGAGGCTAGATTTTATAGTGACACTTAATATAGATGAACTTAAATTCTTCTATTTTTGTTCAAATATGATTACCCCAACACTAAAATATTGGAGGTAGAGACTGAAGATGCAAAGAAACAACCATGTAATGGGAACTGAAGCTGCCTCTTGATGATTAGTAACCAGAGACCTACATTTTTTGACAGTTTATTTAAAATCTTTATCTAGCAATTTCAATGTCTGTGATTCCTCAGAGACAATGTCCTGTTTCTGGGTCACACTGTTTTGCTTCTTCTCACGTTCATAGGAGAACCAAGATGGTGGCATAGGTAAACGCAGGTACTTGCCACCTCCCAAAACTACATCAAAGTTATAACTAAAATATAGAACAACATAATCCAGAACCTCCTGAAAGCTGGCTGAATGGAAGTCCTACAACTAGAGAAGTATAGAAGAAAGCAGATTGAGACTGGTAAGAGGGGCGGAGGCGTGGAATGGGCTGGAACAGCACCCACATGAGCAGCTTTTTTAATTGGGAGAGAGATCATGTCTGCAGAGGCCTTCCATGAGGAGCAAGGGGTTCGAACTCCACACCTGACCCCCAGCCCAGGGTCCCAGAGCTGGGAAAAGAAGTCCCCTTAACTACAGGCTATAAAAACCAGTGGGGATTGGGGCTCAGTGACACAGTGGCTGCTAGAGATCCAGCTGCTCCTCTTAAAAGGCCGACACACAAACTGAATTTATAAAATCCCACTTCCTGTGGGCTTCAGTGCCAAGGCCAGGCTCTGGAGAACCCAGACACATATGAGGAGGAACTGGATTGCCTGGCATTGGGGCAGGAACTAAGGGACAGCTTTCTTCCAGATGGAGGTGATTGCAGGGGTCATTGTTACTATGCTGAGACCTCCCTGGTTACTGGGCTGACTGGTAGCCATTTATGTTTGCTCCACCCTGGTGATTCCCTGAAACCCCACCCCATCCAATTTGCAACCCCACACAACCTGTGTGCAGTGGCTTTTGCATATGAATGGCCCATCCTTTTTCAGGCTTCAGACTTTGCTAAAATCTCCAAACAAGCAGCAGCTGGGTCAGCGTGCCCCAAACCTATCAATAAAAGGTCCAAGACCCGGCACTAGCACCAGCCTGCATTGCTTAACCACTGAGCCTCGCCTGGGTACTTCCAAACTGGATACAGATAAAGAACTTCACAGACAAGAAAAACGCTAAAGGCGTTCATCACCACCAAACCATACTACATGAAATGTTG
>NW_005871069.1:5305025-5308162 GCF_000147115.1 Myotis lucifugus
CAGCGTGGCCCTTGCACCTTATTCTTGCGTTCACGCGCTCTCTCTCTATCTGGCTGACGAGAGCGCTGACTCCTTCTCTCTTTACGCGTATCGCGGGCAGAAGTTCTTGGGGCAAGCCCGCCCCTCCACTGACACTCCGCACAAGCTACACAAACCAATTGCCTGTAGTGCACCGAATGGTGGGTCGCAGAGAGCATACAGGACACTCTGCAGGGAAGGAAGGAAGGAAGGATGTAAGGAAGGAAGGAAGGAAGGAAGGAAGGAAGGAAGGGGGGGAAGAAGGAAGGAAAATCATTAAGGATTATATTTGCTAAGGAGAGACTAAAGTTTGCTAGAAACCCAGGAGTACTCTTGAAGGGCCAGTTCACAAAATCTCATTTGCAGCCAATCATCCTGGGCTTCAGCAGAGGGAGGGAAGATGAGAGCAGACTGGAGTCCTGCAAGGACAGATTGAGTTGTGTGGCTCTGCAAAGAGAGCTGAAGAGATAGCCACTAGGGTCCCTGTGCCCAATTCTTCTCCTGCACCACCCACAGGCACCAGCCTTCCAGCATTGAGCACTCCCCTCCATCCTGCATTAGCCTGAAAGAATGCACAAGCCCCACCCTCCTGATTTCCTGTCACCCTGCCCTTGAAACTGTGGTATAGATTTATTGAAGGGATCTTGGGTGGGGAGGGAGGGACTCAGGGAGAGTCAGAGACTGAATTGTGGGCTCTGGGGTGGGAGCCATTCCCCTCTCCTGCCTTCTCCCTACTGCTGCCAGAGCACAGGAGTGGCAGTGGCCTGCAGCACCATGCAGCACCTCTCACAGCAGAGCAGCAGCACCACTGCAATGTCCCCCACCCCACCCAGTGCCCAGAGTGCACTTGAGCAGAGGCGCCCCATCTTCCACTCACTAGAACGGCAAGCTTCACCCCCCACCCTACCCAGTGCCAGAGCAGGGGTCCCAGCACCTTGCACACCAGAGCAGCAGTGTCCTGCCTCCTGCACAACAGAGGAGCGGCCCACGCAACCATCCTAGGCCCACCCACTAGATCAGCAGCGCCATCCCCTATGCCAGAGCAGCTGCGGTGTCCTGACCCCCACAGGAGATCCACTAGCCACACGAGGGAGAACCACTATCTCCAACCTCTCAACTGATGATGGCCCTGCCTGCCAAGCTTGCACCCTGCAATATTGTCAGCAGGCTGTGGCCAGCTGGTCCCATGGTGCAGAAGACTCCCCAAGAGGTCTGGCAGTCTCTGGAAAAAACTGAGTTGTATGATCTTGGCAGGGGCTGTTTTCCCTGGCAGTGC
Organism: Myotis lucifugus; assembly: GCF_000147115.1. NCBI lineage: Eukaryota > Metazoa > Chordata > Mammalia > Chiroptera > Vespertilionidae > Myotis > Myotis lucifugus. The sequence goes on from NW_005871069.1 coordinate 5,306,320, forward strand.
TACTGCTCCTGCGCAGAGCTATCCCTTCACAAGGCCAAATCTTGGTCTGTTTGGGCCTTATGAACTTCTTTGACCTTCGAATCACTTGGCTTTCGAATTTGCAATTCCCCTTTTATTTGGAAATCCAGTCTAGTCTGCAGTCCTCATTTTGGGGTTTGCTGATGCCGTCCTATCCCCACTTTCCCAAGTCCCCAGATCCAGCCCACAGTCCCCACTTTAGGGATCTGCTGATTTAGTCCTTTCCTCAGTTACAGGTTGATAATTGTCAGTGGTGCATGCAGGGCCTTCTCTTGGCCAGTCCATAGTAGCAGCTCTAGGCTCTGCTATGAGTTAAGGGGTATGTGTTTGTTTGTCTTGTTTGTGTAAAGAGCAGCTATTGCTAATGAGAATCTTGGAAGCAAAAGAAATAGGTGGTCATGGGTCAAGTGCTTAAAAACTATTAAAGCACTCACCTTCTAATTCAAAGAGTCCCATTATAGGATAAGTTGGTCATGAAATGGGTTAGATTGATACTAGGTTACCTGCCAATCCCCCGCCCCCCCCCCAAAAAAAAATGTCCATGCAATTAGGTACTCTGTAAAACATTATAAAATCTCCAGTCCAGTGGCACATCCCTCCTAGCCATTAGTTTGACTCTGGGAGACTCAAAGGCTTAGCTAAAAATGAATGGGATCCTTCAGGCCCAAAGAGTCAAGCACACTACTTATTTATTTTATGTCCAAGAACTTGGTCACAGAAGCTGTAGATACCTACAAAAATGTCAAAAATGGAACTCCCATTTGACCCAGTGATCCCACTTCTAGGAATACATCCCAAGAAATCAGAAACACCAATCAGAAAGGATATATGCACACCTATGTTCATAGCAGCACAATTTACATAGTTAAGATTTAGAAACAGCCTAAGTGCCCATCAGCAGATGAGTGGATTAAAGAACTATGGTACATCTACACAATGGAACACTATGCTGCTGTAAAAAAGAAGGAACTTTTACCATTTGCAACAGCATGAATGGACCTGGAGACTATTATACTAAGCAAAATAAGCCAGTTGGAGAGAAATAAATATTACATGATCTCACTCATTTGTGGAATATAATGAACAACATAAACTGATGAACAAAAATAGATCCAGAGACAGAGAAGCATCGACTAGACCAGTGGTTCTCAACCTTCCTAATGCCACGACCCTTTAATACAGTTCCTCATGTTGTGGTGACCCCCAACCATAAAATTATTTTCGTTGCTACTTCATAACTGTAATTTTGCTACTCTTATGAATCGTAATGTAAATATCTGATATGCAGTATGTATTTTCATTGTTATAAATTGAACATAATTAAAGCATAGTAATTAATCACAAAAACAATATGTAATTATATATGTGTTTTCTGATGGTCTTAGGCAACCCCTGTAAAAGGGTCGTTCGACCCCCAAAAAGGTCGCGACCCACAGGTTGAGAACCACTGGACTAGACAGTCAAACCTCAGAGGAAAGGCAGGGGAGTGTGTGTGTGTGTGTGTGTGTGTGTGTGTGTGTGTGTGTAGGGGGTGGGGTTAGAGATCAACCAAAAGACTTGTATGCATGCATATAAGCATAACCAATGGACACAGATAGTTAAGGGGTGAAGGCATGTGCTGGGGGGTGGAAGGGGCTGGGGAGAGGTCAATGGGGGGAAAAGGAGACATATGTAATACTTTCAACAATAAAGAATTATTACTTTTTTAAAAAAGCTTATGAGAAACAGCCTAGAATTACAATGGTCATTATGGGGAGCATTCCAATTAGACAAGATCATTTATTTTAAAGTGCCCTTGAGCCGAACCGGTTTGGCTCAGTGGATA
>NW_005871069.1:5308995-5324280 GCF_000147115.1 Myotis lucifugus
TTTTTAAAAAATAAAAAGAATTAAAGCACAAGAAGTACCCAAACAAAAGACAATGAGACTACATGACTTCTACTGCTCCTCTATTTTTCTTTACCTGAATACTAATGCTCATTCACTCTGTCTGCTGGCTTTGTACTCTGGAGAGACTATTAAATAGTTACCTTTTAAAATAAAACCACCTGAAGTTGCAGGAAATTCTCCAAAGGTATCTTTCACTCCTAGTCAAAGGCCAAACTAAGGGTCATAGTTAAAGAATTTCCTAAACATAGGAAGGATCCCCAAAAGGTTTTTAAGAAATTAGAATCATTGTTAGGTTCTATGACCCCAAGCTCCCAGATGTCTATCAACTTATTCATGTGCTGATAGGACCTAGTGAAGCCCCAAAACAAATGCAGGAAGTAAAATGATAAAATACTGAAGAAAACATGTGAGATACTTCATCTTCAACATGGTCCTCTCATGGACCAAAACGATGCTCGGAGTATAGCAACTAATCTCTTATAAGCTGATCCTAGAATATCTGCCCACACTGACTAATCTATTATTTAAACATGCAAACAAAAAAAGATGAATCTGTGGTGGACTTTAAAGTTTATTTGGAAGCTCAGTTCCTATGGCATTTCAGTACATTACAATAAATGAGGTCATCTTACCTACTCAATTGACCATGTTTGTAAATGGATAATTTCCTGAGATTAGTGGATTGATAAAAGGCAGAAAATAGGATGGGAGGCTACCAATTTGACTGAATTAATGAACATAGCTAAGCACTTTGAAAGGGCTTTGGAGCAAGACCATACATGAAAGTCTGCCAGGCTATTGGCCTTACAACTAGAACAGCTCCAAAGCCAAAGACCTAAAATCCTATATAATAAAAAGCTAATATGCAAATTGTCCCCTCAACCGGGAGTTTGACTGGGAGTTTGACCAGGGGGCAGGGCCAGCTGGCCAACCACCCACGGCCCCTCCCCCCGGCCAGGCCGGCCCAATCAGCCTCAATCAGGGCTGGCCGGCCGGACCCCACCCATGCATGAATTTGTGCACCGGGCCTCTAGTAACACATGGGCCTCTTGCATTACACCCTCCTAGGGGTTCATTATCAAAACACTGGTCAGAAACTGATGTCTCAGTGGTAATAACCTGGGACACTGGAAAAGAGATTGTCCTCAAAGGCCCAATGCAAATTCTTCAACCTCAACTCCAATGTCCCCAAATCTTTCTCCAAAGGAAGGCACCCATATGGAACTCTCCCAGGGTTGACAAGACTCTGAGGGACTCTCCAGTCAAGTGCTGCCAGTAATTCCCTTGAACAGCCAAGGGGAAACTAAAATTAAAATTAATAGAAAGTCTTGTCAAATCTGGTAGAGAACAGAGCTACACTTTCTACTTTAAACCTCACCCTCATGAGACAAGAAAGTCCTCAGAGTGACAAGGACATTTCCATCATGAGGGTATCTAATAAAGTCAAAGACAGCTTCTTTTTCAACCAGTACAGATGACTCTGGGACCTTTTGCTGAAAAACATTTCTTTTTGCTGTGATGCAGCCCCAAACTATCAGGTTGAGTTCTCCTTTCTAAGTTAAATAGATGATACATTTTGCCTTCAATGGAGACTCTTAGAATTTCCTGACCAACCTGAACCTGATATTTTATGCTCCTTACAATCTGCTGTCAACATAGATGTAGAAGTATTTCAATAAAAGTCTCCTAATCTAATTGAGGTGCTCAAAATTATGTGGGCTATTTATAATACTGGCATTGGAAGAATAAAAAGTACAGAGCCTATAAAATTCAAAGAGACTAACTAAATCTCTTCCTAAATTGCTTCAATATGGACTAAAGCTTAAGGCCATATAAGGCTTCACACTCATAATAGAGACCTAATCACTTAGGTGCTAAACATTCACTGTACCAGCCCCTGTAGCACGCTGATATTGGCAGTCCTAAAAGCTAATACGCAGGAAGAGTGATTTGTCAAAAACTTTAGAGATATCAAAAAAGATGATAGTTAGTCCCCATTTCCCAGTTGTTCAAAGCCCAGTTCACTATTGTAGTCTTTGCTCAGCCTTCTTCAGCAGCCTTTACACTCCAACGGCCAATATCTATTTGCTTTCTCTGGACAAGCAACAATATATCGAGATAGTCAAGCATTAAGGGTTTGCTGGGAGCCCTTATTATTTCTCCCAAGAAAGATTTAAGCACCCTCCAGTTCCCCATGAACAATATGCAGATGTCTCAATTACCAAAGAGACATCCATAAAAGATTTCACTTTCTATAAGAGTTAGCTGAAAAGTGCATTAAGTTTCTAATAAAAAGTTAAATAATAATTATGACACTATTCATTCATTATTTGTTATAATGTAAGTGTTGAAGAAATCCAACTATCTCCAAAAAATTAAGCTAATTCAAAATTTTCCTAGGCCCACCCACAACTAAGCCACAGTTGTGTGGATTTCTGGGCCTGACTGGTTACTGCAGACCATGGGTTCCTAATTTTTCTCTGTTGGCTTCCCCACTCTATAACTTATCAAAATTTTAGTCCCTGAACCTTATATCTTTACTAGAGGCCTGGTACACAAAATTCGTGCACAGGGGGCAGGAGGGGTGAGGGGTCCCTCAGCCCTGCCTGCACCCTCTCACAATCCGGGACCCCTCAGGGGATGTCCAACTGCTGATATAGGCCGGATCCCTGGCAGTCAGACATCCCTCTCGCAATCCGGGACCACTGGCTCCTAACCGCTGGCCTGCCTGCCTGCCTGCCTAATGGCCCCCAACCACTCTGCCTGCCTGCCTGATTGCCCCTAACCATTCGCCTGCCTGATCGCTCCTAACCACCTGTGCCTGCCTGCCTGATCACCCCTAACCACTCACCTACCTGCCTGATCGCCCCTAACTACTCGCCTGCTGGCCTGATTGTCCCTAACCACCTCTGCCTGCCTGCCTGATCGCCCCTAACCACTCGACTGCCTGCCTGATTGCCCTTAACCATTCTACCTGCCTGCTTGATCACCCCTAACTACCTCTGCCTGCCTGCCTGCCTGATCACCCCTAACCACTCACTTGCCTGCCTGATTGCCCCTAACCACTCACCTGCCTGCCTGATCGCCCCTAACCACCTCTGCCTGCCTGCCTCATCACCCCTAACAGCCTCTGCCTAGGCCCCCACTGCCGCAGCTTTGTCCGGAAGGATGTCCGGAATGATGTCTGGAAGGTCGTTTGGCTCTCTGGTCTAATTAGCATATTACACTTTTATTATTATAGATAAGATTAAAATAAGCATTGCCTTCCAAGGGTTACCCAACTATTCAAAACCTTAAGCCTTATTTATGCACAAAAGAGATAACCAAGTGCTGGGCATGCTCCCAGGAAAGCGGGACCTGCCACCCACTACATCAGATGGCTTGATTCAGTCGCTCATGCCTATCCCTGCTGGTTTAAGGCTATAGCCATAGCTGCAAAGTTACTAGAAGCATCAGCAGACTTAACTCTAGGAAATAGCAATTAATTAGAAACTCCATACACTGTCTAAAGCAGCCGTGGGCAAACTACGGCCCGCGGGCCGGATCCGGCCCGTTTGAAATGAATAAAACTAAAAAAAAAAAAAAGACCGTACCCTTTTATGTAATGATGTTTACTTTGAATTTATATTAGTTCACACAAACACTCCATCCATGTTTTTGTTCCGGCCCTCCAGTCCAGTTTAAGAACCCATTGTGGCCCTCGAGTCAAAAACTTTGCCCACCCCTGGTCTAAAGTCTACTTAAGTCTAAATTGACTCAACATTTTTTTGCAAGCAAACTAACCTCCTATGAGATCCTTCTACTTGTATCACCTCCTAACCTACATCTTAAAAGTTGCAAAGTCCTTAATCCTGCCTCAATATTGCCCCTGCCTGACTGAGGCAAGCCCCATGGCTGCAAGGTATTGATGTCCCCATTTTGTGACACCACGAACTGATTTATGAGACACTCCTTTGACAAATTTTTATCTAAACTTGTTTTTGTAGGTCATACTATAAAAATGAAAAAGGACATTTCCAAGCTGGTTATGCTGTTACTCCCCAGTATGTACTACTTGAGAGGGGAAACCTCCCACAAGCTAAATGAGCCCAAAAAGCCGAGTTCCATGCTTTTAACAGCACCTCAGTTACCAAAATAACAAATTGTTCATATTGACAGTCAGTCTTTGAGGCCATCCGTAATTTGGAGATGTTAGAGAAATAAAGGGGTTTTCTCACAACCACTGGGAACCCAGTCAAGAATGGACAAATGTAAATGACCTTCTTACTTAACAGTTCTCTTACCTGCTGCAATTGCTGTCATCAAAATTGAGGCTCACTCCAAAGAGGCAAAACCTCAGCATCAGGGAAATGCCTTCAGCCACCTTCATGCAAAGGCAGCAGCAATGGAGGAGCAGCAGCCTCTGCAGAGGTGGTGCACATGTGGACCAAGTCCACTCCGCTTCTGTAAAAAGTGATCCCTGTTGCCAGACTATTACCATCCTGATGTCCTTGCAGCATGGCAGCAGGCTGTTCCTGAACCAGAGAAGTCACATTGAGCAAACAGTGGCTATAAATTAAATGAACAGTCAGACCCATGGGAAACCCAAGATTCCCACTGGTTCTTCAAGGCTCCTTGGAAAACTCCATTTTTTACTTTTTGTATTCCTTTACCCACCATGATGCAATTAAGGTGACTCAAATGATAAACATCCATAAAAATTAATAAATTAATTAATTTAACTAAATTAAAAATTTTAAAAGATATATAAATATTGGTAGGGAGACTTCTAAAAAATTGCAGAAACAGTTTACCACCAATGTCTGACTTGGCTGGTCCACAATCCTGAAAAAACGATATCTGTCTCCTCCTCCCTCTGGTCCCTTTGAACAGCTACCACTGGATTCATTCAACTGCCACTTCGTGTAGCTTATCAGGATGTCCTTGTCATTGTCTGTGTTCTGACGGGCCAAAGCCTTGTCCTGACACAAGGCCAATGCCTTCATGGTGGCAAAGACACCGTTGGAAAACGTGTTTCCCACTTTGGTTATATTTTCCACAATCTCCAGTGATGGGGCGCCTGCTTCCCTGGGAAAATCACATAAATCTTAACAAAAACCTCGTAAAACTCTTGGAATATCACCGTCCCTATCACCCTCAATCATCAGGCAAAGTTGAGGGAACTAAAATCTTAAAATCTCTAAACTTGCTGGAACTGCAGTACCTCGTTTGGGAAACATAAACTCACTCCACACAAGATAGTCACCAGCAGACCAATGTCTACGGTATACAACCTTTGCTGATCCCTTGTTGTCCATGCCAGTACGACCAGTTACTGCTGTCTTTAATGACTTAGCTAAAACCTATCACCAGCAGGTTTAAAAAGTTTTTCCAGATCCCAATTCAAAGTTGATCACAGAGACTTGTGACTGGGCATTCTAAAATGTCATCAGAAAAAGACAGCCCTCAAACCAAGTGCTCTTGACCACTGGCATGGTGCAAAACTGGAAGGCACTGAGCCTGGGGTACACACCTCACAGACAAAGAAGGCTCCACCTGCCTCTGGTCCTGTGCTGAGGCTGAAGACCTCCAAGTCTAATTGATGAGGAAGAGAAGTAGCGGACATTGAGGTAAACTGCCTCCACCCAGGACATCAAATCAAGACTTCATACTTTAACTAAACACAAAGCCCTCTCTTCCACTCCTGTTTTCCTTACTCTAGCATTGTCCTGGAGAGATGAAGCCATCATCTGAATCTCCCTGGCCATGGTTACAGGGGAGCAACCTTCAGACAGCAGGATTTGCTTTATCCCCAAAGATTCCCATCTACTAGGGCTACTACAGAAGCCCTAGTCCTCCCCGTGACCAATTTCTCTTCTATTCCCAATGTCACTGAAAACTATGATCGACACCCCCCTTAGCAGTCTCTGCCTAGTTCAACTCTCACAGTTAGAACATCAAGTGCCTTGTTTTTACCTTTCCCCAATTACAACTGTACATACCCAGTTAGATACAAATACCTACGTAAATCTTAGTACATTTGTGCTTCCACATTCTCATGATTATTTAAACCAAATCTGCCCCCAATCACAAAAATATTTCACTGACAGCACCCATCTTTGTAAGGGATTTAGAACAACTCTCTATTTTAGACTAGAAGATTTACTTCCTGAAAACCTAAATGATCCCTGGCTTGAATGGGCAAATGCAACAATTCCAGCTAATAAATCTATTAACAGTGTCACCTTAGTGAGAATGGGCTGTGCATTGACAGGGTTTATCTTTGTGGTGGTTATCATTATCCTTGGGCCTGGTATATAACTAGGCAATGCCTCTTAGTTTATCTAACTCTACCCTTAACTGTTCACAAGTGAACTAAAACACCTTGTTGGTCAACTCCCCTGAATTTACATCATCAAATTAGAAAAGACCTACCAGGAGGCTTTCATGACTCATGAGTCACTTCCTGTAACAAAGTAATGCTTCCCTAATTGGGAGAAAATATAAATGAGAATAGGATCAGGAACCTCTCCTTAACTCTTGAAAATATTACAGAATCCACTGCTAAGACAATCGCTGATCAAAGATGTTCTTGATAATAGAAAAGCTCTCGTTTATCTTTAGTTGAGCAAGGAGGTGTCTGTGCTGTGGCCAACACCACTGCCACACCTGGATTCATACTTCTGGGAAAGTTAAAACTCAGTGATCTGAGCTCACTGAGCGAGCTGCTGGCTTACACAGATGATACCTTTAGCGAGAGTTTCTCTTGGACTCATTTGGTTTTGATTGGCTTGGGTCCTAAGGACTGTGGCTCCAAACTGCACTCCAATCATTGGAAATTACCTTGTTTATAATAACCATAATAATCACCTGGTACATTCTATTCTTTCAAAAGCTTTAAATGCATGTTTGCAGCCACTAATAGCCAAGCAAGCAATCTTCCTAAAGCTGGAATGTTAGAAAATAAATTTTAAAAAAGACCAATTTAAAAATTACAAACCTGAAATTGTGGATATCACCAGAGGTTAAGCAAAAAAATATCATGACCTGTGGATATCACACAAAGAATCAATAAAACCTCGAGAACCTCAAAACAGTAGCTGGGAGTACTGCTTAAATTATGATCACATCTCTCAGTTAAGCTGAGAGCTTTATTAAAATGGGGAAATTGTTAAAAACAGAGAGAAATTGACAAACAACAATGCTGGTGAGGCTGTGGAGAAAAGGGAACCCTCGTGCACTGCTGGTGGGAATGCAGACTAGTGCTGCCACTGTGGAAAGTAGTATGGAGATTCCTCAAAAAATTAAAAATGGAACTCCCATTCAACCCAGTGATCCCACTTCTAGGAATATATCCCAAGAAACCAGAAACACCAATCAGAAAGGATATATGCACCCTATGTTCATAGCAGCACAATTTATAATAGCTAAGATTTGGAAACAGCCTAAGTGACCATCAGCAGATGAGTGGATTAGAAAACTGTGGTACACCTACACAATTGAATGCTACGCTGCTATAAAAAAGAAGGAACTTTTACCATTTGCAACAGCATAGATGGACCTGGAGAGCATTATGCTAAGCGAAATAAGTCAGTCGGAGAAAGATAAATATCACATGATCTCACTCATATGTGGGATATAATGAACCACATAAACTGATGAACAGAAATAGATCCAGAGACAGAGAAACACTGAACAGACCATCCAACCTTGGAGAGAAGGCAGGGGAAAGGGGAGGTAAGAGGTCATTAGCATAACCAATGGACACTGGGGTGGTGGGGGCTTGTCCTGGGGAGTGGGAGTGGCCAGGAGGGGGTCAATCGAGGGAAAAGGAGATATACGTAATACTTTAAACAATAAAAATAAATAAATAAATGAATAAAGTCTCTCATGAACCTTTTTGTACCTTGAAGAAAAAAAACGAAAAAAAACAGAGAAGCCCAAAAGAGGTCACTTGTGCTAAGTTCATGTCACCACACCGGAACTTAACACCTAAACTAGCTGCAGTTTCAACCTCCCCAGGAGTGTAATCTTTAGCAGCCGGTCTGGAATTCGCTGGTCAGCAGTAATGAAGTAATCTGCCTGATAGACCTGGAAGTCCTCCCGAAAGGAGGCTTTGCTTGAAATAATTTTTTTTGTTTGACTTCCTTGTTGCATTCCATTCCTGCCTTTAAAACCCTATTTTACCTGCAGCTCCAGGAGCTCTCCCTTATTTGCTATAAGGGATGCTTCTCAAATCATGAATCATTGAATAAAGTGGATTTGATCAGTTGAATTTTGTTTTTTCACAATATAAAACAGAAAACTCAGAAACAGGCCACAGAAGTATAGCCAGATGATTTTTGACAAATTTGCAAACGCAATTTAATACAGAAAAGATAGTCCTTTCAACAAATGGTGTCAGAGTAATTATATATCCATTAACACCAAAATGAACTAAAATAGAAATCTTATACCTTAAATAAACATTAACTTGAATCATAAATTAAAATATAAAACATTAAACTACAAAACTATCAATCAGCTATAAAACTTCTATAAGAGCCCTGGCCAATGTGGCTCAGTGGTAGAGCATCGGACCACATGGAAGGGTTGCAGGTTCTATCCTTGGGGCTCATGCAGGAGGCAACCAATCTCTCTCTCTCTCTCTCTCTCTCTCTCTCTCTTTCTCTTCCCCTCCGTTCCTTCCACTCTCTCTAAAAATGAATGGAAAAAATAACTTTGACTGAGGATTAACAACAACAACAACAACAAAAACTTACAACAACAACAACAAAAACTTCTATAAGATAACAGAGGAGAAAATCTTTGAAATATTTGGGACATAGAGCTTAGTGAAGGGTTCTTCATTTTTTTAAATTCTGAATTGATCTTTATCAAAATTTTGCTCTGTAAAGACCTTGTTAAAAAGAGAAAAGAGAAGAAGACATTTGCAAAACACATATCAAAGACTTGTATCTAGAAATATATATTTTTAAAATCTCTAGAAACTCAATTGAAAAACAAACAAATAACATGTTGGGAAATGTGCATAAGACATGAAGACTATGTACAGATAGCAAATGAGCATGTGAAAAAATATTCAACATAATTTAGTGAAATGTAAATTAAGAATGTGATGCACTAACCTACAGACCCATTAGGACTACTAAAATAAAAAATAATGAAAACACCAGATGCTGGCAACAATGTGGAAAAACTAGATGTCTCATACCTTGCTGGTGAGACTGTAAAATCGTACAGTGACACTGAAAAGTAGTTTGGCAGCTTCTTTAAAAATTAAACAGACACTTACCATACAACTCATCAGTCACACTTCTTGACACTTATCACAGAGTTTTGAAAATGTATGCCCCCACAAAATCTTTACAAAAATGTTCAAAGCAGCTTTATTTGTAATAGCCCAAACTGGAAACAACTAAAAGGTCCTATAGTAAGTTGCCTCAGCAGTAAAAACAGACTATTGATACATGCAGCGAACTGAATGGATCCTCCAGGATAATAAGCTGAGTGAATGAGCCAACATCAAAGACAGTACACTCTGATTCCATTTCTATAACATTCCCTAGATGACAAAAGTATAAGCATGGAAAACAGATCATGTTCTTGAAACCACTCCTGCACAATACGAGCACCGTGGCATGGCACATTGTCTTGTTGGAAGAAGCCATTTCCATTGGGATACGCCATCAACATGATAGGATGAACTTGATCAGCAACAATACTTAGGTATGTTGTGCTATTCAGACGTTGTTCCACACGAGTTAAAGGACCCAAATCATGCCAGGAAAACATGCCCCAAACCATAACACTGCCCCCACCAGCTTGAAGAGTTGTACTCATGCATGTGGGGTGCCATGCTTTCATGCTGTTTCCGCCAAATTCTCACTCTGCCATATGCATGAAGCAACTGGAAATGTGATTCATCAGACCACATGAGTTTTTCCAATGCTTGACTGTCCAATCCTCGTGTTCCTGTGTGAATTAGAGACATTTTATCTTGGTAACTGCAGACAGCAAAGGTGTTCGAACAGGCCTTCGGCTTCCATATCCCATACAATGCAGTGTACGGCTAATTTGCCTACAAACATCAGTTGGTCATAATAATCTGGCCACTCAGTACATATATGTATATTTAGTATATATAACATATATATTAGAGGCCCAATGCAAAGGGCTCGGCCCTCGCAGCCCCGGCTTCGTCCAGAAGGTCGTCCGAAAGGTCATCCATCTGTCTGGTCTAATTAGCATATTATGCTTTTATAATTATAGACTAGAGGCCTGGCGCACAAAATTTGTGCATGGGTACAGTCCCTAGGCCTGGCCTGAGATCAGGGCCATCTTCCCCAGCTGCCCACAGCCGGCCCCGCCCCCTGCCACCACTCACCCCCGGTACCTCATTCGCCATTGGGTGATTGGTGCCTGACGGCTGGGGGAAGGGACCAAGAGGTGGTCAGTGTGTCTCATCTTGACTGGTCCAGCAGTTTTCTGGTCATTCTGCTGTTAGGGTCAATTTGCATATTGCCCTTTTATTATATAGCATAGAGGCCTGGTACACGGGTGGGGGCCAGCTGGCCTGCCCTGAAGAGGATCCCAGATCAGGGTTGGGGGTCCATGCTGAGGGGCGGGCTGGCCTGGGCAAGGGGCTACCAGGGGTTTGCAGGCCGGCCATGCCCCCGATCAGGGTGGGAGTCCCTGCTGGGGGGTGGGGTCAGCCTGGGCTTGGAGCTGCTGAGGGTTTGCAGGCTGGCCCTGCCCCCGGCTTTGTCAGGAAGGACGTCTAGAATGACGTCTGGAAGACGTCTGGTCTCTCTGGTCTAATTAGCATATTACCCTTTTATTAGTATAGATAATTTCAGTTATAAATAAAAGCAGACAAAAATTGCCATAAATGCAGGTTAATGGTTACCCCTAGGCCTGGTGGGTGTGGTGATTGAATCCAAGCACATGGTGGAGGGTGGGTAGATAGAGGGGCTGGAGGTATTCTATTTTTTACCAGAAAATATGCACTTGCACCTCTCTCCCTCCTCCCAAAAAAATAAGAATCGGCAGCATATTACCCTTTTATTAGTATAGATAATTTCAGTTATAAATAAAAGCAGACAAAAATTGCCATAAAATGCAGGTTAATGGTTACCCCTAGGCCTGGTGGGTGTGGTCATTGAATCCAAGCACATGGTGGAGGGTGGGTAGGTAGAGGGGCTGGAGGTATTCTATTTTTTACCAGAAAATATGCACTTGCACCTCTCTCCCTCCTCCCAAAAAAATAAGAATACTGCTGGCCAGCAGTTTTCTGGTCATTCTGCTGTTAGGGTCAATTTGCATATTACCCTTTTATTATATGCCTGGTGCTTGGGTGGGGGCTGGCTGGTTTGCCCTGAAGGGTGTCCCGGATCGGGGGGGGGGGTCCCACTGGGGTGCCTGGCCAGCCTGGGTGAGGGGCTGAGGGCCGTTTTTAGACTGGCCACACCCCCTTCAGGGTGGGGGTCCCTGCTGGAGTGCCTGGCCAGCCTGGGTGAGGGGCTGAGGGCTGTTTGCAGGCTGGTCAAGCCCTCCAGCAGGGACCCTCACCCTGTATATGTGTTCCCCCACGTCCCACGTGGTTCAGGGTTCAGCATCTGGAAGAGGAGCCGCACACAAATGAAAGAGAAGAGACAAGAGATAATTTGGAAATATTGGGGGGCCAGGTGGGCAAGTCCAACTCAAGGGGAAGGACTTCCACCAGTGCCCAGGCCTCGCCAGCCTTTTATTCAACTTTGTTTAAACATAAAACCCTTAGTCAGGCAGGTAATTGCAGTAACAGACAGGCTATCTTAAAGGTCAGTAAATATTAGAGGGATTTACTCTGAGACTATTTGATCAGGAAATAGCTTGAGCTTTCATTGTCAGGGGTAGACAATCGGTGCATAACTCAGGCCCTTGCCCATGGGTTCAAGGGTCACCAGCATTCCGGGATCCTTGTTTGCACTTCTCTGCTAGTGAAGACAATGGGCGGCCTCCTGCATCTTCCCTGTTTCTTTTCCTTACTAATTCTGCATCTGTAGACTAGAAATAAACATAGGAGAACAAAAATGAGACAAGCAATAGTGGTTATGCTGAGAGGCAAATGAACCAGTCTGTAGTAGGTTTCTTTCTGGCCAACAGTTTTTTGAGTCCCAATTTCAATGTCCAACAGTTCCTTATGTGTACATGCCAGCAAAGATATGCTAGTTCTGGATGGTGGGCAAACGATGGCAATGCAGGTCCAACCTTCTCCGGTTTGGTCCTGGACAACCTGCAGTGACTCACAGCTGCTGACTGCTAGCATGGCAAGGCGTCTTCACCATCTCCATCTCTGGACTGTTTCTCCTCTTGTCTTCATCGTGTTGTCAGTTCCTCTCTCAGATTCATAGTTGCAGGAATCCACATGGGCTTGGAGAGATTTTCTGGAAATATACAAACATATTCTCAACCAAAGGTTAATAAGGAAATCTTTCTGTAAATTAGACTTGGGATCCTTTCTTTTCATTGTCCCCAAACCATTTTCCTTTGGCTTATTTTGACACCATGTGTGTTTTCATGGGTGTCTTGTCTTCAGCATTACAAGTGAAAAATAATTTTTAAAGTAAAATTTTTTCTTGATATAATTTACTCACAGGGGATTATTCCACTATCCCCCTTCTTTTTTTGATTTAAATAATATTAAGAGGCTTTTGGAAATTTTGCAATGAAGTCTTGATAACTTTTTAATTTTATTTTATGCACAGAAATATGACTGGTTTGGATTCATTGCATGTTAAGCAATTTTTGAAGTATGAGATAAACCACTAGTAAAAAAATTAGTTAATGCTTCAGGAACAGTTTTTTGCCCAGTACAACAAAGTTTTTATGAATATTCACTTATTTCAATTAGCTAATTTAAATTAATCTAAAATAAGGTTTATGTTTTAACTTCACTTGTCCTAGGTTATAGACAGTAAATGACATTAACTAAATTTCTGCTATTAGCCTTTGAATAACTTTACATAAGTTTTCTCAGGGAGACAAAAGCACAAATTACTTACTTTTACTTATGAAGCCTAACATTGACTTTTAATTACAGCTTTCATGTATTTGAAGGAAACCTCTTTTTATTTTCTTCCAGAGCAATTATTAGAACACATTTTGAGAGTTCTTTTTTTTTAAAGACAATTTTCTTTCTTTTTTTTACACCAAGCAACTTACAGGGCTGCTGCTTGAATAATGGGCCATGCAGCCAAATAGCTATACCTCAATGAGTCTCATTACATTATGTTGACTACAAGTAAGGATCAGATTTAGTATTTTAATAATAATCTTTAGTTTACCCTGTAAATATTAGCAGAAGAGATTTCAAAATTTTCAAATTTCTCCTTTTTATTAATCTTAGAATTATATTTTTAAAGAGTATCCCCTTAGGCTTATTTGCATATACAGAGGGATTATGAGTAGTCCCAGGAATTTTCAGAGGGCTTTATTAGAATTTAATTGTTTATAAGAATATTGGCTTTTCATTTAGCTGAAGCTATATGAAACCTTGATTATAATTTAAAAAGCTAACTTATAAAGTAATTAAAGTAGATATCTTTATTAAAAAGGCAAAGCAAGCAAATTTAGTAAACTTATACATTTAGCTCACAAGGTACAAATGCCCCGCCCCCCACCTCCAGCCCACACAAAATGCAGGTGGCCAGAGGCTTGTCTTTTTAAATTTCTGCTGCTGAAAATTTTGGCTGAATCTAAGAAATATACTGTCACTTTATTTTGCCCTCCTTAGAGGCCAAAACCTTCATAACATTTAAAGTATATGTATGTAAGTAAAATAAAGTTTTTACTTTTTATTTGATTAAAGCTTTCCATGTGATTTCAAGTATATTAGATTGGCTAAAATTCAAAATATTTCCTTTAAGAAGAGAGAACAAATTCTTTTTTGGATCACTCTAGGTCCTTGGAGTTTTCCAAAAATCATCCCTCGGTTATAGCCTTGAAATTCAACCTGGAAATACCATCAAGTATATATTTAAAGATTATATACTTTTTATAATTATCTTAAAAGATATCAATTAAAATTAAACTGGTTTTTGTATTAAAAAATTCATTTGGGATCACAGAATTAATCTTCCTTTTTTTAAATTAGACCAATAAATAACATATTTTGAATTCATAATTATTTTAGAGAAAACACAAAAATTATTTTCTCAAAAATAAATTTCTATACTTTAGGCATTTAGTTACTACAACTATATAATTTCTCCCAATTTAATTTGAATTCTAAGAAGCTTCAAATTTTAGGTAGTAAGTAAAATACTTAGCATTTCTCAAATTAATAATATTTTTACATTTTTAAGGATATATTTCAAATAAAATACAAGGCATATTCAATTAATAGATTAAATTCTATCCTCTAGATTTTTTTTTGAGGTGAATTCAGGTTAATATTTCAGTATTTTTGTCATTTTAAAATGCCTAGATATTTAATAATTTTTATTATTTAATTCAGCAATGTTCTAAAGTCTTAAGTTACCAAAGGCTTTGGAAAACTATGTTTCTGGCGAGAAGGCAGGGGGAGGGGATTTTAAAACCGCCACTTTTTTCCTTTCGAGATAACACTTAACGTTTCTGTTGCCACTGCAGGCTTCTCCAGCTTTTACAGGAAGAAGAGTGACTGGCCCTTTATCATCAACACATTATCACTGAAAAGCTTTACCACAAAGTCTAATTTGCTTATAAGCTTTCTGCACATAATTTAGCTGATTTTGCACATCATTAAACTGTCCCAGCCTTGCTAACATTTCATAAGTTATTTGAGCATTCAGCCAGGTTTATCCTCTTTAGTCTCTTTAAAAGGCTCTAGTAAATGAAATACCGTATTCCACAAGGAGAAACAGTTTGGAGGCAAGTTTTTTCCCTGCTGCTATGCTTTTTTCAAATTTTGACCAACTGTTTCCCAACATTCAAGACCTAATGTACCTTCTTCAGGAAACCAAGGGTTATGTTCTATAATACATGCAAAAACTGTAAGAGATTACTTTCTGAAACTTTAATTCCTTAAGCATGCAAATCAAAAATCTACAATAAAGTTTCTTACTTTTTAAGCCAAATTCTGCCCCATTAGCCTGGCTAAGGAAACGTTCCCACCCTACTTACAGATCGCTATTTCTGCAGCTGATCGTGGGCTTTGTGTGTGGTGAAATATCTCCCCACCTATATGGTGTGCCCACCTATAGGGTGAATTTTTTCCCACCTTGCCGGTGAATCTTCGTTTTTCGCTCTAGGTGAAGTCTTCTC
>NW_005871069.1:5324571-5328598 GCF_000147115.1 Myotis lucifugus
GATCGAGCTAAGCTGGCGAGTGCGAGACATCCCTCTGGAGCGATGAGAGCTCAGGGGACTTGCCAGCGGGGACCAGGCCTAAGCTGCAGTCGGACATCCTTAGTGCTGCTGAGGAGGCAGGAGAGGCTCCCGCCATCACTGCTGTGCTGGCAGCCATCAGCCTGGCTTGTGGCTGAGCAGAGCTCCCCCTGTGGGAGCGCACTGACCACCAGGGGGCAGCTCCTGCATTGAGTGTCTGCCCCCTGGTGGTCAGTATGTGTTATAGTGACAAGTCATTCTCAGTCGTTCTGCTGTTAGGGTCAATTTGCATATTACCCTTTTATTACATGCCTGGTGCTTGGGTGGGGGCTGGCTGGTTTGCCCTGAAGGGTGTCCCGGATCGGGGGGGGGGGGGGGGTCCCGCTGGGGTGCCCTGGCCAGCCTGGGTGAGGGGCTGAGGGCCGTTTTTAGACTGGCCACACCCCCTTCAGGGTGGGGGTCCCTGCTGGAGTGCCTGGCCAGCCTGGGTGAGGGGCTGAGGGCTGTTTGCAGGCTGGTCAAGCCCTCCAGCAGGGACCCTCACCCTGTATATGTGTTCTCCCATGTCCCACGTGGTTCAGGGTTCAGCATCTGGAAGAGGAGCCACACACAAATGAAAGAGAAGAGACAAGAGACAATTTGGAAATATTGGGGGGCCAGGTGGGCAAGTCCAACTCAAGGGGAAGGACTTCCACCAGTGCCCAGGCCTCGCCAGCCTTTTATTCAACTTTGTTTAAACATAAAACCCTTAGTCAGGCAGGTAATTGCAGTAACAGACAGGCTATCTTAAAGGTCAGTAAATATTAGAGGGATTTACTCTGAGACTATTTGATCAGGAAATAGCTTGAGCTTCCATTGTCAGGGGTAGACAATCGGTACATAACTCAGGCCCTTGCCATGGGTTCAAGGGTCACCAGCATTCCGGGATCCTTGTTTGCACTTCTCTGCTAGTGAAGACAATGGGCGGCCTCCTGCATCACCCCTTGAGGGTGTGGCCAGCCTGGGTGAGGGGCTGATGGCTGTTTTCAGGCTGGCCACAGCCCCTTCAGGGTGGGGGTCCCCACTGGGGTGCCTGGCCAGCCTGCGTGAGGGGCTGAGGGCCGTTTTTAGGCTGGCCACACCCCCTTCAGGGTGGGGGGGTCCTGCTGGGGTGCCTGGCCAGTCTGGGTGAGGGGCTGATGGCTGTTTGCAGCCTGCCAAGTCCCCCAGCGGGGATCCTCACACCATGAGGGTGTGGCCAGCCTGGGTGAGGGGCTGATGGCTGTTTGCAGGCTGGCCACGGCCCCCAGCCACCCAAGCTCCCAGTGGAGGCTGGCTGGAAGCAGGTATCTGGGGTGTATTTTTCTTCTATAATTGAAACTTCATTGCCTTTAGCGGAGGCCACAGCTGGCCAGGGCAGGTGGGAAGCTTGGCTTCCTCCATCGCTGAGGCAACCAAGCCTCCTGCTTGCTCCAGCTCTGTGGCTGCCGGCCGCCATCTTGGTTGGTTTAATTTGCATATAGTTGCTCTGATTGGCTGGTGGGCGTGGCTTTGGGGTGTAGCGAAGGTACAGTCAATTTACATGTTTCTCTTTTATTAGATTAGATAAGTATACCTAATTAACACACTGTACATCTTAAACCTATACAATGTCATATGTCAACTATATCTCAAGTGAAAAAGAAAAAAGAGCACAAAATATAGCAGGGACTCCATTTTTGTTTCAAGATCTTAGAGACCACTAAGTTTTAACCAATTCCCATGCAACTCCCAAAAAACATACATACAACAAAACCTGGGTTTAAGTCATCAAATAGCCAATGTTTATAACAACAGGATTGGCCAAGTGTCAATAACATTTTTACAAGTCTAGAAAAGTTTAAAGTAATTTGCTTTACAGCCTTCTCCAAATGTCAGCTGAGAATATAAAATTATGTTGTTGTTACATTCAGTTATTTATTTTCATTTTTACCAGACTCTTGGGCTCTTGATTACAACAATCCTGTGCAGCACTGCTGTTTACTTCTGTTTTGGAAGCATGAGGTGTAAGATAAGTAGTCACAAGGCTTATTACCTAAGCTGATCAGCAGTTATTCAAACCACAGTCTCTTGCTTGCTTAAGAATCAGGATAATATAAACCCAGCATTCCAATCTCATAACAAAGCATTTGCTTTTTCCCATTTTGTTCATCTGTATCCATGCAGAAGCATATAGACATATGACCTCTCTTCATTATTAAAAGGTTTCAACCATCCAGAAATCAACTCATTTAATTACTTTGTGGAGGGTCAAATTAACCGTATGATTGGTCCTCTACAACCAAACATAAAAAGAAGTAGAGTCTCCAAGCACCTTGGTGTTGGTAATTATGGGCTCTGGAAGACAGTGTCTCAAATGCAATTAGAGAAAAAAAAAACCCTATGGTTTGTTAAGACTTCACACAGTACATAAAAACTGACAATTATAACTCCCAATAGTCTTAGACTGATCTAATAAGATTTGATGACTCTACCAGTCGTGCATTCAAACATAGAAATGAGCCCTGGATGGTGTTCCCAGTGGTTAGAGCATCGGTCCACACACAGAAGGGTCTGGGTTATTTTCCCCGTCAAGGGCACATACCTGGGTTGCGGGATCGCTCCCCACCATGTCAGTCGGGGTGCTTGCAGGAGGCAACCAATCGATGTGTCTCTCATATTGATGTTTCTCTTTCTTTCTCTCTTCTTCCTCATTCCCTCCCTCCCTTCCACTCTCTCTGAAAAACAAAGGAAAAAATATTCCTGGGTGGGAATTGACAAAAACAAAACAAAACAAAAATGTAAACGATCATGTGGCTCCCATGTTCTGAAAAGACAAGTGACTGAGTCCAAACACCTTATTTCCTCAGTAACTGCATCTTTTCACCTCCTGGTTAAATGAATAGGTGCTTCCGAAATCCCCTCAATGTCTTACTCTTTATACTTCATGTTTTAGATCATTTCCCTGCATTTCAATTCCTCCACTGTTCCTACTGCACTATTCTCATAACGGCTCTTTTGCACTTGGTCACTCACCTAATGAGAAATTACCACATGTGCCCAGAGATGGACTTCCTTCTTAGTCCCACGGCCAGAGCTTCAGTGTTGAAAACATCCTATTACATTCTTCCAGAGCAAAAACATCCGCACCACAAGGATTTCCAGGAGAAGAGGGAAACTGTGTCAGCAGAAATCAACTTCTGGGCAATTTGATTTGTTAGAACTCTCAATTCTGGCCTGTGGTTTAATGAGTCTTTAGTCCCCAAAAGGTGACAGCTTAATTAGCTTCTCTGGGTTAGCTCTGGAACCCAACAAGCTTTTATAACATTTCTGTTATGGAAGGAATATATTCCAATTTTGGTTTTATTTTATTATTTTTAAGCATTAGCTCAGTTTTATTATCTGCAATAGGCAATATTTAGACACCAGTCCAAACAAGAGGGCAGAGAGCACCCAAGGGCCAGAACAGGCAATTAGGCCCCAAATAAGTGGCAACTTCTGCAATAATCATGGCCCTGGGGAAGGGCGCACTGCCAGGGACGGACAGTCTTGTGGCCTCAGCCCCCTTTTTCGAGATGAGACTTAGCAAACAGCAAGAGCACGAGGTGCTGCACGTCCGCCCGCCAGTGGCTCGCTGGTTGAGCAAGGACAGGAGGTCAGTTCTCAGCAGTGTGTCAGATACCCAGGGCATTGTCCCTCATGGTGAGCTCCCAACGCAAGGGCCCGTGGAGGGTTTGGGCACCTGGGGGTGAGATACCATGAGGGCGAACTCCAGCACGGGGCTTCCTCGGGCTCTCCAGCCGCCCTGCATCTAGCCATGCCCCGGACCTGGGGAGCTCCCCCAGCTGCAGCGCTTTTCTGCTTAATGCTGCTCCAGCCTGCCTGCCAGCCTCCAGGGTCCACGAGGTGGCTGGGGTGGGGTGGGGGCGGCCTGGGCCACTGCTTGATAGGGTGATGCCCCCCTAACCCCCACCCACCGAATCCCCGCCTCCCGCCCTGAAGCCCACTTGCA
>NW_005871069.1:5330086-5340176 GCF_000147115.1 Myotis lucifugus
TCATCATGGAATCATCCATCAGCAGAAGCTCATTTTTGAGCAACAAAAAGATTTTTTCTCTGCATATTCTGGGAGTAGTAACAACAGTAGGGCCAAGCACAGGCAGCAGCCAGCAGCCATCCAGTTCCCTGGAGAGCTCTGGATTCTGGTGACAGTGTTGTTGCACCATTCCTCCAGTGGGAGCCGCACCCAGACCCATTCACCACTCAGCATTGCACTGCAGTTCTGCAGCTACCACAGCCTCCTTCCCAATCCCTCAGCTGCCCTTCGGGCCTGAGGGCTGAGTCCCTGCAGGGAGGACAAGGAATGTGGCCTGCAGGGTGCATCAAGTCTCTGGAATCTGGCCCTCATCCACTGGGGTGCAGGTCAGACCTGGTGACACCAAGCCTGTCATGCAAACTGGCCTGTGCAGCACAGACATGGACATAAGTCAGCTCATGGCAGAATGCAAGCTGGGGCAAGTGCCACGATCAAATGCTCATCATCAGTTCATCTGCTTGATATTCTGCAACTTCTCCCTCTGCATAATTTCATAACTTTGCTCTTCATATAATAACTTAAGTAAAATCTTAACAAGTTTCCATTAAACTCTAACAGCATAATATATTTCCACTAACTCTTATTTTATCTATACTTATGGTTGCAACACGTTTAGTGTGTATTATATACAAACAGTAATATCTACTTTGCCCTTTGGGGTTAAGATTTCATGACATTGTATAGCTAATAATGTATACTATCTATTCTATATAACATGGGATGTTTCCAGTTATATTCTGTAATTAATAATGGTGATGTGTAGAAACCCCCTCTGACTTGCTAACAATTAGACAGAAATAACGGGCTCTGAGAAAAATCTGTGGGTGTTGCTAATGGAGCACCCAATCACATCACCTGTCCACCAGCCAGGACCCCACCAGCCTCTCCACAAAGAAGTGGTGGGAGGAGGAGGAACTGGGAGAGTCACAGCAATGCTGACAGCAGGATCTGCTGCTCACACTGGGATGTGGATAAACTACAGCATCTCGACAGGCACAGAGTGAGTGCAGACAGCAAGGCAGAACACTCACAAAGAATAGCAGCAAATGAGAAAGAAACATGAGGAAAATTGGGGTGTGCATATACAGACACATTCATTTGTGATCACATTTTCGTAAAACACTCATTAATTTTAAAACTGTACCTGTTTTTTAGTGTAGATACAAGTATTTATTGGTATATGAATGGAGAAAAGAAAGAAGGATACAAACCAGGCAGCTAACACGTTTCCCAGAGGACAGAGAGAGGGGAGAAGGGTGTGCACATTCAAACACTATTACACTCACACACACAAACTCTCCAATATGCTTTCTCTCTCACACACACTCACATGCTCACACACACACAAGCTCTCACACACATGCTCTCCAACACACACTCACACACTCTCACACAAAGTCTCCAACACACACACAAGCTCTCTCACACACGCTCTCATACACACTCACACTCACACACACTATCACACACATATTCTCCAACACACACGCATGCTTTCTCACATACACACTCTCACACACACCCTCCAGCACACATGCATATGCATGCTCTCACACACTCTCACACACATACTCCCCAACACACACACATGCTCTCATACATGCGTTCACACACACACACACACACACACACACACAGAATAGCTTGCTTGCATAGTATGAATTATAGATGTGCATAAATATGCAAAAAGCAAAGTGTGAAGAAATGGGCATTAAAAACTCCAGGGTGCCCTAACCGGTTTGGCTCAATGGATAGAGTGTCGGCCTGTGGACTGAAAGGTCCCAGGTTCGATTCTGGTCAAGGGCATGTACCTTGGTTGCGGGCACATCCCCAGTAGGAGGTGTGCAAGAGGCAGCTGATCGATGTTTATCTCTCATCAATGTTTCTCTCTCATCGATGTTTCTAACTCTCTATCTCTCTCCCTTCCTCTCTGTAAAAAAAAATCAATAAAATATATTTAAAATAAAAAAACTCCAGGGGTGCAATTTCAGATTATTTCACTTTCTTTTATATTCCCTGCATTGTTTGAACATTTAATCATAAACAAAGGATATCTAAATAATCACACAGCATTTATGTTATCGGGTGAAACAATGAAGTATTTCCATTGTGAGGAGGGCTTGTACTGGAATTGCCATGATTTTGAAGCGCTAAGGAAGTAGCTGCCAGTTGTGACACTGAGCCAGGTCTTTCTTCTTCACCAACTCCCCGCAGTCTCAGATCACAAGTCATCTCTATCCATCTCCCTTTCCAGACAACGAGCAATTTTGTTATCATCAAAGCTCAGCTGTAATCATGAAATTTCTTATATTCTGGAGCAAAAGTTCATATCTGAATAAATATAATTGCACATGATAATGTTTCTCACTCAGCAAAACAACCAGAGTCATTTCATAACGTTTCTATTCTCTTCCTTCCTCCTCTCCCCACCCCTTACTCAGTCTCTCCTTTTAATTTCTTTGCTGGATCGTTAACCCTGGTGACACTGTTCTGACCAACAGGGTATCTCAGACTCTGGATTTTATTTGTAGTGCAGCCTTTATCTTGGTGGCATCTTGAACTTTTCTGGCAAGTCTCTACGTTCCATAATCAGCTCTTGTGCTGGATTATCTGGGTATCTGCTCCTCAGGTACTGTTACCGGCTAAGTCATGTCCCCTCAAAATTCATGTTGTAGTCCTAACCCCCACACCCCAGAATGTGACTGCGTCTGGAAACAAGGTTGTCACAGAGGTGATTAAGTTAAATGGAGGTGGTAGGGGCCCTTGGGTCCTAATCCAATCTGACCGCTGTCCTTATAAGGAGAGGGAATTTGAACACACCGAGAGAGAGACATAAAGGACGCCTGTGCACAGAGGCAAAACCAAAGAGGACACAGCAAGAAGGTGGCCATCTTCAAGCCCAGGAGAGAGAGAGGCCCCAGGAGACACCAAACCTGCCGACACCTTGACCTTGGACTTCCAGCCTCCAGAGAAATAAATCTCTGCTGTTTAAGCCCACCAGTCTGCACTTGGTTAGGGCAGCCCAGGCTGCCTACTACAGGTACAGTGTGGTGCCTCATTCCTCATCCCCCCCACATAGGAGCGACCCTTAATTCTCTTCCCCTGCTCCATCCCAGGTAGTATTACAGCAAATCCCATGGCTCTACCTTCCAAACCTACCCCACCACTGTCCCTGTAACCCGCATACCAAGTCCCACGCCTACACCACTGCTCCAGCCCTAAGATACATGTACAGCAATCATGAGAGGTTTTACATCATCGATCAAACTCCAGTGACCTCTCATTTCACTTAGGATGAAGTCCAAACTCCACTGGCCTGCAGGCCCCACATGGTCTGATCCCTTGTGATCTTGCACCACAGTCCCCTCACGTCTCAGCACGCTGGCTGTGTGCTCTCGTCAGATGGCTAAGTTACCGTGTTGTGCGTCAGTGCTTTCTCCTGGCTGTCCTCTCTGCCTCGGGCCCGCCCGCTCCTCTCCGCACTGCTGGCTCCTTCTTCTCCCGAGGTCAGGAAGGCTTCCCTGACCACTGACTCTAAAGGGCTCCCTGTACGCTAACCCATTGCCTTGTTTTCTTTACTTCAAGCACCTTTTCCTGTTTAAAAGGTGTTATTTTCCTTACTGTATGTTTGTTGATTTTCTGCCACCTGAAGCCAGAATGCCAGCTCCATGAGAGCTCAGACCTTGTTGACTGGAGCGCTGCTCTGCTCCAGCGCCTGCTGCACAGTTGTCTCTGAGATACTGGCAAAGCTCTGGGAAAGCTATTTTTCTCAATAAAAGGTACAAATTCACCCTAGCAGATTTGATTCAGTGGATAGAGTGTCAGCCTTCAGACTGAAGGGTCCTGGGTTTCATTCCAGTCAAGGGCACATACCTTGCTGCAGGCTCGATCCAGGGCATGGGCGGGAGGCAACCAATCAATGTGTCTCTCTCACATTAATGTTTCTCTCTCTCTCTCTCTCTCTCTCTTCCACTCTCTCTAAAAATCAATGGAAAAATATCCTTGGGTGAGGGTTAACAACACCAAAAAAAGGTACAGATTCATCCAGTTTTGCCCCTTGATCTTGCTCTTTGTCCAGCCTGGAAGTGGCACAACCACCTTGAAACACTGAGCACAAATGCTTCCTTCAAAGAACAGCAGGAAAGCAGTGTGGCTCCCTGGTGGCCACCTGTGTAGCTCCGTCCTGGGTACCACTGTGTGGCTAAGCCTCTGAGGAACTGTTCTGTTACATGCAGCTGAGAGTAATCCTAACTGATATAAGCAATGTCCACAAAAATGAAAATGTCTTCATTCACCCCACAAAGATTTACTCAGTATCTATTTGTGTCGGGCACTGTGCCAGGAGCCATGTAAACTGCAGAGAACAGGTAGATCCAGCTGCCACCCTCAGGAGCTCACGGTGGGGGGAGGAGAGCCAAGCAATTAGCCAAGGAACACATCAAGACAACAGATAACCTCCTGGTATATTCATTTTTGTATTTTTGGTTCTTTTCTGTTCCTGACTATTTGCTTCATCAGCCAGACCACTGCACTACAGAAGGAATGCAGAGAGCAAGATGCAGTTATTGTTCTGCTTTTAAATTTCCAAATATGAATCTTGATCATGGGACATAGGGTGTGATGATAAAAAAATGATTAAAGGGTAAAGAGGAGGAACAGAGTCTATGGGCATAAAATCAGTAAATGGGTAGAGGGCGAGGCAGGAGCTCCCCTCCCAGGAAGAAGAGATGAGGTTGTGTGAGGGAGCAGGTGAGAGGGCACAATGTGGACAGATGTTAGGGGTCTGAAATAAGCACACAGATCTTAGGGGAGCAGATAGAGAAGGGAGCCAGCACTTACAGGCTACCTGACCTCACCTGCCAGGGAGCAGAAGGAAACCATGCCCAGGCAAGCCAGTCAGCTCTGCATGAGGTCATCACTCAAATGCAGACCCCTACTCAAATGCAGGAGGGAAGCCTGTTAGCAACAGCTGTCTGCACACCCCTGTAGGTCATTCAGCCGGATCCCAGACGTGCTTCCTGGTTGAACTGAGAATCCTCAGCAGGCCCCAGGATCGAGCTACTGTGTGTGGCTGTGTGGGTTGTGCCTGAACCACCCAGGAGCATCACTCACGTAGACCTCATGTGCATGATGCCTCCTACACGTGTTGCATGCTGCCCCTGCTTGTGAGGACACCCATACTGATAACCCAGGACACTAAGTGCCCTCCTTCAAAACAAACAAACAAAACCAGAGTGTGAGGCCGGGGCTACTGGACAGGCAGAATGGCATAGAAGAAGAAACCCCAAATATAGGAGTATGGGTGAAGCTGAATCACAGTAGTGGGAAAACTCATTCTTGTCACATTCATGTTTCAATAAATACCTCCAGGGTAATGAGATCATCAGCCCTCTGGCCTTTCTACTCCACCGTCTCTTTCATAGGTACTCAGCTTGTCTTTCCAACTGCCTACTTCTCCCAACACTGATACCCCATATTCCACCAGGTATCCCAGCAACCTGCCTTAGCAGGAAATCTAGAGAATCTTAAACAATAAATACTGGGATCCCGGTGACACCATGGCCAGGCACTGCAATGGTACATTTGGGAGATGCCAAATAGAATGGTATTTGGGAGATTCACATCCCACACTGGAAATCTGGAAGACTAGTTAAGAGGACTTGTTGATCGAGCCCAAGGAGACTCTGATTCCTTAGAGAGAAGGCATCTGCGGGAAGGTGCCTGCACTGCTGTGCCCATGGAGGTCCCAGGAAGTGTGCCACAGTGTGGGGATCCTTCCAGGCCTTCCTTCCTGCCGTGTGCGTGTTTCTCCATCACTGAGTTCCCTGCCTTAGTACCCATCTTGGTTTACGCTTTTTATCTAATTCCATGGATTTGGGGGTTTGGCCTATTTTTCTCAATTCAGACCTCACTGTACCTTCAGGACACCACTATTAGAATTTTCACATTGGTTTCATCAATCTGCTTAAGAAGCCCACCTCTCACCCCAGGATGTTTAGACAGGCCTCTCCTTCATCTTAAAAACCTGTTTGTGGAGTCATGGGATATCACTTAAATAATGGGAATAAGAACAACAAAATTACTCCCCTCCCCCAATCTATTTTCTATTCTGCAACCAGAGTAATATATAAAAACAGAAAAACTGTACCTTATGCTTCTGATTAATTTAATGGTTCTTAGTGCCCTTATGATAAAGATCTAAATTTCTAACATGGCTGGTCCCACCTGCCTCCCCATCTGTACCTTTCAGCATCTCCCCCAATGGGTCCCTCAGCCATGGGGACTTCTTGACCTCCTTGACCTGTACTCATGCCCATCTCCACCTCTTTACCTTCTGCTCCTAGAAACCAGGCTGCGCTCCTCACAGAGCTTAGCCCACTGAAGTTTTCCACTGATTCAAATTATGATTTGATTCAACTGCTTGCAGCTTTGTCCTCACCAGCATATCCCCAGTGCATTTCTCGCTGTACATCCACAATTGCACGCTGGTTTTAAAATATTTTTTTAATATATTTGTACTGGCCAGAACTGGTTTGGCTCAGTGGATGGAGCGTCGGCCTGCGGACTGAAGGGTCCCAGGTTCGATTCCGGTCAAGGGCATGTGCCTGGGTTGCAGGCACATCCCCAGTAGGAGTTGTGCAGTAGGCAGCTCATCAATGTTTCTAACTCTCTATCTCTCTCCCTTCCTCTCTGTAAAAAATCAATAAAATACATTTAAAATATATATATATATTTGTACTGATTTCATAGAGGAAAAGAGAGGGAGAGAGAGATAGATTGATCAATGATGAGAGAGAATCATTAATTGGCTGCTTCCTGCATGCCCCCTACTGGGGATAAAGCCCACAACCTGGGCATGTGCTCTTGACTGGAATCAAACCCAGGACCCTTCAGTCTGCAGACCGACACTCTATCTACTGACCCAAACCAACTAAAGCTGAACACTGGTTTTAGAAAACTATTCTCTCTTGTTTTATATGCTAACAAAACACTAATTATTTCTTACAGGCTCATTCAGAATGACAGATCAGACCATGTTAGAGTAATTATGTAATGGTCATAGTACACAACATTTCGTTTGTGTAATTTTCTTTAAAAGATCATTGAAGTCTTCCAAAATAGCCCTTAAAAAGCTCTAAAAAGCTCTGAGCTTTCATTTCTTATATACACAATAATAAAAAGAGCAAAAAGTAAAAAAATGAGTATCTTTTAGCTAAGCATTCTCAAGTGCTTACCTGAGGCCCAGGTATCCCATTATCACTTCACAGTCTTAGCCCATACAACAGGTCTGGAACCCTCAGTGGTGTTGGTCACTCCAAGCCAGTGTTTCTCCACCACAACACTATTGACATTTGGGGCTATATAATTCTTTGTTGTGGAGACTGCTCTGTGCATTGTAGGGTATTTAGCATCATTTCCAACCTGTATGCACTAGATGTCAATAGTTCCTCTCCCCCCAGAGTACCTCAACTAAAAAGGTTCCAGACTGTCAAATGTCCCACAAGTCAGGGGAGAGGGAAGGCAAAATTGTCCCCAGTTTAAAACCTACAGCCAACGTCATACTCAATGGGAAAAAGCTAAAACCATTTCCTCTACGAACAGGAACAAGACAGGGATATCCACTTTCACCACTCTTATTCAACACTATAGGCTCAGTGCATGAAATTTGTGCACGGGTAGGGTCCCTAGCAGCTGACAGCTGACGGCTGCCGGCTGCCGGCTGCCACCTGGGGCCTCCTTTCCCCAGCTGCTGGCTGCCAGCCAGGGCCTTCCTTCATTCCACGCTATTCCCCTGGTGGTCAGCTCACCGTTATAGTGAGCGATCAAACTCCCAAGGGGACACTTTGCATATTAGGCTTTTATATATATAGATAGTACTTTAAGTCTTGGCCACAGCAATCAGATAAAAAGAAAATATAAAAGGCATTCAAGTTGGAAAGAAGGAAATAAAACTGTCATTATTAGCAGATGACATGATATTGTACATAGAAAACCTTAAAGACTCCACCAAAAAACTACTAGATTTAATAAATAAATTCAACAATGTAGCAGGATACAAAATTAACATCCACATATTGATGGCATTTTATACACCAATAATAAACTCTCAGAAAGAGAAACTAAAAAAACCCCAAAACAATATAATTTACCATTGCAACAAAAAAATTAAGATACATAGGAATAAACTTAACCAAGGAGGTAAAAGACCTGTACTCAGAAAACTACAGGGGAAAAGAGATAGAGGAAGATATAAACAAGTGGAAGAATATACTATGTCCATCAATTGGTAGAATTAAAATCATTAAAATGTTCATACTACCCAAAACAATCTATAGATTTAATGCAATCCCTATTAAAATACCAACAGCATACTTTACAGATTAGAATAAATACTCCAAAAATGCACATGAAACCAAAAAGACCCTGAATAGTCTCAGCAATCTTGAGCAATCAGAACAAAATTGGAGGGATCACAATACCAGATATCAAACTATACTACAAAGCCACTGTAATCAAAACAGCCTGATACTGGCACAAGAACGGGCATATAGAACAATGGAACAGAGACCCCAGAAATTGATCCAAGCCATTACATTCAATTAATATTTGACAAAGGAGGCAAGAGCATATTATAGGGAGTCAAGATAGTCCCTTCAATAAATGGTGTTGAGAAAATTGGATGGGTACATGCAAAAATATGAAACTAGGCCACCAACTTACGACATACAAAAGAATAATAAAAAACTTAAATGTATGTCATAACGTCATAAAAATTCTAGAAGAAACCATAGGCAGCAAAGTCTCAGACATCTCTCATAGCAACATGTTTGCCCATACATCTCCTCGGGCAAGGGAAACTAAGGCAAAAATAAACAAATGAGACTACATCAAAATAAAATGTTTCTACAAAGCAAAAGAAACCATCAACAAAATAAAAAAGGAGCCCACTGTAAGGAGAACATATTTGGCAATGATAGATCTGATAAAGGGATAATATCCAAAATATATAAGGAACTCATACAACTTAACAAAAGGAAGACAAACAATGCACTTAAAAATGGACAAAGGACCTAAATAGACACTTCTCCAAAGTAGACATACAGGTGGCCAATAGACATATGAAAAAATGCTCAAAGTCACTATCATTAGAGAGATGCAAATTAAAACAATAATGAGGTTTCACCTCACACCTGTTAGAATGTGGAGGATGTGGAGAAAAACAGAAGATGGCGGCATAGGTAAACACTGGAGACCGCCGCCGCAGACAACCACTTCAAAAATACAACTAAAAGTCGGAGCGGACATCAACCAGAACCACGGGAAGGCTGGCTGAGGAGAGTCTCTTCAACTAGAAGCAAAAACAACAGCATTCCGACGCTCAGAGGAGGCGCAGTGTGGAAAATTTAAAGGTACGGCGGTGCAGTGGTGAGGGTGCGCGCGCAAAGCAGGCTGGCGGCTGAGGGCGCGATTGTCGTTTTCAATCAGGAGCGAGTCTCAGACTCTGGGCTACAGATCCGGGCCAGTCTCTAGGGACCCAGACTCAAACGGGAGAAGCGGGACTGTCTGACTACGGCCCCTCCGAGGTTTGCAGCGGTTGTTGGGACAGAGAGGCAGAGCCCTGGGGACGGACTGAGAGCGGCCATAGCTGCTCCCTCCCCCCGCCCTGTTGAGCCCGACCCTCCCAAACCCTGCGCACAGCCATTTGCCGATCGCCTCAAGCAAGGGCTGGACTAGCGCCTCCCCAGAGGGACTGAAGTTTTCCCACAGCTGATCTCCACAGCCAGTCGGCCTGGTGGTCAAATCCCTCTAGTGTTAACTACAACAATTAAGGCTTGGCTAGAACAAGACTGCGCACAGAGACACAAGGGGGTGCACCAAGAAAGCATAAAAGATGCGGAGACAAAAAAACATGGACAGAAATGGAGGATATGGGAGCTAGGATTCGCAATTTTGAGGGCTTGCAATAAACTTGAGCAGGAGCCTCACGAAAACTAATGAGGACCCTCGATGCTACGATAAAGAATAGAAGTAAGCATACAGAACTGAATAA
>NW_005871069.1:5342544-5351480 GCF_000147115.1 Myotis lucifugus
TCTAGAATTTTTATGGTTTCCTGTCGTACATTTAAGTCCTTTATCCATTTTGAGTTTATTCTTGTGTATGGTGTAAGTTGGTGGTCTAGTTTCATTTTCTGCATATATCTGTCCAATTTTCCCAACACCATTTATTGAAGAGACTATCTTGGCTCCATTGTATGTTCATGCCTCCTTTGTCAAAAATTAATTGAGCATATTGGTTCGGGCTAATTTCTGGACTCTCTATTCTATTCCACTGGTCTATATGTCTGTTCTTGTGCCAGTACCAGGCAGTTTTGAGAACAGTGGCTTTGTAATACAGTTTGATATCTGGCATTGAGATCCCACCTACTTTGTTCTTTCTCAGGATCGCTGCAGCTATTCGGGGTCTTTTTTTATTCCAGATGAATTTTTGGAGAGTTCGTTCTAGATCTTTGAAGAAGGCCATTGGTATTTTAATGGGAAGTGCGTTGAATTTATAGATTGCTTTGGGTAGTATGGACATTTTAATGATGTTGATTCTACCAATCCAAGAACATGGTATGTTCTTCCATCTGTTTATGTCTTCCTCTATCTCTTTTTTCAACGTCCTGTAGTTTTCTGAGTAGAGGTCTTTAACCTCTTTAGTTAAGTTTATTCCTAGGTATCTTAATTTTTTTGGTGCGATGGTAAATGGGATTGTTTTTCTAATCTCTCTTTCTGAAAGTTCACTATTGGTGTATAGAAATGCCTCAGATTTCTTGGGGTTAATTTTGTATCCTGCTACTTTGCCAAATTCATGTATTAAGTCTAGTAGTTTTTTGACGGAGTCTCTAGGGTTTTGTATGTATAATATCATGTCGTCTGCAAATAAGGACAGTTTTACTTCCTCTTTTCCAATTTGGATGCCTTTTATTTCTTCTTCTTGTCTAATTGCAATGGCTAATACTTCCAGGACTATGTTGAACAGGAGTGGTGAGAGTGGGCATCCTTGTCTTGTTCCTGTTCTTAGGGGAAATGGTGTTAGTTTTTGTCCATTGAGTATGATGTTGGCTGTGGGCCTGTCATATATGGCTTTTATTATGTTGAGGTATGATCCTTCTACTCCCACCATGCTGAGAGTTTTTATCAAAAATGGGTGTTGGATTTTGTCGAATGCTTTTTCTGCATCAATTGATATGACCATGTGGTTTTTTTCTTTCAATTTGTTTATGTGATGTATCACGTTTATTGATTTGCGTATATTGGACCATCCTTGCATCCCTGGGATAAATCCTACTTGGTCATGGTGTATGATCTTTCTGATGTACTGCTGGGCATATGTAACATCTTAATCAATAAAAAAATATATTAAAAAAATGGGTGCCCTCACAGAGCCTGGGGCCCAACTGAGATGTTGAACTACCTCCCGGGCAGTCTGCAGCTCCAGCAGGATGTAAATTTCTCAGCAGGTGATGACTTGTGACATAAATTACTGAACAAATAAGACTGGCACTGTATCATCTATCCTCCTTCCTGCCTCCATTTGCCCGATGTCAATAGAAGAGCAGGTACTGAGAAAAACCAACCTAGATCAATGAACAAACAACTTTCCACTAAATTGACAATTTCTAGAACCAGTGTCTGTGGAAGAGCTGAGTCCACACTTCTTACTGTCATCCAGAGAAAACTCTTGTCTAATGTACTTCTCTTTCTTCCTGACAGTTGCTCTCACTCTAGAAAGCAATGCCCTGGGTGGTTTTCCTTGTATGTAAAGAGTTATCTCTCAAATACATTAGCTTCTCTATTCTTCCCAAATTATATGGTTGTAATGAGCTACAATGGTCTTTGCTGTTTAGTATAACCTTTTCATTTTTTTTCTTTAAAAACAGATATACTGAAAAAAGAGGGTTAATTAATAGTGGGTTTGGCACTCTCCTCTGTAGAGAATAAAAAATCTGTCAATTCTCTAAATATTTTGAGGGTGAATCCTAAATTCCCTTTTAAGGAAAAATTCAAATTCCTTTTATACCATAGGATACATTTTACTTTATTTCATTTCATTTTATTTTATTTTACTTAGCTACTGGAATTATTATCTTGAAGCACAGCAATAAGAAAATCCCAATGCCTCTTGTCACATTTGAGCACTGAAGAAATATGAATCAAAAATGAGGTAAAATTGAAAACATTATTATTTTTAAGTATTTCACCCATCATTGATATCTTCTAAAAATACAACACCGCCACCTAGTGCTCTGCATAGAAATTTAAAAATAATTCTAAATAGAGTGGAAGAAATGTCACCTTAAATCCTATCTTAACTGGACAAAGTAAAAAAAAAAAAAATACATGTATGAATAAATAAATAGGAGGAAATTTACCACATATCAATGTCTCATAAATCCTGTGGGCAGGATTTAATAAACCAATAACTCATTCCATACTATAAGTGGCATTTTTTTGCACGTATGTTTGAAAATTTTTAAATGTACTTATTGTTTCCCAACTAGAATTCTTGCCTATTCCCTATGCTGCTTATGTCCACAGACTATAAATAATAATGTAGTTAGAAGAGTCCTTCAGAACATCTCACCAAGCCTGTGCTTTTTATAGATGAGGACCCCTCAGCCCCAGATGAAAGGCAAGCAGATCCACACATCCAGGTAAAGGTGGAATTCGAACATGAATCGTCTCTCCAAAGTGAGCTGCTGATGAACTTCCATGTGCTCCCCTATGTTCCACTTTTATCACGGCTTCCAATGTCAATTACTGAGTCAAGTCTAAATTCCCTCGCCTGGCTTACCACGCCCACATTCTCACCCTTCATATCAGTGCTCACAGAGTCAAGATGCTGCAGAACCCAAAGGGCAGGAGCCACGGGTGCAACACCGTAGGGAGTGGTGGGGACTGCGTTTAACTGGCATATCCTACCTCAAGCATTTGCCATGGTGTTTTTCATTTCCTTTGAAACACTTCTGAATAGATAGTATGGTGCTGAGTGTTAGTTCAAGCTAAAACAAATGCTCCAACATTAAAACTATAATCCAGGGGTGACCCACAGTCCTGAGGTTATAGTCCTAACAGCAGCCCATGTACTAGAGGTAGTTGCTTAAGGAGTCTGTTATTCACATCTCAAGCAACACTTGAATCATTTCTGGTGATCATACTAGATATCAGGAAGAGGTTTTTATTTGAGAAAATAGTGTCCTGTTGTAGCATGCTTGACATTAGAAGTGGGCTTTCATTAATAAAAAAAATAAAGCTATTCAAGATAAGTGGATTGAATAAAATATTGTGTAGACTCTGCCCATTGTTGCATAAATGGAGTGAAAATATCCAGAGAGAGCTGTCCCTTAGCCTTAGGATAACATACAAGGCTTTACCCTTAAGTAGCCCTGTGTTTGGCCACAGGTTGCCCAATAGCAGCTTTAAGACTAGAGAATTCTGCACTGTAATATTCTCATGACAACCTTGGATAAGCCCTTGAGGGCAAGTGATAGCCTGAGCCCCAAAAGAACAAGCCAAGAGACTTTATCCAGCTCATGGAACAGGTACATCAATGGCTTTGTGCCTACTTGTTAATGAATGGTTGTTCAGTTAGTGCTGGTACTGTGGCTGAATCTTTTGGTAGTGAAGCAGGTATGAAGGTTTGGGGAGAAGTTATTGCCCCTTATCCATCTCAAACTCAGTAATTACTTCAATCTACCAAGAATAGCTTTAGAGTTTTCAGTAACCAGATTGAATTAGGTCTTTTCCCAGTAGAATTCAAAATTATATTTATTAAAACCACTAGAGGTCCAGTGCACCAAATTCATGCACTGGGGGGTGGGGAGTGTCCCTCAGCGCAGCCTGCACCCTCTCACAATCCAGGACTGCTGGCTCTCAACTGCTCACCTGCCTGACTGCTTGATTGCCCCTAACCGCTTCTGCCTGCCAGCCTGATCACCCCCTAACCATTCCCCTGCCAGCCTGATTCAACACCTAACTGCTCCCCTGCTGGCCCGATTGCCCCCAACTGCCCTCCCCTGCCAGCCTGATCTTGCCCCCACCTGCCCTCCCCTGCCTGCCTGATCGCCCCTAATGGCCTCTGCCTTGGCCCCCACCAAGATGGCTTTGTCCGAAAGGAAGTTGGACATCCGGAAGATGGCTGGTTGACCCCGTCTAATTAGCACATTACCCTTTTATTAGTATAGATTTTGTCAGTCAAGCAAGTTTAATCCATGAGACAAATTGTCCCCAGGGCTGGTCTTCATTCTCTCTAGATCCATATTACTCCTTCAGATTTGGCTTCCACTGCTTCTACACACACACACACACACACACACACACACCATGTGAATGCTGATACTCTTTTTAAAAAATATATTGATTTCAGAGAGGAAGGGAGAGGGAGAGAGAGAAAGGAACATCAATGATGAGAGAGAATCATTGATTGGTTGCCTCCTGCATTCCCCCTATTGGGGACAGAGCCTGAAACATAAGCATGTGCCCTGACCCGGAATCGCACCATGATCTCTTGATTCATAGATGGACACTCAACCACTGAGCCACATCCACTGGGCTGATGATACTCTTTAAACACTTGCAAGACCAGCTACATAATCTGTGGGACCCTGTGAAAAATAAAAATGTGGGGACCCTTGTCCAAAGGTCATTACGAATTTCAAGATGCCACAGTAGCACATTAGCCAAATATGGGGCCCTTCTAAGCATGGAGATTGTGCAACCACATGAAGCTGGCCCTGAACTCATGGAATGCTTCTACACCTCCACCTTCACCTCCACCTGACACCTACCAACTCCAGAAGCCAATCTCACACATACCCATTCATTCATTCAACAAACTCTTTTTGCTGTGCAGGCTTCCTGCTCCCCTAGGGCAGTGGTCGGCAAACTCATTAGTCAACAGAGCCAAATATCAACAGTACAATGATTGAAATTTCTTTTGAGAGCCAAATTTTTTAAACTTAAACTATATAGGTAGGTACATTGTTATTAACTTAATTAGGGTACTCCTAAGGCTTAGGAAGAGCCACACTCAAGGGGCCAAAGAGCCGCATGTGACTGGAGAGCTGCAGTTTGCGGACCACGGCCCTAGGGGGTAGATAGATGACCAGACACTGCCTCAGGGAAACTTCATTCTGCTTTCTTCAGGAACCCCCAGTGGCCACACCCACATCTCTTCCTTGGACCTCCCTCAGCATTACCATCAATGAGACTCATTGGGCATTATATTATACTAGAGGCCCGGTGCACAAAAATTTGTGCACTGGTGGGGGAGGGGGGTTCCTCAGCCCGGCCTGTGCCCTCTCGCAGTCTGGGACCCCTCAGGAGATAACGACCTGCTGGCTTAGGCCTGCTCCTGGGTGGCAGAGGGCAGGCCCAATCCCTAGGTGCAGCCCCTGGTCGGGCTCAGAGCAGGGCCGATTGGGGAGTTGGGGCGCCGCCCCCTGTCATGCACAGAGCAGGGCGGATTGGGAGGTTGCGATGCCACCCTCAGTCACGCTCAGGGTGGGGCCGATTGGAGGGTTGGGGCACCGCCCCCTGTCACACTCAAGGCAGGGTCGATGGGGAGGTTGCGGCGCCACCCCCTGTCACGCACAGAGCAGGGCCAATCAGGGGGTTGGGGAGCTCCCCCCTGTCACTCACAGAGTAGGGCCGATAGGGGAGTTAGGGCACCACCCCCTGTCACACACAGAGCAGGGCGGATCAGGGGGTTGGGGCGCCGCCCTCTATCACCCACAGAGCAGGGCCGATCAGGGGGTTGGGGCACCGCCACTGTCACACTCAGGGCAGGGCCGATGGGGAGGTTATGGCTCTACCCCGTCACACACAGAGCAGGGCCCATCAGGGGGTTGGGGCGCCTTCCCCTGTCACGAACAGAGCAGGGCGGATAGGGAGGTTGTGGCCCTGCCCCCTGTCACACACAGAGCTGCAGGGCGATCAGGGGGTTTGGGCGCTGCCCCCTGTCACACTGATCTGGTGCCAAGAGGCCTCACGGCTCCGCTGATCCCGGTGATGGGAGGCATATTACCCTTTTACTATATAGGATAGAGGCCTGGGGGCCGGCTGGTTTGCCCTGAAGGGTGTCCTGGATCAGGGTGGGGGTCCCCACTGGGGTGCCTGGCCAGCCTGGATGAGGGGATGATGGCTGATTGCAGCTGGTCACACACCCTTCAGGGTGGGGGTCCCCACTGGGGTGCCTGGCCAGTCTGGGTGAGGGGCTGAGGGCTGCTTTCAGGCTGGCGGTTGTTGACTGAAGCTCCCAACTGCTCCTTTTTTTTCTCTTTATTTTATTTTATTCTGGGCCAGCTTTAGCTCTGGCTCTAGCTCTGAGGCTTCGTCTCTGGTTTGTTTGCCGTTCTATAATCGAAACAATGTATAACTTCAGCTCTGAGATCCCGGCTGGCTGAAAGCTGGTTTCTGGGGTTTTGTTTAGCTTCTTATTTGCAACATAGTACATAGTTGCTTAGAGTTGCAACTCAGAGGCCGGCAAGTCAGGCGGGGAACGTTGGAGTCTGCAGTCACTGCAGCAAGCAAGCCTCATGTTCGCTTCCAGCTGCCTGGCTGCCAGCCGCCATCTTGGCTGACAGTTAATTTGCATAAGGATATGCTGATTAGCCAATGGGAAGGGTAGCGGTCATATGCTAATTACCATGTTTCTCTTTTATTAGTGTAGATCATTACTACAGCTCTCCACTCTAGTCTAATTTCCTCAACTGGATCATAAATTCCTTGAGACCAACAGGTATGTAATAAAATTTTTTGTACTCACTGCAGCTAGACATTTGATGGATGCTTACTTATACTCTCCCAGTGAGCAGGTAGGAACTGATCATGCACATTTCCAGGTCAAATTTAGAGTTTAACTTTTTATAACTTGAATGATGGCATCTGCTTTTTTACCACATGGTTCCTGTTTTGACTAATTTTCCTAGACAAGCAGGCAATTAATAACTATGTTTTATGCATCGACAATGTGGCCAGTGTGGTATAGCAGATCCCCCGATCTTCAGTTTTGTTTTCCATGGTTTCAGAAATAAACAATTTATAAATTTTAAATTGCATGCCACTCTTAGTAGCATGCTGAAATCTCACACTGTCCCACTCCACCTTGGAAGTGAATCATCCCCTTTTCAGTGTCTTCACACTGTAGACCCTACTTGCCCATTAGTCACTGAGTAGCTCTCTTGGTTTTCAGATCTACTGTCAAGGTACCGCAATGCTGCTGTTCAAGTCACCTTTATTTCACTTAATAATGTACCCAAAGTGCAAGGATAGTAATGCTGGCAATTTGGATATGACAAAGAGAAGTCATAAAGTGCTTCCTTTAAGTGAAAAGGTGAGTGCAGCGCAATAAGATATTTTGAGAGAGAGAGACCACACTCACATAACTTTTATACAGTATATTGTTATAATTGTTCTATTGTATTACTAGTTTATTATTATAAAAATAACAATAGTTATTGTTGGTAATCCCTTACTGTTTCTAATTTATAAATTAAACTTTCTCAAAGGTGTGTATGTATAGGTAAAAACATAGTATATAGGATTTGGTACTATTTGTGGTTTCAGGCATCCACTGGGGTCTTAGAACATATCCCCTATGGATAAGGGGGACTACGTATTGGGTATTGAGAATGCAATAATCAAAACAAAACAAAACCAGGGTCACTGTCCTCATAAAGCTCTCAGTATAGCTTTGAGCTAGAATCAGAAGCTTGAACAACGACTCTTTGAAAATATGAACATTTTCACAGGTCTACTTCCAAATTAATTTGATTCATAATAAATGCTAAGGGAAAAGATGAGCTCTTTGTCAGAAGTTTTGCCCTTACTTCCTCCAGCTCTTTCTACAATGCTAGTGCTATACTTTTCTAAGCTTAGCTAACTCTTTCATACTAACATCTCAAGTCATTTCTGGAATAAGAAAGGAGATTAAATGCATACCTATATAAAGAGCACCAAAATATGTAGAGTATTAGTTTGCTAGAACTGTCACAACAAAGCACCCCAGACTGTGTGGTTTAAACAACACATATTGTCTCACAGGAAATTCTTAGTTCTAGCGGCTAGAACTAGATCCCAGTGTCAGCAGGGTTGGTTCCTTCTGAGGACTGTGAGGAAGTATCTGATCCAGGCTCTCCCTCGCCTCTGGTGGTCTGACAGAAATATTCCATGTTGCTTGGCTTATAGATGCAACACTCCAACTTCTGCCTCATGCTCACATGAAGTTCCTCCTGTGTGTGTCTGTCCCCAAATTTCCTCTGGTCATATTGGATTAAAGATTTATTCTTGTATGACCTAATTTTAACTTATGACATCTGCAATGACCCTATTTCCAAATAAGATCCCATTCTGAGGTGTAGGGGTTAGGAATTCAACATAGGAATTTGGAGGACACACAACTCAACCTACACATGTAATGAGATTGAAATGCTAAAGACCAGACACTAAGAGTAGAGGGGGTTATATGATGAATCCTTCAAAATTAGGACATCAACCCTAGCCAGTTTGGTTCGG
This sequence comes from Myotis lucifugus, assembly GCF_000147115.1. Taxonomy (NCBI): domain Eukaryota; kingdom Metazoa; phylum Chordata; class Mammalia; order Chiroptera; family Vespertilionidae; genus Myotis; species Myotis lucifugus. The sequence goes on from NW_005871069.1 coordinate 5,351,011, forward strand.
TGGATAGAGCGTCAGCCTGCAGATTGAAGGGTCCTGGGTTTGATTCTGGTCAAGGGCATGTACCTTGGTTGCAGGTTCAATCCCCAGCCCTGGTCGGGGTGCATGTGGGAGGCAACCAATCGATGTGTTGCTCTCACATTGATGTTTCTCTCTCTGTGTGTCTCTCCCTCTCCCTTCTATTCTCTCTAAAATTAATGGAAAAATATCCTCGAGTGAGGATTAACCAAAAAAAATAAAAATTAGGACGATCTCTAATGATGAAGTAATTCCTCTTTGGGGGATTTTAATTCCACCTGAAAATCAAAGGAAAAGAAAAGAATGGGCCCTGGCCAGTTTGGTTCAGTGGATAGAGTGTTGGCCTGAGGACTGATTTCCAGTCAAGGGCATATGCCTGGGTTGCGAGGCTCAGTCCCCCATTTGTGGGGCGTGCAAAAGGCAGCCGAATCAATGAATACTCTCTCATCATTGAA
>NW_005871069.1:5351580-5375394 GCF_000147115.1 Myotis lucifugus
AAGAAGGGGGCGGGAAACCGCTATCGATTTATAGCTTGGAATTGACAGTTTTTTTGTTTTAGGGAACACCAATGATAGAAAGGACTGAAATGAAATAAGAATGATATGGTCTAATTAAACTTTCAACCATGTTGCAGAATCCTTTCTGCACCAGTTTTCCCTACCTTTTTTTTCTGTGAAGGAATCCAAAGTGGGAACTTTGATGAAGGGCAAAGGCCTACAGTTTGCTTTATTCTATGGCTTCTGATTGTACCTGGGACCAACCTTCCCATGCACAGCAAGGACCAAAAGGTACTTTAGAGACGTGTAAGGGAGAGCTAGGTTCATAGATCATGGTCTGAATGGGGCTTCGCTCAGGAATTTAACAAATATACTTAAAGCTGACTCCCACAGCAAAATTCCAGCAAGAACCCTCATAACCATTTCCTTTGGAAACCTAGGATTTTATAAGATCCACTGTCAAAAGTATTCCCTAGACTCAGAAACATCTGTTTTACTTTCCCTCTTCTCCATGTTTTCTTTTACAACATCATGAGTCACACACACACACACACACACACACACACACACACACACACACGAGCTTGGAACCTCATACAGGGTTCACATCCAGGGTTGTCACACACCATGGGATGGATGACTGCTGGCTGGTATCTCATCTCTCCAAGCTTTATTTCTTCATCTAAAGAAAATCCCATCATGCAATAGCCCACATAAGCACCTCCTGCAGTACCTGCCAGGTAGAACGTGACTAGCAGAGGTCAGGGCCCTCCTTCCAAGCTTCCCTACCCTGTTCTCTCTCTCTCTCTCTCTCTCTCTCTCTCTCTCTCTCTCTCTCTCTCTCTCTCTCTTTGCTAATCCTCATCCAAGGATATTTTTCCAATGATTTTTAGAAAGTGGAGGAAAGGAGAAAGAAAGAAAGAAAGAAAGAAAGAAAGAAAGAAAGAAAGAAAGAAAGAAAGAAAGAAAGAAAGAAAGAAAGAGAGAGAAAGAAAGAGAGAGAGAGAGAAAGAAAGAAAGAAAGAAAGAAAGAAAGAAAGAAAGAAAGAAAGAAAGAAAGAAGAAAGAAAGAAAGAAAGAAAGAAAGAAAGAAAGAAAGAAAGGAAGGAAGGAAGGAAGGAAGGAAGGAAGGAAGGAAGGAAGAAAGAAAGAAAGAAAGAAAGAAAGAAAGAAAGAAAGAAAGAGGGGGAAGGGAGAGGAAGAGAAGGGGGAGAGGAAGAAGAATTAGAACTAGAAAGGAGTAGAAAGGAGACACTTCCCTCCAGCTATAGGAGAGGCTGAAGTTCAGATCAGAAGTGCACTCCAATGCTATTCGGGTCGGGTGACAAGTATGCATATGTTCAGGTACACAGACAAATTGTGCTTCTTTAATATAGTGTGCAATTAGCTCCATAGAAACTCTCAGGCAGTGGAAAGGAGAAGCACCTAGGCCAGGTGAAATCAAATGACTACTGTCATCAATATCACAGTGTCCCGTGGGGTAGACCAGGTGGGGGCCTCTCCATGGCAAATTGGGTGTCCACGGGCCTACCTTTCTGCTAGGACACACCTGCATAGTCTCAGTCTTTAGTTTTGTTGTTTTTACTCTCTCACCAAGAAAGTGATATTATAGCTTTCGAGAGATATTTTACCACATCCTTCTGTATGCAAGGAATAAATGCACCATCACCTTCTTTCTACACCCTAAACAGAACATCTGGCAGCTAGCTACATTCAGAGTCTTACCTTTGAGAATCAGAATGATGCACATCTTATACCAGCTTTGGACAAATCATCAGAAAAGCTGGCATCATCTCTGCAGAAGAGTTAGTAGGCAGAGACAAGGAAAATCATATTTCCTCAAGAAGGGCAGCATAATGCTGGGAGAAGGAAGCCTTTGGCTACATTCCCACTGTATCTTACATGAGGCTTTTCCCAGAACCCATCTCAAATGTAAATAAATGAATTTATGTTTAGCCAAAACCAGGTCCAGGTCAACAGTCAAACCAATCCCAGATCTCACTTCTTCCACGCCCCCACTATGACCCCTTTCTTCATCTCATCATCCTCTCAGTGGGTCTCCCTGGAACCTTGTGTTGCTGTGTTTTCATGTGTGTGATTTATATCCACAGCTGACCTGTGACACCATGGGGCAAGGCCTCATCTACTCAATTAACCCCATGTCAGCCTACTCTGCACACACAGGATCCACCTTCCAAAAGCATCCCTTCCTTATGCTCCTCCTCTTTTCAGAAACATCACTATTCATGCCTGGGGGCAAGTAGCAACATCTGCCTACAGAATTAGTGTCACAGCTAATGTGACAGCTGCCAGCAGGCATGAGTGCTTCCCAGAGCCAGGCAGCCACCAGGTGGCTCCCGGCATCCCATCTTCATGGCAACCCCATGAGACAGGTATTGTTTCTGTCTCCACTTTATAGGTCAAAAGAACTAGGACTCGGAGAGGTGAAGTGATTTGACTAAGGTCACACAAGCAGTAAGTGTTGGAGATATGATTCAACCTCTGAAAAACCAACCCAAACTTCACAATTCCATAGACTTAGCCACTACCCCAGATGGATGAATAGAAAAATAGATGGATAGAGATAGATGTGAACACACACAACACACTCCTGAACCTCACAATGTATGAACATGCTTTGTAACAGTTAAACGCTCCTCCAAATTTAAGCTTGTATGAAACCAAACGCATTTTCTGTGTGACTACAAAATCTAGTTCCTGGCTATTACAGCTTCTGTTCTCTGCACAAATTGGTCCTAATCTACTTTACCAATCCCATCTCCTCAGAATTTCCTGAATTCACTCAGTTGGTTTAGCCACAATCCCCCAGATATTCTCACCCTTGCACCCCTGTCACTCAGCTCTCAACAGAATGCTTCCTCCCCTCCTTGCCACCCATGCTCCTTCTCCCCACCCCTTGTGACCAGATCGAGCTCCTCTCCCCAAAGCCTTCCTGTCCACCCTACTCTGGTAGTTCTTTTATTAAGACACTTATGTCTTAAAACTCACTATTATAATTTATTTTTTATGGACTCTGCAGTCAATTGACATGTTTCCTAAAGATACATAAACAAAGACAATGTCTTTGCTTTTAGCGACTCCCAGTCAAAAAGGGGAGAGAAAACTCTACCAAAAATCACAGTTGCATCAGATGGTATCATACATAAAGGAATGTACATCTCCTCCTTCATTTGGAAACAGGCTGTGCCGCTTGCACACTTTTTCCCTTTAACCTCTGGCAGCACCCAGCCTCTGCTCCCACCTCCCTCTGCAAGGGTTGGCTCCTGAGCCCCCCGGCCCCAGTTCTTCTGCACCTTGCACCACAGGGTGACGTTGGCCAGACTGTGAGGGCATCTTGCAGACCTAGGGTACCAACAGCAGCAAGAGGCACTTGCCTTCTTCCTTTTCTGGAAGCAGTTATTAGAGATAGCTTTTTGGTCAGCTGTTTGGGAATTTTTATATTAATTAAAAAAAGAGAGAGCTGAGGGAACCAGAGAAACAAGGGGGAAACCAACACTTTGCCTCCAGTGCCAAAGCACTTAGAAATGGGAGCTATCAGAAAGACACAGTAGGAAGGGAGGGTCCCTGATGCCCGGTGCAAACCACAGCTCTTTATGCTGCATCTGTGAGGCAGGTTGGGAGCTGGGGCAGCTCCCTGTTGCCTTCTGACTAGGATTTAAAGGATAGAGGGGCATCTCACTCCCCAAATATCACTCCAAGCCTTTTGGGCTTATGTCTGAAATTGCTCAACTAAAGATGTACTCCTTTCAGTTAAGCTATCCCCACTTTAAAGGCTCACTTGCCGAGGTCTGGTAGTACACTGATCCTCAGACATTATGAGCAACTTATTATAGATTCATAGGATCCTTCAGAGAAGGCAGACCCTGGACACTGTTATAGGCTGAATTACGTCCCCCTCAAATTCACATGCCGAAGCTCTAATCTCCAGGACCTCAGGACGTGACTGTATTGGAGACAGGGCTTTAAAGAGGCGATTAAGTTAAAGTGAGCCCATTAGTGTGGCCCTATTCCAGCCTGACTGGTGTTCTCACAAGAAGAGGAGATCAGGGCACAGACACCAGGGATGTGTGCACACAGAGAAAGGCCATGGCATCTCTAGAAGGTGGTCATCTGCAAGCCAGGAAGAGAGGCCTCAGGAAAACCAAAATCTGCTGGCAGCCAGACCTCAGACTTGCACCGTTCACTGGTATTTTGTTATGGCAGCTTGAGCAGACCAACACGGAAACCCCTGGAAAACCTCCAGTATAAGTCCATGGTTCTCGTGTGCATACAGATAGGCAGATAGATACAGAAATACTGATGTGTGTATATGTGTGGATTAGTAGGCACTCATATTTTCCCAACTCCGACTGCTAAGAGGTGGAGAAGCAATGATACCCAGTAATGATAAACACACTTAGTGCTCAGATCTTGTTGCTAATCATCCTTCGCTGTGGGAAACTGATATAGGGTTAAGCCTCGGACTGACCTGCTGGCAAAGTCACAAACAAGTCCTAGCTTAAAGGGCACAGTCCTCTTAGCATAATTAAGCTTGACCTTATAACACTCCCTAGATCTTATCTGGGAAGCTAATGGGCTGAGGAAGTGCAAGAACAGTGTAAACAAGTGAAACTCACAAGAACTGTGTAACTATGGTAACCACTACCTTGTTTACCTTTCACTATAAAAAGCTTGGTGAGGCCTGAGCACAGTGGAAGTCCTTCTCCCTGAGTTGGACTTGCTCGCCTGGTCCCCCATATTCCCAAATTATCTTGTGTCTTTTCTATTTCATTTGTGTGTGGCTCCTCTTCCAGACCCGAACCCTGAACCACGCAGGACGTGGAGGGAAACACTTACGACACTTCGCCAATACAAGGAACCAGGGCTACTTATAAAATGGCTGATTTCAGGATAATAGCATTAAAAATACAAAATGTTCATAAAGCATCTCGTGGTGCCAGGTAATAAGGAAACCAAACCAATGGAGGCTTGTAGAAAGACCACAGGAGCCAACCGAAGGAGATCCTAATGCCAATGCTGGAGTGACTAGGGATATATGATAGATAGTGATAACACTGAGTTCTCACTCATACACAAAATAAATATCCATGCATCCCTCTGATGTAAAATTTAAATTTAATGTAATGGATAAATAACTGGAGGAAATGGGAGTGCTCTTCCTTAGAGTAGAATTCCATTAATAAATGTAGAAGGAAAGAGGGATATAGAAAATTCTCATTAGGCAAACACCACAGTCATAATTGTTCCAGGAAAGATCTACTGATGGATGCTAAAATTAGCTGGCAAAAGTTGCCCGAGAAATGGGATTTGCAGAGTCTGTATGCATCTTCCCCCAAATAGTTACTAACAACCAAGGGATGATAATAAACTTACAATGGAGAAATGGCCGCAAAAAAAAAACACCTTCACCAACTAATCAATCTCAGCTTCACCAGCAATTACATATGTTGACATCCAGCACCTCTAAGACAATGCACTAGGAAGGACACAACTTCATTCTGTAGTTCCTGACAGAAGTGTATAACCTCAGCCAATCAGGAGAAAACATTAGACAAATCCTAACTGAAGGACATCCCACAAAATAAGTGACCTAAATGCTTCAAATGTGTCATGAAAAATAACGGACAACTGAGGAATTACAGATTCAAAAAAAATACTGTGAAATAAAAGCCAAATGCAATGTGAGGGCCTGGGGAATTCTGGAACATTCGCAGAAAATTTATGAAATTAGATTAAAGTGTTTCTTTTGTTAAATGTATTATGCTAATATTGATTTCCTAGTTTTAGTAGTTGTTCTATCCTATATAATAAAACCCTAATATGCAAATTGACCAAACAGAGGAACAACCAGTCACTATGATGCACACTGACCACCAGGGGGCAGATGCTCAATGCAGGAGCTGCCCCTTGGTGATCAGTGCAATTCCACAGGGGTAGCACCACTCAGCCAGAAGCCAGCTTAAGGCTGGCGAGTGCAGCGGCGGTGGTGGGAGCCTCTGCAAGAGCCCCGGACTGCCAGAGGGATGTCTGCCTGCTGGTTTAGGCCTGATCGCAGACATCCCCCAGAGGGGTCCCAGACTGCGAGAGGGTGCAGGCCGGGCTGAGGGACCCGTCCCCCACCAAGTTCACGAATTTTGTGCACCGGGCCTCTAATAGTTATATAACATGTTAACATTAGGGGAAGTTGGCTGAGAGATATAAAGGAACTTTCTGTATTATTTAGACTTTTCTGCAAGTTTAAAATTAGCTCAAAATTACAAGTTTTTAAAAAGTAGATCCAAGCACTGTTGAGTGGCTAGCAGGAATGAATTATCCTGTCTTCATTCAAGGGTCAATCTGCCTAGTTCATTTTAAAATCTAGCTTGAAAACTTGTCCTTGGACCATGTGGTCCTAAATAAGTTTCCAGTGCATCAGTGTCTGGATTAAGAGGACACAGAAATGTCTATGCTCTCGCAATTTCCTCTTCAGCTCTCATACCACTACCACCTACCATTTGTTTAATTTGCCATGTGCTCTGTTATCTTTTGATTCTATGAACTGTATTCTATGCTCTGTGTCTTATTGCTCTAATTTTACAGTAAGGTGAAGGGTTAAACAGGCTTGCCTGTTTTCTTCTCTGCTGCCTAATTCCAAACAAATAACCACACATGCAGAAAGAGAGAGAAAAAGAGAGAGAGAGAGAGACCAAAACAAACAAACAAAAACCCCAGCCATTCCCTTACTGTAAGCTGGGACTAGTGCAAAGGTAATTCTTTGCTAGAATGTCAGAGATGAATCAGACATTCCATCACAGGACTGAGCATATCTCACATCTGCAGTGTTTACAGCAGGAGCTGACTTCTCCAACCTGCTCTCTGGATGTAAATCACCTTAGTGCAGTGGTTCTCAACCTTCCTAATGCCGCAACTCTTTAATACAGTTCCTCATGTTGTGGTGACCCCCAATTTCATTGTTACAAATTGAACATAATTAAAGCATAGTGATTAATCACAAAAACAATATGTAATTATATATGTGTTTTCCGATGGTCTTAGGTGACCCCTGTGAAAGGGTCATTCGACCCCCAAAAGGGTTGCGACCCACAGGTTGAGAACCACTGCCTTAATGGAACACTTGACAAAATTTTGAGATGTCCTTGGAAAACAGGTATCTACACAACCAGCTTGCATATAACTTTAATTTTACAAAGTACTTTTCCACTTACTATCTCATTTGATGTAGAAAAATGTGATATGTCAAAGTTCTTATCCCTCTTGTACCAATTGGAAACCTGAGACCTTGAGAAAACTTCGTGTTTAAGAGGCTTGCTCAGAACAAAAAGCAAGTTAATATGGAGCTAGGACCAACATCTATTTAGACACAAAGTTTTCAATTTATCTAACATTAACTCCTATTGTTTTCTCTCTTACAGCAGCCATCTCCATCTGTCACATCATGAAATTGAGGTGCCTAACAGACCAGCTCTCTGACTGCCCTGCCCTCCCTCCAACAGCTACTTGGGCCAAAGATGCTCATAGCCAGGAGCAGAGTTTAATGAAACCAGCTCTGAACCCTGGCCAAGGACATACAGACTGGCTTTCCAATTGATATTTACTAACATTGCTCTCAAATACAATGATGAATTTTCAAGCCATATCATTTTTATCAACTGTACTAGAGGCCCGGTGCACAAAATTCATGCATGGGGGTGTGTGTGTGTCCCTCAGCCCAGCCTGCACCCTCTCCAATCTGGGACCCCTCGAGGGATGTCCGACTGCCCATTTAGGCCCAATCCTGGGCAGTCAAACATCCCTTTCACAATCCAGGACTGCTGGCTCCCAACCGCTCGCCTGCCTGCCTGTCTGGTTGCCCCTAACTTCTTCTGCCTGCCAGCCTGATAAACCCTAACCACTCCCCTGCCAGCCTGATTGACACCTAACTGCTCCCCTGCCAGCCCAATTGCCCCTAACTGCCCTCTCCTGCTGGCCTGGTCACCCTCAACTGCCCTCCCCTGCAGGCCTGATCCCTTTCAACTGCCCTCCCCTGCTGGCCTGATCACCCACAACTGCCCTCCCCTGCTGGCCATCTTGTGTCCACATGGGGGCAGCCATCTTGTGTATTGGGGTGATGGCCAATTTGCATATTTCCTCTTTATTAGATTGGAAGGATATGTATTCTCCATGAAATAAAAAGTCCTGCACCAATGTCACTGCTCCTTGTACTTATATTTTGCTTTTGGGTAGGGGAAGAAAGGGTCCTTTGGATGGAGGCCATAAGGCCCATAAAATGAAATGGGACCCATCAAAGTCACATCAGCATCTCCAGCTACCAGGAAAGAGCAGGGGAAGTAAGGTGTTGGGTGTAGATCTTCTTTGAGAAATGAGGGACAGGCAAGAGACAGAACAAGAGACAGAACTCTGTGTCTGGCTAGTGTTGCTCAGTGGTTGAGCATTATCCCATGCACCAGGAGATCATGGGTTCGATTCCTCATGAAGGCACATGCCTGGGTTTCACACTCTATCCCTAGTCGGGGTGTGCAGGAGGTGGTCAATTGATGTTTCTCTCTCATCAATGTTTCTAACTCTCTCTCCCTCTCTCTGAAATCAATAAAAACATTTTTTTTAAAAGAGAGAGAGATAGAGCTCTGGACTTAAAGAGCTTAACTTTCAACCACATACCAGGACTGTTCTGGCCCCAATTTGGTCTCCTCCAAGGCGCCTTCTTCCCCAGAGAGTTGTATTAAGACTTAAGGGAGACAATTCACAATATTTACCTGGATATCTACATATATATATTTACATATATATGCTTGTGTATGTGTATATGTATATGTATGTGTGTGTATGTATATATATATGGCTTAAATCATTAGCATATGCTTATTATTTTTAGAAACTGATTCCCCAAATTACATGTTTAAAATGCATTTGTGTGAAGACCAATGCCAGTGTGCAAGTGCAAAACTTCAAGACACACACACATAGAAAAGTCACTCATTTCTTCCTTCTGCAGATTGTAAAATTGTATTCCTCAACTATAATTGTTACAGGTAAGCCAAAATCTAAAGCAATGACCTTACACATATGGCCCAGGCTGCTAGTGGGGCTCACTGTAAACTTCAACAACAACAAAAAAGAACTTACTTGATATATAAAGCAACCAGGTGAGGAATGAATGCTACAATCATACCTATTCTTTTTAAAAATTTTATTTTTTATTCTTATTGATTTCAGAGAGGAAGGGAGAGGGAGAGAGAGAGATAGAAACATTAATGATGAGAGAGAATCATTGATTGACTGCCTCCTGCATAACCCCTACTGGGGATTGAGCTTGCAACCCAGGCATGTGCCCTTGACCGGAATCAAACCCAGGACCCTTCAGTCCGCAGGCCGATGCTCTATCCACTGAGCTAAACCAGCTAGGGCATACCTATTCTTATAGAGGCAACTGAGGCAGCAAGAGGTTAAGTAATTTATCCAAATGCACCCAGTAGAGAATAGCCAGGCTTGCTCCAGAGCCCATGCTAACACCATGCTCTCACTCAGCCTCTCTGTCACTACATCTGCCACTCATTGATAATGACTAATACCTGGGTCCATGGGGAGGAAACAGAGATAAGGAGTGTATGACGCCTCAGTTCTTCAGCAGCCCGAGGCTAAGTGTGAATGGTCTTTTCCTTGAAGCAGTAAGTACCACAGTAAGTAGAGAAAGCAGAGGAGAAAACACTGGGAGAGATGGCAGGTGATAGAGACCAGGCTGATAAAAGGACAGGAGAGAATTTAAAAGGCAAGTTGAACTGTCCCAAGGTCACAACTTGGGAATGTCACTGCCACATGACTTTGGTGAGTATGCATCTTACATTTTATCAGGGGTTAAATAAGTGTTGGAGAGTGGCAAGAGGAAAAGCGTAGAGAGTATTACCTGTCACTATTAGAGTTTCTAATGGGAACAAGTAAAAAAAAATAATACCGGTGTAAGATTAAAACGACACTAAAAAGAATACAAAAAAACCCTCAAAATATTCTCCTGATCAAGATACAGAAGAACAAGTTCAATGTTTGCTTTGTTTGGCTATTCCTAAGGTAACTAGGAACACATGGCTTTAGATTTGCCTTTTCTATAGCAGACAGCTAAACACAAGGCAGTTAAAGTACATTATTAGGACAGTTTGGCACTAGCTAGTTTGGCTCAGTGAGAGCGCTGGCCTAGGACTGAAGGGTCTGGGTTCGATTCTGGTCAAGGGCATGTACCTCGGTTGCAGGCTCAATCCCCGGCCCTGGATGGGGCACGTGTGGGAGGCAACCAATCAATGTGTCTCTCTCACATTGATGTTTCTCTCTCTGTCTCTCCCCGTCTCTTCCACTCTCTCTAAAAAACCTGGTATGTCATATATTTCAACATTAACATGCTTGACAAAATGATTCGAATTTGAAGTGATTAAAGCTGGCATTGAGAGTCCTAAGCCATAGTGACACCATGGCCTCTTGATGGTTTGTGTTCTCTCTGGTCTATCAACCTCTACTATTGCCCATTCCAAGCCATTCTCTACCTACCTGCAGCCTGAATTATCTTTTGGATAATGATCATGTCTTTTATTTAAAACTGACGATGGTTTCCTATGGCTTTCAGAAAAAAAGTCCTCCATGATCTGACCTTTGCTTATTTTTCCAGTCTTGTCCTTCTTTCTCCCCTTTCCTCTGGTCACACTTTGAGATCTTCCCACCCCAGCTTAGAGCTGTGTCATGCCTTGTGTCCCAGAGTTGCCCTCTGGAGTAGTTGGAAGACTGGTGATGCTTCTTTCAGGCATTTCCCTTCTTTCCTCTGTCCTCCTCTCCGCTCCCACACTTGCCCATTTCTTGCAATACCATGAAGTAATTCAGCCTTGCCCCCCACCATCAGGAGTTGCAAGGATTTCATTCAGTGTGGAAGCTGAGGGTTGTAAGCAACAGAATTCTGATGAAACATGGCTTAAACAATAAGGATTTGATTTTCTCACAGGTAGGTGGATCCAGGATTGAATTCAGCTGCCTTTTCTCTTCACCGTTCCCTCATGGTCACAAGGTGGCAGCAACACCGCTCAGCATCAAAGAAAGGGAAAAGTCTTCTCTTCATCATCGTTCTATTTCTCAGGGAGGAAAGTATTGTCTAGGAAATCGTCCATGAGACATTCTTTCATGTGCCCTTGGTGAGAACTGTCCCAACTTCAGGGGACATGGGCAGTTTAGTATCCAATTGAACTGTGATTTCCTGGTTCATAGGTCAACACTCACCCACTGGGCCACACCAGCCAGGCATGCAGGGAGTTCTTTTGAATTATTTTTGTTACAACAGAAAAAATGCTCTTTCTAACCCTAGTGGTTTAAATATTATTAGCTATTCTAGTGGTTATCACTGCTCTAATAGAAAATCAAACTAAACACTGAGGGAACTAGAATGTAGCCCATTAAGTTATTTTTGCTTTTAATGAGACCATTTCAGGATGTAAGACAGCACTTGGGAGAGATACGATTGATAATGGTGAAACTATTGAAATGTAAAGACTGTTAAAATATAATATGTGTGTGTGTGTGTGTTTGGTCTTAAAATATCTTATGATGAAGATATGATCCTTGTACAAAAAAAAACAGAAAATAGACTGAGCAAAAGGAGAAGAGAAATCACTTCTAGTAAGTCCCACTTAGTAGAATTCACAAGCGTTAATATTTTGGTGTATACATTACCAAATTTTATGTCTCCATTTTCTCAGTTTATATTTGTTTAATTATCAGAAAAATTAAATGTTTTATAAGTTATTTTTAAAATGTATATGAAGCCTCTTTCTATATTTATAATGGATACACATAATATATAGATAATTATTATATGACTAGAGGCCTGGTGCATAAAAATTTGTGCACTCGGGAGGGTCCCTCAGCCCGGCCTGTGCCCTCTCACAGTCTGGGACTGCTCGGGGGATGCCCACTTGCCAGTGGGGAGCAGGCCTAAGCTGCAGTCAGACATCCTTAGCGCTGCTGAGGAGGCGGGAGAGGCTCCCGCCACCACCACTGTACTGGCAGCCATCAGCCTGGCTTTTGGCTGAGCAGAGCTCCCCCTGTGGGACCACACTGACCACCAGGGGCCAGCTCCTGCATTGAGCATCTGCCCCCTGGTGGTCAGTGTGTGTCATAGTGACCAGTCATTCCCAGTCGTTCTGCTGTTGGGGTCAATTTGCATATTACCCTTTTATTATATAGGATAGAGGCCTGGTGCACGGGTGGGGGCCAGCTGGTTTACCCAGAAGGGTGTCCCGGATCAGGGTGGGGGTCCTGCTGGGGTCCCTGGCCAGCCTGGGTGAGGGGCTGAGGGCCATTTTCAGGCTGGCCACACCCCCTTCAGGGTGGGGTTCCCCGCTGGAGTGCCTGGCCAGCCTGGGTGAGGGGCTGATGGCTGTTTGCAGGCTGGCCACGGCCCCTAACCACCCAAGCTCCCAGTGGAGGCTGGCTGGAAGCAGGTATCTGGGATTTATTTATCTTCTATAATTGAAACTTTGTTGCCTTGAGCGGAGGCCACAGCCGGCCAGGGTAGGTGGGAAGCTTGGCTTCCTCCGTCGCTGGGGCAACCAAGCCTCCTGCTTGCTCCAACTCCGTGGCTGCCAGCCGCCATCTTGGTTGGGTTAATTTGCATATAGTCGCTCTGATTGACTGGTGGGCGTGGCTTGGGCATAGTGGGGGTGCAGTCAATTTGCATGTTTCTCTTTTATTAGATTAGATGTACATGTATATGAGCAGGTATTGTCTATACAAATTTTTAATCAACAACTTTATTTCTATTTGTTCCAAGGTATTTAATTTAATGGCATATAGTTCATTTAATGGAAATTATTGTTTTTAACTACCATATTATTGGGGTTTATTCCTCTTATTTATCTACTAGGGCCTGGTGCACAAATTCATGCACCAGTGGGGTCCCTCAGCCTGGCCTACAGGATCAGGCCGAAACTGGCTCTCCGACATCCTCCGAAAGGTCCCAATTGCAAGAGGGTGCAGGCCAGGTCGAGGGACCCCACCAGTGCACGATCAGCACTGGGGAGAGACAAGGGAGGTTGGCCAGCTGGGGAGGGACTGTGGGAGGGCTCCAGGGCATGTCTGGCCCATCTCGCTCAGTTCTGATCCCTGGACCCCAGCAGCAAGCTAACCTACTGGTTGGAGTATCTTCCCCCTGGTGGTCAGTGCATGTCATAGTGAGTGGTTGAGTGGCCTTAGCATATCATTAGCATATTATGCTTTGACTGGTTGAACGGCCGACCGGTTGACTGGACACTTAGCATATTGGACTTTTATTATATAGGACTTGTTTAGGATAATTGCTTAGAATTTTTAAGACAGAAAGAAATAAGTCTCAAAAAGACGCCTCCATGACGGCTTCTGGTACTGCTTCATGCCAGGCCAGGCCATCACGGGGCCTCTGGCTGGGCCAGATGCTCGCCCCTGCACAGGCCCTTCCTCTAGCCCTGAGGTGCTCTGGAGCCCTGGAGTTAGACCTGAAACAGGAGAAAGAGACAGATTCACACACACACACCTGCTTTCCCAGGCCTTTCCAAAGACAGGAAAGATGCCACTGCCTTTAAGGGAGCTCCAGCCTGAGAACCTCCCCTCCCCTGACCATCTTCCCAGACTGCAGTCCCTTCACCTTCTGCTGAGGTCTTGGTGGGCTCTAGATGCTCCAGCTTGATCCAAACAAGGTGGGCGCAGGCCACGTGATGTGAGGTAGGGAAGTGGACCTTCACTGAGGCCTGCTTCAGCTCAAACCAGGGGAAGCGGAGAGCCCGGCCGAAACCCTGCACCTGGTCAGGCCAGGTTCCCATTATAGAAGCAATGGCCCTGGGGAGAGGCAGGTGGGCACCGGAGTCAGAGTCCTGGCCTTTGCTTGCACACTGCCCTCCCATGGCACCCTTGTTTGGCACTGGGCCTCTTTGCCTGCCCCTGACCATCCAGGGGCAGCTTCATGCCATCCCTTACCCTTGCGTGGCTGTTTTGAGAGTAGCAGGCCTGGTGATTGAGCAACTCACACGGAGTCTATGTGAGTCTCTTCTTCCCACTGACACTTGTCCTGGAGGTCCTGTCCCCTGCCCAGCCCAGCCCTCCATGCACCTGGCATCTGCACTGAGGATTGAGACAGATTTGGGAGCAGGTTGCTCACCACATGTCCTGTGCTGAGCCTGGTGACTAGTCAGGAGAGATGACTGTGAATAGGGGCAGGCAGAGCGGGATGGGATTGGAGTGGGTTTGGGACTCTGGGGGACTACTCAACCCACCCTCTGCTTCAGTTCTTTGAGGCCAGGGGCCCCATCCACAGTCCTCTCTGACTCCTCTACTCCCGGAATAGAAGCCATCAGGGCTCAGGCCTCCCTTGGGAATCAGAAGATGTGTAAGGTCACAGTTCTTCTGCCAGGCTCTCCCCACCCACAGCCTCCATCCTGTAGCTACAGGAGGCCCTCCTTCTGGACCCAAAGATGACTCACTTTTTTACTTGATCCTGTGGTGTGTCTCTCTGGTCATTATAAAGAGGAATGCCTCCAGATGTGGAAAAGACCTTGATGGCATCAGATCTGATGGATGGGGGACAGGACCTGCGAATGATGGACAGTGTGATTCTGACTCACTGAGTAGAACTGAGGCCCAGGATTGTGTTTGCTTCATTGGCCAAGTTATGTTAAGTGTCTTCAAAACTGAAGACTTGTAGTAGGTGCTTAATACACATTGTCAAATAAATGAACTCCCACCAAAACTGTCCCAGATAGCTGAGTGGGCCTAGGGGCCCTCCTATCCCCAGAAATCCCTAATCTGCCAACACCAAAGACAAGGACCAGGATCAGCTAAGTGGATTCCCAAACTCATTGACTGGTTGTTTTCCATGTGCTTTGGCAAACTCAGAAATGCCACAGGCCAAGAAAAATATAAAAACTAAAAAAAGAAAGTAAGATAAAACCCCACCAATGACACAGGCCGCTGATGGGTGAGTTTTCCTGGGGGTAGAGAGAAATAATTGCCATAAATAACCACAGCACATCCAGTAGCCCTTTCTGCAGAGCCAGGTAGCGGTAAGCACCTGCCCTGGCTTGTCCCCACAGTAGTCTCTACCTCCCCACTTTTCAGAGGGGCAAACAGGCTCAGAGAGAAAGGCTCACAGCTAGCAGTGGGCAGAGTCACCCCTGTGCGGAGGAAGGGGGCACGCGCTCACCTAGTAAACAGCTGGTACAGGAACTGTTGGGCTCTGGAGAAGGCCGGGTGAATGGACATTAAGGTGGTGATGTGGGAGATGTTTCCACCCAGGAAAGCTGGTACCATTGATGCTGCCACTTTCCCCAGAGTGCCTCCCTGGAGGGCTCGCATCCTGCGGGCCTCGTGTAGGTTAAGTGTTAACTCAGCTGCACACTGGGTGGGACAAGGAGAGATCCTGTCAGTGACATCCCCGTGAATCACCCGGAGGATTGAGGTCTGGAGCTCAGCCAGGAACTCCTAGCCCCTCAGGGACGTGTGCAAGAGGAGGGACAGGAGGGCCCATGCTGAACGAGGTTCTAGGTTTTAAAGGTACCACTTACGTTTAGTGGAGGTGGGTGCAGGGTATTTATACACTTGTTACCTTCTAGGCATGTTTTTTTAGTTGAGGAGCAACAGACCTCCCCATATTAGTAGTCTGTATGAAGAGCATTGTCCCCAGGTGTCCTGAATAAACATCCCCCTTATAGAGATGAGAACACAGAGGCTTAGGGATGTCAGGTGGTTGCTCAAGGTCCTGCAGGTCAGAACTAAGAACTGTCCAAAGCTAGGGTTGCATGACATCCCCTCTTAGCTGCCTGACACTCATCTGCTCCTGATGTGGTATGGGGAACCTTGTCCCTCCCCAGGTGTACAGTATAGACACGGCCTATGAAAGCCATTGACTTCCAACAGACACTTATGTTTCTTCCTATTACATTAAAGGGCGGTTTGAGACCTTCATGATGGGGATCCTAGAGTAAGCAAAGGGGCAAGTGCCTGGAGACTCCAGACAGGAGAAGCCAATCACCAGGCAGGAGTCTGAGCAGATGACTCAAGAAGGAGCCAATCCATGTGACTGGTGAAAAGCTGACATGTGAGTGAAAATACCCATGAGTCAATTGCCAGTCAAGAAATACTGTGATTGCCTTGGACAACCTGGCATTGAATTGGTCAAAATTGAAATGAGTGAGAGATGCCTGGGCCAGATTGGGCACGAGGCAGCAGCCATCATCACAAATCTGACGTTGGTAGCATCACTGCTATAGCCTTTCGATTTGGAATCTGACTGCAGCTGTTATCATTTTACAAGTGAGTGTCCTGCCACCAGCAGTGGGCATCTGTCTCCTGTTGGGAATCATATGTACATTGTTGTCTAAATTGCTTCAACCAAATTCCATGACTTTGAAACCACTGGAACTTCAGAATGTGCCTGCCTCTGAGTGGGATTCTTTAAGCAAGTCACTAAGGTTAAGGGGAGTCAGTAGTGTAGGTCTTAATCCAATATGACCAGTATCCTTTGAAAAACAGGGGAGAATACACAGAATCACAGCGAGGACTCCATGTGACACAGAGATAGAAGACGTCCATCTACACACTGAGGAAAGACCCCTCAGGAAGAACCAGCCCTGCTGACACCCTCCTCTCTAATTTGTAGCCTCTGGAATTGTGAGAAAATAAATGTCTGCTGTTTACACCAATCAGTGTGTTCAGTGTTATAGCAATACAAGGAAACTCATACAGTCCATTTGGACATACTTAAGTGTTCCCAGCTGCACTGCTGACATGATACATGAATGGAGTTATGCCAATGCCCCATAGTATGGAAAGGCTGCATCACAGTGGCAGACCCCCTCTGTTATTGGAGGAAGTCTGCAAGGACAGCTGAGCTGACTGCTCCACAGGATACTGGGGAAGTAGTTTAGACAACATAAACAGGGAAATACAAATGTGCTCATGGCATATTGTGAAATGAAAGAATGTATTTTTTTAATCTCTAATATTCCTATATATGTGTGAGAAGTATCTTTCTATCCTCCTGTGTAGCTGGAGGAAGAAGAGGAGGCCCAGAATCCTTTGGGCATGGGACTGTAGGACACTTTAGGGTAATCCCTGGAAGGGCCCCCAGGGAGTCCCCAGAATTGAGTCTGAGTTCTGAGCACTGCCAGATAATCTTGGGGTTGTGGGTATGGAGACCCCCCTGGGCCAGCTCTCACCTCTGTCTGCCACTGGATGGTGTCTGTGGCCTGGCACACCTTCCCTTGGTGTAGGGAAGTGTAGGAGTTGAACCCACCGACCAGCTCTTCGATGACGTCTTCATTGGAGCTCTACAGAGACAGAGGCCGGCCCGGGCCAGTAGGCATTAGGAACCCTCCACCCAATCTGCGGCAGCCCTGGCAACTCAAACAGTCTGTTAGGGCACAAGAAGGATGTTCCCGGCAGCTCTGCTGAACTAGCTACAGAATTGAATCATGTCAAGGTCCCACAGCACTGAAAGGCTGAATTACTGAGGAAAACTACCTCCTTTATGGGTATAATATGGATATGAGTAAGCCACAGCTCCTGCCCTGGCCAGCCTACTTGTCATGCTCTGTGAGATGACAAGTTTCAGAGACATGTATCTGTATTTTATATCCTCCCCATTTTTTGTACACACCCCTACCAAGTGTGATGATGCGTAAGGCTCGGTGAAGGTCTGCAAGGACAGTCAAGCTGACTGTTCCACAGGATACCTGAGGTAGGGAGTTGAAACAACAAAAAGAACAAAATGCAAATGTGCTCATGGTCTACTGTGAAATGAAACAACATAATTTTATTCTCTAATATTCCTAAAATATGTGAGGACTATAGCTGGAGGGAGAAGGTGAGGTCCTTATTTTTTTGTGCATGAAACTAAGTGGGAACACCCTGGGAGAGCCGCAGAGAAGTTCCCAGACTTGAATATGGGTTCTTGCCCCTCCCTGGTCATCTTGGGGTCCTGGGTGTGGAGTTCCCCCCTATGCCAGCTCTCACCTCAGCTTGGCACTGGCCAGTGTTGTCCACCTGGTGCACCTGCACCCTGACCCTGCAGATGATGTAGTGAGGCCTATGAACCAGCTCCTTGACGACATCCTCATTGGAGCCCTGCAAAAACAAAGCTGGGTACTGAGCCAGTAGGCATTGAAAACCTTCTACCCAATCTGTGGTCCTATGTTATAGCAGACCTAGCAGACTGAGTCTATTAGGACAGAGTGGAGATGTTCCCGGCAGCCCTGCAAAACTAGCAGCAGAATTGAATCATGTCAGGGTCCCACAGCACTGAAAGGCTGAAACACTGAGGAAATCTACCTCATTTATGGGATGATATGGAGATGAGTAAGGCCAAAGCTCCTGCCCTGGCTGGACCACAGTGGTTTGCCATGCTCTGTGAAATGACAAGTTGCAGAGAAATTGTCCCATTCCTTAATCCCTTTGCACCTTTTTTCTTCTTTCCTTCCTTCCTCCCTTCCTTTTTTTTTTTTTTTTTTTTTGGTGTGTGTGTGTGTGTGTGTGTGTGTGTGTGTGTGTGTGTGAGAAAAGTGTAAAAACCACCTATCAATTGTGATGATGTGTAAGGCTTGGAGAAGGTGTGCAAGGACAGCCGAGCTGACTGCTCCACAGGGAACCTGGGGCAGGAAATTAAACCATGGAAACTAGCCAAATGCAAAGACAACAAGACTTTGTTTTCTTTACGAGTCCAACAAATATGTGAAGGCTGTATTCCTACCCTACCAGGAACCTGAATGGGAGTATTGGAGGTACAGATGTCTTTGGGAGTGGGCCGCAAATTTGAGTCTGGGTTGTGATCCCACCCCAGTCATCTCAGGTCATGGGTGTGGGACAGCTCTCACCTCAGACCTGTGCTGGACGCTGTTCCCTGGCCTGGTGCTCTAGTCCCTTGTTCCGGTTGATGGTGGAAGTAAACCCCATCAAGCCAACCTCCTCCACAATATCCTTCCTTGGAGCTCTACCAAGACAGAGCCCCAGAACCGGGCCAGGAGGCATCAGGTGGCCAGCCTGGGCATTGCCAACTTTGGGGAATGCCCCACCACAAATTTCCATTCCCCAGATAAGTATACAGGGGCATCTGCAAAAACCTCCAGCCAGGAAGGCACGAGATGACACCTTGAAGGCTCAAGGTTAACAAGTGTGTAGAGGAGCTTGGTCCCCAGAACTCTTGTTTCCATCCCACCAGCCATGACTTGAGGGTATGAACATGACAGACCCACCAGGCTTCCAACAACCAGCTCCTGCCCAGGATGAATGCCCCTCATCCCCTAGTTTTCCTCATCAGCCCCAACACACACACACACACACACACACACACACACACACACACGATGAGAGGTAAAGAGTGTGTTGGGCTGGCCAAGTGGGGTCCCAGTTGGGGCCTGGCCTGGATGGGCCTGCTCTGGGCTGCCCTTGGTTACCTGAGGCTGCCTCTTGCCAAAGGGCAAGAGGCATTGGCGGTGGCGCTTGTGCCAAAGTCTATAGCAACAGAAACATCTCTCACTCTGGGCTTTCTTCTGCCCAGAGCCACGGAAAGTCGGGAAGCAACAGAGAAACATCCTACTCTCCTGACTGTCTCCAGTCGAGTGAGCTAGAATGTGAGTCCCTGGTTACCAGATTTCTCATTTCTGTTGGACGGTCTGTCACCGAGGAAGTGAGGTCACCCCTCAAGGTTCCGTGACCTGGGCCCCTTTCTCCAATCAGAGCCACCCAAAGCCCCCTCTGGCTGTTGACCATTCACCCTCCTCACCCATGCCATCTCCATACCTGTACACCAATACCTAACAGCCCTCCCCCAACTCCCTGGGAATGTCCCAGGTCTCGGGCTTAGAGGAGAAAGCTGAGTTCACACCTCCTTTTTCTCATCAGTTCTGTGCCTTGGGGAAGACTTTGTGCCTCTCAGGGCCTCCTGAGTCTCCCAACCTACACAATGAGAGTGATGCTAGACACCATTTCCTAAGGACCTCATCAGGTATGAATGAGATAACTGTGTGTATCTGTGTGTCTGTCTGTCATATCCGTGAAAATGGGAGAGCAAGTGCCCATATTTTGAGCTGCTCTATGTAGAAGCAACATTGGAAAGAACCGAGGGAGTGCCCAGGCCAACAGGTAGGAGCTTGAGCTCTCCTCAGTCTAACCTGCATCCTGGCACAAACCAGGGGAGTGACCTGAGGGGAAATCTGTCCCTAGTGGAGCCTCAGTTGAAATATATCTGCTTCATAGAGACCTTGGGGCAGAGGCACCCACCCAAGCCGTGCCCAGATGTGAGCTGTTAATATTTGTACTTTACAGGTACAAGGTCTGAGCCTTGCTCCCCTGCCAGCCCCATCACCCCCAACTGCCCTCCCCTGCCAGCCTAATCACCCCCAACTGCCCTCCCCTGCCAGCCTGATTACCCCTAACTGCTCTCCCCTGCAGGCCTGGTCCTCCCCAACTGCCCTCACCTGCAGGCCATCTTGTGGCTGCCATCTTTATGGTGGCCATATTGTGATGACATGGGGTAGCCATCTTGTGATGACATGGGGGGCAGCCATATTATGGTGGCCATCTTGTAACAATGTGGGGCAGCCATCTTGTTACAATGTGGGAGCGGCCATCTTGTGATGACATGAGGGCGTGATGGTCACCTAGGCTTTTATTAGTATAGATATGCCAACAAACTGGACAGCCTGGACAAATTCCTAGAAACTTCCAGTCTTCCAAAACAATCAGGGAGAATCAGAAAACCTGAATAGACTGATAACAACTAATTAAATTGAAGCAGTAATCTATACTAATAAAAGGGTAATATGTTAATTAGACCAGGAGACCTTCTGGATGTCCTTCTGGACAAAGACATGGTGGTGGTGCTGAGGCATAGGTGGTTAGGGGCAATCAGGCCAGGAGAGAAGGGCAGTTTGGGGTGATCAGGCTGATGGGGGGAGGCAGTTGGGGTGATCAGGCTGGCAGGGGGTGGCAGTTAGGGGCAAGCAGGCTGGTGGGGGGGCAATTGGGGGCGATCAGGCAGGCAAGCAGGTGAGCGGTTAGGAGCCAGTGGTCTCGAATTGCAAGAGGGTGCAGGCCTGGCTGAGGGACAACCCCCCACACACACATGAATTTCATGCACCAGGCCACTAGTAAAAAATAAATAAATAAAAATTCCCAACAAACAAAAATGCTGGACCATATGGCTTCACAGGAGAGTTTTACCAAACATTCAAAGAACTAACACCTATCCTTCTCAAACTATTCAAAAAAATACAAGAGGAAGGAAGATGTCCAAGCTCTTTTTATGAGGCCAGCATTATCCTAATTCCAAAACCAGAAAAAGACACTACAAAGAAACAGAATTATAGCCCAATATCCTTGATCAACATAGATGCTAAAATCTGCAATAAAATATTAGCAAACTGGATCCAGCAACACATTAAAGCAGGGGTGGGGAACCTTTTCTTTGCCAAGGGCCATTTGGATATTTATAACATCATTTGTGGGCCATACAAAATTATCAACTTAAAAATTAGCCTGCTATATTTGGTCAAACATTTAATTAACTCACCCTTAATGCCTTGGCATGGCCAGAACAAATGATTGTGCACTCTTCATATGGCCTGCAGGCCAGACATTCCCCACCCCTGTATTAAAGAGATCAAAGACCATGACCAAGAGGGATTTATTCCTGGGACACATGGTTGGTACAATATTCACAAATCAATAAGTATGATACATCACATAAACAAAATGAAGGATAAAAATCAGATGATCATATCAATAGACAAAGAAAAAGCATTTGACAAAATCCAACACCCATTTATAATTAAAAACTCTCAGCAAAGTAGAAATAGATGGATCATACCTCACAATATTAAAGGCCATATATAACAAACCTACAGCTAATATCATACTCAATTGGCAAAAACTAAAAGCATTTTTCTTCAGAACAGGAACTAGACAGAGATGTCTGCTTTCACCACTGTTTGTTTGTTTGTTTGTTTGTTTGTTTGTTTTGTTTTGTTTTTTAGTTAACCCTCCACTGAGGATATTTTTCCATTGATTTTTAGGGCATGTAAGGAAAGGTAAAAAACAAAGAGAGAAACATCTATGTGACAGAGACACATCGATTGGTTGCCTCCCATACACGCACCCAACCAGGACTGGGGATCAAGCCTGCAATTGAGGTATATGCCCTTGACTGGAATCAAACCCAGGACACTTCAGTCTGAGGGCTGATGCTCTATTCACTGAGCCAAATCTGATAAGGTGCATTCACCACTCTTATTCAACATTGTACTAGAAGTCCTAGACACAGCAATTGATAAGAAGATAAAAATAAATTGGAAAGGAGGAAGTAAAACTCATTATTCTCAGATAACATGATATTACACATAGAAAACCCTAAAAACTCCACCAAAAAACTACTAGATTTAATAAATGAATTCGTCAAAGTTGCACTATACAAAATTAACATCCACATATCAATGGCATTTTATACATCAATAATGAACTCTCAGAAAGAGAAACTAAAAAAAAAACAATACCATTTACAATTGCAACAAAAAAATAAGGTATCTAGGAATAAACTTAACAAAAGAGGTAAAAGACCTGTACTCAGAAAACTACAGGCAAAAAGAGATAGAGGAAGATATAAACAAGTGGAAAAATACACAGTGTTCATGGCTTGGAAGAATTAACATTGTTAAAATGTCCATATTACCCAAAGCAATCTACAGATTCAGTGCAATCCCTATCAAAATAACAATGGCATATTTCACAGATCTAGAACAAACTTGCCAAAAATTTATATGGAACCATAAAAGACCCTGAATAGCCACAGCAATCTTGAGAAAAAAGAGCAATGTTGGAGGGATCATAATACTGAATATCAAACTATACTACAAACACATTGTAATTATTGTAAGCAAAACAACCTGATACTGGCACACGAACAGGCATATAGACCAATGGAACAAAATACACACCCCAGAAATTAACCTAGGCCAATTTGGTCAATTAATATTTGACAAAGGAGGCAAGAGCATACAATGGAGTCAAGATGGTCTCTTCAATAAATGGTGTTGGCCGGAGTTTGCTGCCTCGAACAACCACTTCAAAAATACAACTAAAAGACGGAACGGACATCACCCAGAACCACAGGAAGGCTGGCTGAGGAGAGATTCTTCAACTAGAAGGAAAGAGAACAGCATACCGAGGCTCAGAGGAGGCGCAGTGTGGAAAATACAAAGGTACGGAGGTGTGTGTGGAGCAGGCTGGTGGCTGAGGGCGCTGTTGTCGTTTTCAATCAGGAGGGAGTCCCAGGCTCTGAGCTCCAGATCCGGGCGAGTCTCTAGGGACTCAGACTCAAACGGGAGAAGCGGGATTGTCTGGCATCGGTCGGAACGCGAGGGCAGCTTTCTCTCCGAGGTTTGCAGCGGTTGCAGGGATTCTGAGAAGCAGAGCCTCTGGGAACGGGACTGAGAGCAGCCATAACTGCTCCCTCCGCCTGCCCTGTTGATCCCGTGCGACCCGCCCCACCCAAGCCCTGCGCAGAGCCATTTGCCGGATAGCCTCAGGCAAAGGCTAGATTAGCACCTCTCCAGAGGACAGAAGTTTTCCCACTGCAGACACAGCTGATTCTCACAGCCAGTTGGCCTGGAGGTCAAATCCCTCTAGTATTAACTACAACAATCAAGGCTTAACTACAACAAGACTGCGCACAAAGCCCACTAGGGGTGCACCAAGAAAGCGTAAAAAATGTGGAGACAAAGAAACAGGACAAAACTATCAAGGGGA
>NW_005871069.1:5375494-5381563 GCF_000147115.1 Myotis lucifugus
CTCTCGATGCTGTGATAAAAATCACCTAGAAATTAGCATCATGGACTGAATAAAGATATTATACAGACTCCCAACAGCAGTCCAGAGGAGCGCAAGAATCCAGTCAAGATTTGAAATGCGAAGAAGCAAAAACACCCAACCGGAAAAGCAAAATGAAAAAAGAACCTGAAAATACAAAGATAGTGTAAGGAGCCTCTGGGACAGCTTCAAACGTACCAACATCAGAATTATAGGGGTGCCAGAAGATGAGAGAGAGCAAGATATTGAAAACCTATTTGAAGAAATAATGACAGAAAACTTCCCCCACCTGGTGAAAGAAATAGACTTACAGGTCCAGGAAGCGCAGAGAACCCCAAACAAAAGGAATCAAAAGAGGACCACACCAAGACACATCATCATTAAAATGCCAAGAGCAAAAGACAAAGAGAGAATCTTAAAAGCAGCAAGAGAAAGAGACTCAATTACCTACAAGGGAATACCCATACGACTGTCAGCTGATTTCTCAACAGAAACTTTGCAAGCCAGAAGGGAGTGGCAAGAAATATTCAGAGTGATGAATGCCAAGAACCTACAACCAAGATTACTTTATCCAGCAAAGCTATCATTCAGAATTGAAGGTCAGATAAAGAGCTTCACAGATAAGGAAAAGCTAAAGGAGTTCATCACCACCAAACCAGTATTATATGAAATGCTGAAAGGTATCCTTTAAGAGGAAGAAGAAGAAAAAGGTAAAGATACAAATTATGAAAAACAAATATGCATCTATCAACAAATGAATCTAAGAATCAAGTGAATAAATAATCTGAGGAACAGAATGAACTGTTGATTATAATAGAATCAGGGACATAGAAAGGGAATGGACTGACTATTCTTGCGGGGGAAGGGGTGTGGGAGATGCGGGAAGAGACTGGACAAAAATCGTGCACCTATGGATGAGGACAGTGGATGGGGAGTGAGGGCGGAGGGTGGGGTGGGAGCTGGAAGGAGGGGAGTTATGGGGGGGAAAAAGAGGAACAAATGTAATAATCTGAACAATAAAGATTTAATTAAAAAATAATAAATAAATAAATAAATAAATAAATAAATGGTGTTGGGAAAATTTTACAGGTACATGCAAAAAAAATGAATCTAGACCACCAACTTAGAACATACACAAGAATAAACTCAAAATTAATAAAAGACTTAAAAATGTAAGTTGTGAAAACATAAAAATCCTAGACGAAAACAGCAAAACCTAACATCTTACATAGCAAAATTTTTTCCGACAAATCTAGGGCAAGAGAAGCAAAGGAAAATATAAACAAATGGTACTATATCAAACTAAAAAGCTTCTGCACAGCTAAAGAAATCATCAACAAAATGAAAAGGAATCCCACTGTATGGGAGAACATATTCACGAATAAATACAACTGATAAGGAATTAATTTCCAAACTATATAAAGAACTCATACAACTCAACACGAGTGAAACAATCCAATTAAAAAATGGGCAAAGTACCTGAATAGACACTTCTCCAAAGAGGACATAGAGATGGCCAATAGAAATATGAAAAAATGCTCAAAGTTACTAATCATCAGAGAAATGCAATTTAAAACTACAATGAAGTATCACCTTACACCTGCCAGAATGGCTACCATCAATAAATCAACAAATTACAAGTGCTGGCAAGGATATAGAGAAAAGGGAACCCTAGTTCACTGCTGGTGGGAATGACAACTGGTGCAGCCACTTTGGAAAACAGTATGGAGTTTCCTCAAAAACTTAAAATTGTAACTGCCATTTGACCCAATGATCCCACTTCTGGGAATATATCCTAAGAATCCTAAAACACCAATTAGAAAGAAGATGTGCACCCCTACGTTCATAGCAGTACCACTTATAATAGCTAAGATCTGGAAACAGCCCAAGTGCCCATCAGTAGATGAGTGGATAAAAAAGCTGTGGTACATTTACACAATGGAATAGTATGCATCTTTAAAAAAGAAGGAACTCTTACCCTTTGCGACAGTATGGATGGACCTGGAGATTATTATGTTAAGTGAAAGAAGTTAATGAGAGAAAGATGAATATCACATGGTTCACTTATATGTGCAATCTAGTGAACAAAATAAGCTGATGAACAAAATAGGTCCAGAGGCATGGATGCATGGAACAAACTGACAGATCTCACTGTGTGTGGGGGGGGAGGGGGAGAGATGGGAAGAGATTAACCATAAAAATTTAATAAGCATAAAAATAGACACAAAAACAGATTCTTTGTACAGAGCGGCAACAGTCAAGGATCACCGTCCTTCCCTTTGTTCCTGAAAACAGGCCCTTTTACAAGATTCATTTTGTCTCACCCTATCCTGAGTCACAGGTTCATCTCTGTAAAGTGAATAAGATCTGATCTCCAGGATTAGCAGAGAAAAAGGGATGACCTTTCACCGTGGAGACAACTTTGGCCTTAAACAATGAATGAGGCTCTTGAGGAATGCCAAATGTAGGGCAGGAAAAGAGGAAATTCAAAGGACTTTCACATGGTGGGGTCCTCTTCTCCCTATTGTAACAATCTTCCTAGCCCTACCTAGGAAGACATTGGTTGAAATGCTGACCCCTAGAGTGTCCTGCCCACTGTGACTTCTCAGACTTCCAAGAAGAGGGGTTTGTGGTCCAGTGCACCAGAGCAAATGCTTCAGTAATGAATTGTGGGTCCAGCAAGAGGGAATCCCTCCCCTTCCTCCTGCTTTCTCCAGAGAAAAGGCAGGTGCCCCTGACTGCTGACTGGGCTCAGGTGGCTGGTCAGGGCCAGCCCAGATGTCCACAATCTTGTGTAGAGTGGAAAACAGCCCCTCTGCATTAGCAGATTTAGTAGCTCCCTGCTAGCTCCCTGCTTAGGACATGATTCAGGTTGTGCTCCCCGTCTGAATCATGTCCTTCTCCCCTTGCTTCCCAGGCTGACCTGTGTTTGGGACCACAAGAGGGTCCTGGAGCTCACCACTGGGGCCAAGGAGGTGCTGGTACCTCTTTTGCCACCAGAAGCAAACCATGGTTTCACCCACAGGCTTCTGGATGATGTGCAGCAAGGCCAAAATGTGCCTGCATGGCAAATGGTACCATTGTTGAAAGGAACAGCTGCAATTACAGCTGTCTTTGCTAACCTGGTGAGCAAAGTTACTAATCATCAGAGAGATGCAATTTAAAACTACAATGAAGTATCACCTCACACCTGCCAGAATGGCTACCATCAATAAATCAACAAATTACAAGTGCTGGCAAGGATATGGAGAAAAGGGAACCCTGATACAGTGGGGCCTTGACTTACGAGTGTCCCGACTAACGAGTTTTTTGAGATACCAGCTGTCCCTCGGCCGATTTTTTGCTTTGAGTTGACAGAGTAATTTGAGTTAACAAGGTCCTTAATGAGCTCCTTAACAAGCTCGGTCTCAGAACGAATTAAACTCGTAAGTCAAGGCCCCACTGTACTGGCAGCTAAGCATCCACTGAGGAGCCAGCCATTTCCATCAGGTTGGAGGAGTTCTGTACCACCTCCTACTTATTGTAGTACAGCTTATAGGCCAGTTCGAAGCCACTCTGGGGCTACAGGTCTAGCATGCCCCCCTGGGAGGGTTGCATCTGTGGCTACTACTCCAACTGCACCTGCTGTGGCATGACTTCATCTCTTTCATGGGGAACTGGATGAAGCTCCCTCCACAGATTCCAAAAAGCTTCTTGGACTTTGGTGGCAGTCTTGCTGGCCGGGCTCTCCTTAACTTGGGAGGAGCTATGGGTCGGGTTGGAGTGGAGGCTGGATGGAGAGGGGCAAAGGGGGAGTGGGCAGGAAATGGGGGACATACTGTCAATAATTTAAAAAACTATTCTATTTTTGTCTTTAACTCTGTATTTTCTGATGTGCCTTTTTTTAAAATGTTTTTTTAATTACTGTTGACATACATCATTAAATTAGTTTCAGGTGTACACCCCAGTGATCAGGCATTATATAACTTAGTTAAGTGATCACTCCAATAAATCCCACACCCATCCAACTCCATGCATAGTTATTAAAATATTATTAACTATATTTCCTATGCTGTACTTTACATCCCCATGGCTATTCTGTAACAACAAATTTCTATTTCTTAATCCCTTCACCTTTTTCACCTATCCCCCAACTCTCTTTCCATCTGGCAACCAACAAAGAGTTATCTGTGTCCATGAGTCTATTTCTATTCTCCCTGTTAATTTTGTTTGTATATTCAATTGTTGATAGATATGTGTTTATTGCCATTTTATTGTTCATATTTTTATCTTCTTCTTAAAGAAGGCCCTTTTACATTTTATATAACACAGGATTGGTGGTGATGAACTCCTTCAGGTTTTTCTTGTTTGCAAAGCTCTTTATCTGTCATTTGATTCTAAATGGTAGCTTTGCAGGGTAGAGTAATCTTAGTTGTAGGTCCTTGCATTTCATCACTTTGAATATTTCTTACCAGTCCCTTGGGCCTGCAAAGTTTCTGTTGAGAAATTAACTGACAGTCTTATGGGAGCTCCCTTGTAGATAACTAACTGCTTTTCTCGTGGTGCTTTTATAATTATCTTTGTCTTTAGCCATTTACATTTTATTATGATGTATCTTGATGTAGGCCTCTTTGGGTTCATCTTGTTTGGGACTCTCTATTCTTCCTCAACTTGTATGTCTATTTTTTTTCACCAAGATAGGGAAATTTTCTGTCATTTTTTCAAATAGGTTTTAAATTTCTTGCTTTATCTCTTCTCCTTCCAGCACCTCCATGATGTGAATGTTGGTACACTTGAAGTTGTCCCAGAGGTTCCTTATACTATCATCATTTTTTTTTATTCTTTTTCTTTTTCCTGTTCTGATTGGGTGTTTTTTATTTCCTTATATTTCAAATTGCTGATTTGATTCTTGGCTTTATCCACTCTACTGTTGATGCCCTGCAAATTATTCTTTATTTCAGTTAGTGTATCCTTCATTTCTGACTATTTTTTTTTTTAGTCTGTTGAGATTCTCACTAAGTTCCTTGAACATCCTTAGAACCAGTATTTTGAACTCTCCATCTAGTAGATTGCTTGTCTCCTTTTTGTTTAGTTCTTTTTCTGGAGTTTTGTTCTGTTCTTTCATTTGGTGTGTGTTTCTTTGTTTCCTCATTTTGGCAGCCTCCTTGTATTTGTGTCTGTGTATTAGGTAGAGCTATTACATCACCTGGGCTTGGTTAAGTGGCCAGTCATAGTAGGTATCCTGTAGTGTCCAGTGGCACAGTCTCTCTGATCACCAAAGCTGGGCACTCCAATTGCACAGCCCCTGGAGTGGGCTGTGTACACCCTCCTATTGTAGTTGAGCCTTGATTGCTGTTGGTACATCAATGGGAGGAAGTTCCTCCCAATCTGATCAGCTACAAGGACTGGCTGCCACACCAACCACCATGGAGGATCAGCTATTCAGGGACCCACCCCACAAAGCAGAACTTACTTCAGCAGGATTCTTGTCCCACTGAGTCTGCCCCTTGAGTGTATTGCTGTGGAGATGGTTGGGTGGTGTTTTTACATGGACTGAAGCTGTCCACCCAGTGTACTGGCTCAGGGGCCTCCTGGGAGGTGCAGGCCTAAACTTACAACTGAGGCCAGGTACACCCTGGCAGATTTTGAAGACAAACTTCACATGCCCAATGGTTCTCTGGGACAGGCTCTCATCCTCCCCACCCCACTCCCGCCGCACAGGCAAGATGGGACCTGAACCCCCAACCCACTAAAAATTAGCCAGGCCTGCATCCTGGGCAAACAAAGCACAAACTTGTTTCCACTCCGGGACCTGCCGTGGGGAACCTTCCAGGTGGCTCTACACAGCAAATGGTTCTTGCAAATACAGTATTTGATAAATCTTAAGTGTCTTCTCTACAAATTAGTAACTCTGTGTTTGTGATCTCTGTGTTTGTTTGTATGTGTGTTTTGGGTATGATAAGGTTTTAAAATAATTTATTAAAGAGCTCTGTTTAATTAGTTTAAAATAATGAAGCTAATTTAATATATATATATATATATATATATATATATATATATATATATATATAC
>NW_005871069.1:5381663-5461301 GCF_000147115.1 Myotis lucifugus
GTCTCCTTTTTGTTTAGTTCTTTTTCTGGAGTTTTGTTCTGTTCTTTCATTTGGGATGTGTTTCTTTGTTTCCTCATTTTGGCAGCCTCCTTGTATTTGTGTCTATGTATTAGGTAGAGCTATTATGTCTCCTGGGCTTGGTAAAGTGGCCTGTCATAGTAGGTATCCTGTAGCGTCGTGAGTTTACAAAAATAAGTTTATATTATCTTATCTAATAAAAGAGAAACATGGTAATTAGCCGTACGGCCGCTACCCTTCCCATTGGCTAATCACTGAGATATGCAAATTAACTGCCAGCCAAGATGGCGGCCGGCAGCCAGGCAGCTGACACGAACAGGGAGACTTGCTTGCTCCAGTGATGGAGGAAGCCAGGTTCCCCGCCTGCCTTGCCGGCCTCTGAGCTTACAGTTTGAAACATTGTAACAAATATAGAAGCTAAACAAAACCCCAGAAACCTCCTTTAGTCAGCCAGGCTTCAGCCAGCAAGACCGCAACATTGTTTCAAATACAGAAGGTAAACAAAGGCCAGAAACCTGCTTTCAGCAGCCGAGCCTCAGAGAGAAAGCCGGCTCTCAGCTCCAGTGACAGGCATAGAAGGTAAATAAATGCCAGAATAAAAAAAGAAAAAGAAAAAAGGAGAGGTTTGGAGCTTCAGTCACCCGCCAGCCTGAAAACAGCCATCAGCCCCTCACCCAGACTGGCCAAGCACCCCAGTGGGGACCCCCACCCTGAAGCAACAAGATGGCGGCTAATTTGCATACTGAAGGCAGGCGGCAGCAGGCAAGGCTGTCTGCAGTCTGGGACCCGGATCTGTGACCCTGCCAGGCAGGGGGCAGTGCTTGAGGCTGTCCACAGCCTGGGACCTGGATCCATGTCCTTGCGGGTGGGGCGGCAGTGCTTGAGGCTGTCCGCGGTCTCAGGACCCAGATCTGTGACCCTGCCAGACGGGGGGGGGGCACCACGGGAGGCTGTCCGCATTCCAGGACTCGGATCTGTGACCCTGCTGGGCAGGGGGCAGTGCTTGAGGCTGTCCGCTGTCCCAGGACCCAGATCCGTGACCCTACTGGGCGGGGGGCACCGCAGGAGGCTGTCCACGGTCCCGGGACCCGGATCTGTGACCCTGCCAGGCGGGGGGCAGTGCTTGAGGCTGTCTGCGGTCTGGGACCTGGATCCATGTCCTCGAGAGTGGGGCGGCAGTGCTTGAGGTTGTCCGTGGTCCCAGGACCTGGATCTGTGACCCTGCCGGGCGGGGGGCACCATGGGAGGCTGTCTGCAATCCGGGACCCGAATCTGTGACCCTGCCGGGTGGGGGTCAGTGCTTGAGGCTGTCCACGGGACCAAGACACGGATCTGTGACCCTGCCAGGTGGGGGGCAGCGCTTGAGGCTGTGCACGGTCCTGGGACTCAGATCCGTGACCCTTCACAGCGGGGAGGCAGCCATCAGCGCCCAGGAGAGACTGCACAAGATCCGCCTCCTGGCCCAGAAGGTGCAGGATCGCAGGGACAGCCACCGTGGCGGGCTGGACTGATGTCCTCCTGGCCACACCACGGGGGTTTGCGGATCTGCAAAGCCAGAGGCCTCCGGTGTGCACATACCCCCCTGGTGTGCGAACATCCCCTAGCACACTGTCACCCTCCCACGCCTGCAAAGTTGCAAACCAAGGCGTGCACAAGTTCCCCCCACCTCTCCACCACACTTCCATCAACCCGGCATGCCTAACACCCCCACAGGATGTGCACACATCCCCTCTGATGCGCTCACGTCCTTTGGAGAGTGTCTGGGTGTTCTGGGTGCTGAGAGTGGGCGCCTGTGAGATGACAGTGAGAGGGCGGAGTGGTGATGCCCTGTTCCCACGGAGGCCAGTGCAGCTACGAGATCACCTCTGGGGAGTTAATGCAGGTGCTGAGGCAGGAGCAGGTGCAGACAGACACACCTGGTGGGCGCGGGCAGCCCTCTCTGAGGTGCCTTCGGTCAGCGTTCATGATCAAGAACCCAGAGGCAGAGAGGAATTCCGACCTCTCAGTGACAGTGGGATAGTCGGGGCGACTGTAGAGGAGGAATGTGCACTTTGGGTGCCAGCACCCATGAGCGAAGGCTGCCCTGACTGAGCCTTGCTTGCTTGGGGCCTAGCACACTCCTGCCGGGCAACGGGTGACAGAATGTGCTTTTCCGAATTAATGAGAGAAAACATTGATTCTCCTGCTGCCCATGAAGGTGGAAAGTGAAGTGGGGAGACATGTGGGGAATGAGCAAGGTTCCCTGTCTGGGGGTTCCAAATCTGCTGTTGGTTTCTTTCACCACTGACTAGAGATATACAGGGTGTCCCCCCAAAATGTATACACACTTTGAATACCTACTAATTCCAATGGTTTTAAGCATAAGAAAGGAACAACAATGGAGCGGTTATCTGTTAAAAGTGTGGGCACAAACAGGTAGTTGGACATTCCCTGAGGGGTCTCAGATTGGAGAGGGTGAAGGCCAGACTGAGGGGCCCCTTCTCCCCCCCTAACCCAGTGCACGAATTTCGTGCACCGGGCTACTAGTCTGTTATAAAATTTGTCACAGAATAAAATACTGGAATAATAATTGACTTATGTATCATGAGGTTTTCATGGGTAATCTATATATAAATTCTCAACTAAATACATATAAATTCAATGGAAGGCTTTTTGGTAAATGTTTTAGCAATAAACTATGTTACAATATGTGTAATTAAAAATAGTATTTAAAACTCTTTTGATAACTTGAAACTTTAGAGTTCTATTAAGTTAAGGTAAATGATATATTTATTAAGTATCTAGGTCAT
Source organism: Myotis lucifugus (assembly GCF_000147115.1). NCBI lineage: Eukaryota > Metazoa > Chordata > Mammalia > Chiroptera > Vespertilionidae > Myotis > Myotis lucifugus. The sequence goes on from NW_005871069.1 coordinate 5,384,471, forward strand.
TTTTAGTAAGATAAAATACTAAAACATTAATTATTAAATAAATCTAAGTTCACCTACTTTGGGCTTCTTATTATAGATAAATTAAAAGATAAATTCGGATCTATTGATGAGTATTTATTGTATTTTATTGAAAAAGTGTGTTTCTAAAAATTATAAAATGTATTTGCCAGTGCAAGAAACTTTTTCTAGAGATTATGAAATGTGTTCATAATATTGCCAATTTAAAGAATGCTAATTGCTTATTCTTTAGTTTTCACTAGATATTAAGATTTCTAAGGGTTAAGAATTCTAATTAATATACAAAATAATTAATATATGTTTTAGTAAAAGGAGGTGTGAGGTCTGGAAATGCATATTGGATGGAATTACAAGAAAAATTGTAGAAGTTTATGAAAAGGAATAGTGAGAAAGAAAATTTTATGGATGATAAAACTAAATAATATTCGAGTAAATTTAATTTAAATATCAAAAGTAAGCTGATGAAAAATTAGAGTTCAGTTCTCTCTCTCCATTTAAAAGACAAAGTTTTCTTGGACTATTTGTCTAACCCTAATAAGATATGTGAAAAAATGGTCTGAAAATTGTTACTGGCAATGTTGGCAGCAAAATGGCACTAGTTACCAGCAAAGTTGGACCTCAGTTCTTGCGTTTGGCAAAGAAAGAATTCAGAGCTACAAACTCAAATTAGAAAAGAAAGTTTACTTAGAAAGTTACAGAGGTAGTAGAAGTGAGGTAGCTGGGCTGCGCAGGCTCAGGAAACCAGTTACAGAGGCAAAAGAAGGACCCTTGGAGCTTAGGAGTGAGAAAGGCAAAGGTAATGTCAGGAGGGAGAAAACGGGGGAAGGGAAAGGTGCAGGCATATTCCAGAGAGGGAGAGTGCATGCTGGGTCCTTCGCTTTGAGGGTTTTAAAGGTAGGAGTTGGGGGGCAGATCTCAATGAAACATTCATCAACTTTGTGCTGATGCACCAAAATGAGATTTACTTCCCTGACTTAATCTGCCCTTGAATGTGGTTGGCACAAATGGCACTAATTGTATTTCTGTTATCTATCTCCTGAGTAGGGTGATTTAAGCTATTTACTCTCTGGATGGGAAACAGAAATGTAAACCATTTACTCTTAAGTGTCATTGGTTAGGGAAGATAAGATTCCCGATTTACTAAATAGCTGTAAACTGCTTGGCCATTTAACTATCTATCGCCGTTTTCCTATTCCACTTGTCCTGGCTTACTAGCCTGTCTCAAATTGATTTTATGTTCTCTGTATTATCAGGTCTTTGATTACCTAGGTAAACTGAGTTTTCTTAATATTAAAAGAGCTAAATTTTGCCCAGCTGGCATAGCTCTGTGGTTGAGCTTCACCCCAGGAACCAAGAGATCACTGGTTCAATTCCCACTCGGGGCACATGCCCAGATTGCGGACTTGATGCCAAGTAGGGGGTGTGCAGGAGGCAGGTAATCAGTGATGTTTCTCTATCATCAGTGTTTCTATCTCTTCCTCTCCCTTCCTCTCTCTCTAAAAATCAATAAAAACATTTTTTAAAAATAAAAGAGCTAAATTTTGCTTTCAACTACTTAACTTTGCATTTGCCTACAAACTCTTTGTCATTGTTGGAAAGGGGGAACAATGTCCCTTTCCCTCCTCTGGTCCTTTTGGCTGACTGAATAAACAAATCAAGTTTAATATTGTGTGCATAGGAACACCACATACACGAGAGGTTCAGAGATAGAAAGGGACTGAGCTATAGAAGACATCATGAGCTAGGGATGAGGTCATGCTCCTGAGAGCTACATAGGGGCACAGTAGGATGATAAGAGCAGATGTTTAGTGACTAAATGCTATCAAAAAGGTTATCACCAATAATCTTTTGTTATGAGCAAGTCCTTCAGTTCAAATTCTTCTAGGTAGTTGAAGGGGACTAAATGAACTATGAGGATAATTATAATTTTTATGACGTTTTGTTTTAGATATAGCTGATTTTTAATGTTTTGTTTTCCAACTGTAAGGAAACTTGTTTCTCTTAAGTATCTATGACCTAGAGCAATTAGTAAATTATACCTTTGTAAGCAAAATTGAAACATTTTTTTCTCCCTACCTTATTCCTCCAGAATTTGGAAATTCTTAGTGAGTATTTATATACATATTTTTTATTGATTTTAGAGAAAGAAGGAGAGAAAAATAGAAATATCGATGAAAGAGAAACATCAATATTGATCAGCTGCCTCCTGCATGTCCCCTACTGGGGATTGAGCCCGAAACCCGGGCATGTGTCCTGACAGGGAAGTGAACCAATTGACCTCCTGGGACAATGCTCAACCAACTGAGCCACACTGGCCAGGTGAATATTTTTATTTTCATGGCAATAAAGTATTTGCATCAGTTCAATAAGAACCTGTTCTCCTTGTAACAGGACATAATTGGTAATATTGGTTATATTACCAAGGTTCTAACTGGATTGCCATGTGTGAGAAAGACATGCATAGTCTCAGAGATAACCAGACAACTTAAAGGAACAAATACTGACTTATGAAGCTTCCTAGGGCAAATTGGCCTGACAGCTTGCTTACAGGGTTTCCAGCAGCCTTACCACGTTGGTCATTTGGCTTTCTTGGCTTTTGATAACAAATTATTTAAAAGGGACAAAGAAATTGAACACCACAACGTACAATCAGGTAATTATGTATACTGAAAAGACATCTCCAGGAAGCCTCTCCACCAGAATGAAAAGAACCCTATCAGGAACTCTTAACTAATCCATGTGCAACAGCAGAGAATTTGAAGTTAGAAATTACTACGAAGGAAAGCAGATGGCATCTGTTGTGAACAGAATGGATGGAAATTTACAAAGTGATGCAAAGCAAAGGACTGAATCCAAGAATACTCTATCCAGCAAGGCTATCATTCAAAATTGAAGGGGAATTAAGAAGCTTCACAGACAAAAAAAAGGCTAAGGGAGTTTATCAGCACCAAGCCAGCAATGCAAGAAATGCTAAAGGGACTGGTGTAAAAAGAAGAAATAAAAGCTAAGAAAGAAAACAGCCACAAAAAATAGAAATGGCTACAAACAAGTTCCTTTCAATAATAACTTTAAACGTAAATGGACTAAATGCTCCAATCAAAAGACATCAAGTGGCTGAATGGATAAAAAAACATGACCCATACATCTGCTGTCTACAAGAGACCCACCTCAGAAGAAGGGACTCACACAGACTGAAAGTGAAGGGATGGAAAAATATCTTTCAGGCAAATAGAAAGGAAAAAAAAGCTGGGGTAGCAATACTTATATCGGACAAAATAGACCTCAAAGTGAAGGCCATAACAAGAGATAAGGAAGGCCACTTCATAATACTAAAGGGATAAATACAACAAGAGGATATAACCCTGATAAACATATATGCACCCAATGCAGGAGCACCCAAATACATAAAAAAAACTCCTGAAAGATATAAAGGGAGAGATCGACAACAATACAATCATCGTAGGGGTCTTTAATACACCACAGACATCACTGGATAAATCCTCTAGACAAAAAAAACGGCAAAGAAACAGCACTCCTAAATGACTCACTAGATTGGATGGACTTAATTGACATCTTCAGAACATTTTACCCCAAAGCCACGGAATATACATTCTTCTCAAGTGCTCATGGGACAGATTCAAAAATAGACCACATATTGGCTCACAAACAAAGTCTCCCCAAATTCAAGAAGATTGAAATCATACCAAGCATCTTCTCAGACCACAATGGCATAATATTAGAAATAAACTACAATAAAAACAACCCAAAATACTCAAACACTTGGAAGCTGAATAGCATGTTATTAAATATTGATTGGGTTACCAATGAGATCAAAGAAGAAATTAAAAACATCCTGGACACTAATGACAATGAAAACACAACAATCCAAAACCTATGGGACACAATGAAAGCAGTCCTGAGAAGGAAGTTTATAGCTCTACAGGCCTATTTCAAACAACAAGAAAAAAATGGTAGTAAATCATCTAACTCTACATCTCAAAGAATTAGAAAGAGAGCAATAAGAAAAGCCCAGAGTGAGAGAAGGAAGGAGATAATAAAGATTAGAGCAGAAATAAATGACATAAGAGAACAAAAAAAAATACATAAAATCAATGAAACCAAGAGCTGGTTCTTTGAAAGGATAAACAAGATTGACGAACCTCTAGGCAGGCTCACCAAGAAGCAGAGAGAGGACCCAAATAAGCAAAATCAGAAATGATAAAGGTGAAATAACAACTGACTCCATAGAAATACAAATGATTGTTAAAAAATACTATGGACAACTCTACTCCAACAAACTAGACAACCTGGAGGAAATGGACATATTCCTAGAAAAATACAACATTCCAAAACTCAATCAGGAAGAATCTAAAAATCTCAATAGGCCAATAACTATGGAAGAAATTGAAGCAGTCATCAAAAAGCTTTCAGCAAACAAAAGCCCAGGACCAGACGGCTCCACAGGGGAGTTTTACCAAACATTCAAGGAAGAACTAAAACCTATCCTCCTCAGACTATTCCAAAAAATTCAAGAGGAAGGAACACTTCCCAGCTCATTCTATGAAGCCAGCATCACCCTAATACTAAAACCAGGGAAAGACAACACAATGAAAGAAAATTACAGGCCAATATCCCTCATGAACATAGATGCCAAAATCCTCAACAAAATCTTAGCAAATCGGATCCAACAGTACATCAGAAGGATCATACACCATGACCAAGTAGGATTTATCCCAGGAATGCAAGGATGGTACAACAAACGTAAATCAATAAACGTAATACATCACATAAACAAATTGAAAGAAAAAAAACACATGGTCATATCAATTGATGCAGAAAAAGCATTCGACAAAATCCAACACCCATTTTTGATAAAAACTCTCAGCAAGGTGGGAATAGAAGGATCATACCTCAACATAATAAAAGCCATATATGACAGGCCCACAGCCAACATCATACTCAATGGACAAAAACTAACACCATTTCCCCTAAGAACAGGAACAAGACAAGGATGCCCACTCTCACCACTCCTGTTCAACATAGTCCTGGAAGTATTAGCCATTGCAATTAGACAAGAAGAAGAAATAAAAGGCATCCAAATTGGAAAAGAGGAAGTAAAACTATCCTTATTTGCAGATGACATGATATTATACATACAAAACCCTAGAGACTACATCAAAAAACTACTAGACTTAATACATGAATTTGGCAATGTAGCAGGATACAAAATTAACCCCAAGAAATCTATGGCATTTCTATACAGCAATAGTGAACTTACAGAAAGAGAGACTATAAAAACAATCCCATTTACCATCGCACCAAAAAAATTAAGATACCTAGGAATAAACTTAACTAAAGAGGTAAAAGACCTCTACTCAGAAAACTACAGGACGTTGAAAAAAGAGATAGAGGAAGACATAAAGAGATGGAAGAACATACCATGTTCTTGGATTGGTAGAGTCAACATCATTAAAATGTCCATACTACCCAAAGCAATCTATAAATTCAATGCACTTCCCATTAAAATACCAATGGCCTACTTCAAAGATCTAGAACGAACTCTCCAAAAATTCATCTGGAATAAAAAAAGACCCCGAATAGCTGCAGCGATTCTGAGAAAGAACAAAGTAGGTGGGATCTCAATGCCAGATATCAAGCTGTATTACAAAGCCACTATTCTCAAAACTGCCTGGTACTGGCACAAGAACAGACATATAGATCAATGGAATAGAATAGAGAGCCCAGAAATCTACCCGAACCAATATGCTCAATTAATATTTGACAGAGGAGGCAAGAACATACAATGGAGTCAAGATAGTCTCTTCAATAAATGGTGTTGGGAAAATTGGACAGATACATGCAAAAAAATTGAAACTAGACCACCAACTTACACCATACACAAAAATAAACTCAAAATGGATAAAGGACTTAAATGTACGATGGGAAACCATAAAAATACTAGAAGAATCCAAAGGCAACAAAATATCAGACATATGCCGAAGCAATTTCTTCACCGATACAGCTCCTAGGGCATTGGAAACTAAAGAGAAAATAAACAATTGGGACTACATCAAAATAAAAAGCTTCTGCACAGCAAAAGAAACCATCAACAAAACAAGAAAGCCCACTGCATGGGAGAACATATTTGCCAATGTTATCACCGATAAGGGTTTAATCTCCAACATTTATAGGGAACTCATACAACTTAACAAAAGGAAGATAAACAATCCAATCAAAAAATGGGCAAAGGACCTAAATAGACACTTTTCAAAAGAGGACATTCAGAAAGCCAAGAGACATATGAAAACATGCTCAAAGTCACTAATCATCCGAGAGATGCAAATCAAAACAACAATGAGGTACCATCTCACACCTGTCAGAATGGCTATCATCAACAAATCAACAAATGACAAGTGATGGAGAGGATGTGGAGAAAAAGGAACACTCATGCACTGCTGGTGGGAATGCAGACTGGTGCAGCCACTATGGAAGACAGTATGGAGTTTCCTCAAAAAATTGGAAATGGAACTCCCATTTGACCCTGTGATGCCACTTCTAGGAATATATCCCAAGAAACCAGAAACACCAATCAGAAAGGATATGTGCACCCATATGTTCATAGCAGCACAATTCACCATAGCTAAGACCTGGAAACAGCCTAAGTGCCCATCAGTAGATGAATGCATTAGAAAACTGTGGTACATCTACACGATGGAATACTATGCTGCTGTAAAAAAGAAGGAACTCTTACCATTTGCAACAGCATGGATGGAACTGGAGAGCATTATGCTAAGTGAAACAAGCCAGTCAATGAAGAAAAAATACCACATGATCTCACTCATTCATGGATAATAAAGACCATTACAAACTTTTGAACAATAATAGATACAGAGGCAGAGCTGCCTCAAACTGATTGTCAAACTGCAGTGGGAAGGCCAGGGAGGGTTGGGGGACAGGAGGGAGGGGAGTAAGAGATCAACCGAAGGACTTGTATGCATGCATATAAGCATAACTAATGGACATAAGACACTGGGGGGTAAGGGAGGGCAGGGGTTTGTCAAGGGCGGGGGGGAAAAAAGGACACTTATGTAATACCCTTTGTAATACTTTTAGCGAAAAATAAAAATAAAATAAAATAAAATAAACAACAACAAAAAAATAAAAATAAAAAATAAAATCACCATGTGCCCACCAAAAAAAAAAAAAACTAAAAATGGAACTCCCATTTGACCAGTGATCCCACTTCCAGGAATATATCCCAAGAAATTAGAAACACCAATCAGAAAGGATAGATGCACCCCTACGTTCATAGCAGCACAATTCACCATAGCTAAGACCTGGAAACAGCCTAAGTGCCCATCAGTAGATGAATGCATTAGAAAACTGTGGTACATCTACACAATGGAATACTATGCTGCTGTAAAAAAGAAGGAACTCTTACCATTTGCAACGGCATGGATGGAGCTGGAGAGCATTATGCTAAGTGAAATAAGCCAGTCAATGAAGGAAAAATACCACATGATCTCACTCATTCATGGATAATAAAGACCATTACAAACTTTTGAACAATAATAGATACAGAGGCAGAGCTGCCTCAAACAGATTGTCAAACTGCAGCGGGAAGGCTGGGGAGGGTTGGGGGGCAGGAGAGAGGGGAGTAAGAGATCAACCGAAGGACTTGTATGCATGCATATAAGCATAACCAATGGACATAAGACACTGGGGGGTAGGGGAGGCCAGGGGATTGTCAAGGGCAGGGGGAAAAAAGGACACATATGTAATACCCTTTGTAATACTTTAAGCAATAAAACAATAAAAAAAGGAAAAAAAAATAAGTGATCTGAAAGACAGGGTTTCACCAGTTATAGCAAAGACATCCCAGAATCTTAAATTACCTTTTACCGTCAAATGATATGTGAACCATAAAAGTAAGTTTAGCCATTTTGCATTGAGAACTAAAAATCCTTTAGACAATTGTCTAAAATAAGAAGTCACTTCTATCTAATTTCCGATGTCTATTCATGTCATTCCATTCTTGAAAGTATTTAAATGGCAAATATGTGAATGAAAACCACTAGAGTTCATCAAATATTTTACTGACTTGATTTCTAAAAGTTTTCCATTTAATTTTTGGAAAAGTATACATGTACTTGGTAAAACATTCAAACAGCACAAAGAATAATTGTGGGAAGTAATTCTCTACCACTCATCCCCCAGATTAAGAAATTTTTAATAAAGTATTTTAGCTATAAAGTATGGTTTGTTTGTTTTTAAATAAAAGTGGACTTAAATAAAAAAAAAACTGCTGTATTAGAAAAGACACAACAAGAAGTTAGATGTAGAGGTACAAGTTGTAAAAGCTCTCCCTGCAAGGAAAAAGAATTCTTATACTACTTCTAAAGCCAAAATTTTAAAAATTCATTTAGAATCATTCTTGCTATAAAATTCATATGATAAAAGTATTAATTTTTAATTACAGAAAATCATTCAGAAAAATAAGTTCTAGTAATTCAGTAAATGTCAGTCTTTTATTTTGAGAAATATTTTGAATCATTTACTTATTGCCATTACTTATACTCTGATACACACTGAGAATTAGAAATAATCTAATATGGTTCCTATAGAAAGGGGAACATAGGAAATGCATTTTGCCCCATGAAATGAATTTTAATTAATGAGTACTTGCCACATGTGTTTAGTTAAAAACAAAATCTACAAGGTTACTTAGGGGAAAAAAGATTCTTTTTTCCTCAAAACTTCTAAACATAAATATAAAACTGCTTATACACATCTCATTAAATAGTGACCTATTTTAGGAATAAGAATGCATTGTGATTGCATGTGAATTATAAAAAGTAAGAATGATTTAGTGAAACCCACAAAAAAATGTATTTAAGAGAAAAGAGCTGATTTGAGGCATCAGCCCAGACAATACAAGTCTCAGCTCTGTGAAGCATCTCAAGAATTCCAAAGATTAACATTTGCAAGCAGTATTGGCCTGGGTTCATGCTTGTTAGAGACTCAACTTTTCATACCTGAATGTTTACTTTGATGAAATCATGTTTATTTTTCACTATTAAAATTACATCCATTGTACACTTAATGGAATTATATTTTGCTTATGTAGTTTTTCATTTTTCAATCTTCTCCTTTAAGAGGTTTTAACTCATTTCCCAAAATAGAAAAGCATAAAGTTGTAAAGCATTCTAAACTTAGGGGGGAAAGCCACACAAATAAAAGCACACTGTCTTAGTCAGGGAGTAAGGGGAAGAGGGTGCTTGGAAAGATCAACTAGCTGGACTTATGAGGAATTCTTCTTCCACCTCACTGGACTTTCTGACAATACACACGCAGCAGACTGTGATGGGCACACAGCCTGGGTGGGACTCCAGGACCCAGTCCTCAGCCCAGAGTTTCTTTACAGGCAGCAGGCTGCCAGGGAGTCCAAATAGCAGCAGCCCAGGGATTTCCACATGGGACAGAAGGTCCCTTCAATAGAGCCCAGTTACACTTTTGCGATGACCACTATTCAGCGCTCGACCCATTCTCCCCGAAGAAAACTTCTCAAATTCCTCTGACCCCTGAGGACCTGAATGGAGATGTCCAGGGAAAACTGTCTTCAGGAAGAGCCATGGAGGAGCTCTGGGCAGGCAGGGCCTCCAGCTCAGCGCTGCCCGCACCTCCAGCAGTGCGAAAGTCCTGCAATCCCAGGAGAGCAAAGAGCACAGTCACAGTACACATCTCACCTGCACAGAGATGTCCTCCGGACACCCAGTACTGCAGCCCTAACTACCCTGGCTCTTTTGCGTTACTGCCAGAGCTGATCTCCCACATCGGGCACTTCGGGTGAGCGGCTTGAAGATCAGCAGGAACTGCAAAGACAGAGCCTTGCACTCATTAGTTTGAGATTATTTAGGGAAAACCAAGATGGTTTTATAGAGCATTTGCTCTTACATGACAGCTAAGGCTGAGAGCTCTAACCGGTGACCACTGGCTCCTCTGTGCAAGTTCCTTTCAGCCAAGCATAACCCATACACTGAGGCTCAAGGCTCCATGGGCACACATGCCAAACACTCCAAAGGGACAAGTAAGGACCCTTGAGTTCGATGGTCCTGGCAAAGGCTTTCCTAAAACGGAAGGAAGGGGCAGCTCTGAGATGGGGGCTGGGGACTGGGGAGAGCAGGTAGGGCAACAGGTGCCCCTGGGCTCCCATCCTGCAGTGCCCAGGAAATTGCCAGCCCGTCAGTAGTGCGCGAGGCCTGGGTGTGCTGGACTGGGGCGCACTCTGCTGGCCAGTGCCAAGAGCGCACCCAGCCCTAGGTAGGCAGCCTATTGAAGCCTGGAACCTAATGAGAACAACCTGGTTGTTTGGCTGCTCATATTCATTCTTAGATACATATTATCTTTGTAAAAATTTTGTTTGGCATCTCCCCCCACACACTCGCTATTTTTTATTTTAATAATATTTTTGGGGTTCTAAATACAGAAAAATAAAAGTCATATGTAATCCCATCAGCAAAAATTACTTTGAATGTCATTTCATAAGCACAATTTTTTATCTAGTTGAGATCATGCTGTCCAAGGGTAGGTCACGGTCCTACTGTCGGATCCAGGTCCTGCCCTTGATTCCATTACCACGTGACTTCTAGTTGGTAGGCAAAAGTTGGAGAGTGGGAAGAAGGGTTAAGCCAAGGTATGTGTCTCTCCTCTTTGGGAGGAATTTTCCAGCAGTGGCTGCATCTCCTCTGTGGTTCTAGCTTCCACTGTGCCCAGCTTCAGTGTCCTGGTGACATGCCTTCTCCAGCCTGGAGGGTGGCTTCCTGCCCTTGCTCCTCTCTGGGTTGCCTCAACATGACTGGCTTCTCTACCCCACCGCCCCACCCCCCACCCCCACCCCATCACCTGTGAAACATTTCCTGTAATAAATTCCTTGTCCGAAATATCTAAAGTGGCTTACTTTCCTAACTAAATCAAGGTTGATTATGTCACATCAATAACTTTTAGCTAATTTATCACTCAATGTTATTCTATAAAGGTTTTCCTGTATCTTTAGTTCTTTACAGCTTTTCTTAATGGCTTCATAATATCTTATTACATCGCACCTTAACTGAGTCACATTTAAGTTTCCAATGTTTACTTAAAGTATAACATTGCTATGAACATCTTGTGCATAAATTTATATCCACATTACTAAGTATTTGCTTAGACTAGATTTCTGGAAGTGACCAAAAAGGAATGATTGGCTTTAAGATTCTTGATAAACATTGCCCCCAAGTCCCCAGGGAGGCTAGAACCATTTACCATGCCCTCTGCAGCACTGATTACATTAATTTACTCACTAATTTTATAGGCAAAAAAAAAAGGCATCTGACTATTACTAGCTTTTTGTTGTTATAGTTTTAGTTTTAGTTTTTTGAAAGAGAGAGATCAGTTTGTTGTTCCACTTATTTATGCTTCATTGGTTGATTCTTGTATGTGCCCTGACCAGGGATCAAACCCGGAACCTTGGCGTAACAGTTGGTTATTACTATTTTAATGTAGATGATATAAAGATTCTTTATATTGTTAGTGAGCTGGAATATTTTTCAGGTGTTTACTAGCCATGTGCATTTCCTTTTCGGTAAAATATCAATTTTACTATATAGTTCTTAATGATTCTCTTCTTGCCTAGGATGTCAAGTCAGGGTTCTCAGATGCTAACAACAAAATTGGCTAAATTAAGCAGAAATGGGATTATTGAAAGCATATCATTCACCTCCAAAGTGGATGGCAAAGCTGGAAAATTGGGTTCAGGAAATAGATAGAACCAAGGAACCCTAAGCTGGAAATATGTCATGATCCCACCCTAAAATGTCTGAATCAGATGCCACTATTGATGTTACCCTGAATGTTGTTCCTGGCATTACTGCCACCCACAATTAAATTCTGGATGCCACTACCATAATGAATATTAAACTCTTCTTACATCTTTGTCATTCCTGTAACAGCTTGTAAACTGCATTAATTCCTTCCCTCATCAAGAAGTAGAATCTACCTTTTTGAGTTGGGCTCGCATTTTGACTTGCTTTGAGTGACATTGTACAATTCCTGAGGAAGCCTTGCAGCTTCCAGAAGAATGCTCCTTCTGAGAATCCAGCCGCAATGCTGTGAGGAAGCCCAAGATCACCCATGGAGAAAGGCCCAGACATCCCTGCCTCAGCCAAGTTATGCCAGCTGAAGCTACAACAGAGATGAGCCATCCCCACCACATTCTGTTCAATTTGCAAACGAATGGTGGTGATTATATAGTCACTAAGTTTGAGAGTAATCTATTATATAACAATAGATAACTGAGACACACCTTTAAGTCTCAAACTCTGGGCAAGAACAGCCATTGGCCAAGCCTTCCCAGAGCCAGCATTATTTATCGCCAGACACAGCTCCTCCGGGTTATCTATTCCCACCAGGTCCTCATCAACCCTTGTCTTTGCACATTCTGTTCCCCCTTTATGGAATGCTCCTTTCCATCTCACTCATCTCACACCCACCACTGCCTGCCTGGTGGTCTTTTACTCTTTCAATTTTTAACAAATAGAGCAACCACTAAAATATATATAAGAACTAAAAAAAACAATTAGAATGGTATGCTAAAAAATATTTAAGTCAAAAGAGGTAGTAAAGGAGGAAAAAGGAATAAGACAGGAGACAATGAAAACAACATATATCCATATATTCATATACAAAAACTTATACATGAACATTCATAGCAGCATTATTCATACAAAGTGGAAACAATCCAAATGTCCATCAACTGATAAATGGAAAATAAAATGTATATCCATACAATAAAATATTTGGTAATAAAAAAAGAATGAAGTATTTATACATGCTCCATAAGTAAACCTTGAAAACATCCTATATAATAAAAGTCTAATATGCAAATCAACCGAGCGGTGGAACGACTGGTCACTATGACGCGCACTGACCACCAGGGGGCAGATGCTCAATGCAGGAGCTGCCCCCTGGTGGTCAGTGCGCACCCACAGGGGGAGCACCACTCAGCCAGAAGCTGGGCTCACAGCTGGCAAACACAGTGGCAGTGGTGGGAGCCTCTCCCATCTCCGTGGCAGCGCTAAGGATGTCCCCTGAGGACTCCTGGACTGCGAGAGGGCGCAGGCCAGGCAGAGAGATCACCCTCCCCCTCCCACCCCCCCGCCCCGAGTGCACAAATTTCATGCACTGGGCCTCTAGTATGCTAAATAAAAGAAGATACAAAAAAGCATAGTGTATGATTTCATTTGTATGAAATACCCAAAAGAGGCAGATCTACATAAATAGAAAGTAAATTCATGATTGCCTAGGGCTGGGGGGTGAGGCACTACGGGGAAACGGAGTGACTGCTAATAAGAGGGGTTTCTCTCTGAGTTGATGAAAATGTTCTAGAATTCACTGTGGTGATGGTTGTACAACTGTGAATAGACTAAAAGCCACTGAATTATGCACTTTAAATGTTTAAACTGTATGATATGTGAATTATATTTCAATAAAGCTGATAAAAAGGTTTAAGCTGATAAAAATATTTTTAATTAAAAAGTCTGTTTTAGAGATTCAGCTAAATGAGTACATACTCCACAAGGCTTTCCTGAACTTCCCAAGCAGAGCACATACACACTTATCTCCGGAAACCTGTACAGCACTTCACAGGGGCACAGAAAATCACTGTAACTTCTTTCAGCAAATTCCAGAATGAAAGCTGGCAAGCCATTTTAAGAAAAATCCTATTATGAAAATGTCACATATATAAAAATAGAGAAAAGTGAGCCTCCACCTCCATGTACCTGTGACTCACTCGTGGTTTCCATGCAGCAAAGCCATTCCGTACATCCCAATGCCCTTGCTCCTGAGGCTCAAGGGACCTCGAAAGTTAAGAGTCCACAGCACACTGCTAGTAACTTAGCATTTACTAAGTGCTCGATGTGCCAATGATCGTCCGAAGCACTTGGAATATACTCGCTCATTTAATCACCAAAACAACCCTAACAGGTGACATTATTATACCCACACTGAGGACATTAGGCTTAGAGGTGAAATAACTTCTCCAAAACTAAGTGGAAAAATGGAATTTCATACTGAGATTACTATTTTAAGATAGTAATTCATACTAATCAGAAAAAATAACATAACAACTAAAATAATCAGTTAACTTAGGTGAAAGAATAGTGCTCTTTCTGGACCTAAGGCCACTTACAAGGCCCAGGTCATATGCTTGAAGTACAGATGGTCTCAGTTTGAAGTGGGACTGCTGAGGGGCCCCCTGGGGCAACTCCATTTGACTTGACCCTCTGTGGGCTCTACAGAACCAGGCTCGTTCCAGGAAACCAAGAGCCTTAAAAGCTAGAGACAACGGTGCCCCTTGAACTTCTAGAACTGTTCTCCAAAGCCAGTGTGCCTGCCGAGAACTTGAAGTGGCCAGTTCAAAATGAGACACACTGCAGTAAAATACTCATTGTATTTTGAAGACGTAGTACAAAAACAGAATGTAAAATATTACATTAAAAGAGGAGTACTTTAGATATGCCAGGTTACATAAAATATTTTATTGAAATTAACCTCACCTATCTCTTTGTACCTCTTTAGTGTGGCTACTGGCACATTTAACGTTCTATTTGTGGCTCACTGGGCAGAGCTGTTCCTGACTATGCCCGTGCTGCCCTGATGCCAGCTCCTGTGGGCTCGCCCTCATGAATGCTTCTCCCAGGTTTGCAAAGAAGCGGGCAGCACTGCTGGCACAAGATGCTGGCCAGGTGCAGCTGGACTCGGAGACCAGGGCTCCAGGACCCCAGAGCTCCGTGGTGACTGCAGTCGGCCTCACCCTCCACGAACAGCTTCACACATAAAATAAGGATGAGCACAACTCTATTTGAAACTTGGGTTGGGACAGCCCGCAACCTGATCAGTCCCTCGATGCAGTTCTGTCACCAGGAAAAGAGACGCAGCCAGGGTTTCCGTTTGGAGACAAAGCCGCTCTGCTGAGCAGGGTGTTCTCAGTGGTCCACCACAGAAGACGGGCTTCAAAACTCATCAGTCTGAATGCACTGCCCTTAGAACACTGGGGTTCCTCTCCAGGGCAGACCTGCCCCCCACCCCGCTGCCCACTCACAGCAAACTCCGCCCCTCAAAGCACATTCCAGAGCTCACTTCTGAGGACTTTGCCGAGGATGGCTTGGGCAGGAGGATGGCTTGGACACAAGAACTGCTTGGGCACGTCTGAATGCTGGACTACACTGCCATGTTCTGCTGACCTTCGGTACAGCCCAGTTACTAAAAAAGCACAGGCATTGAACCTATCTATGTAGAAACATCACCTGATGATGTTAGTGCAGAGTGAAAGCTAACGAAATCCCATCTGGCTGCATTAGCTGCTGGCTATGACCCGAAGTGAGCGAGTGAAGTCAGGCTCTGAAAAGTCAGGCAGGGGAAGTGGTTGTCATGGCACCAGTCAAGTCTTTGAAGGCTGAAGCTACATCGCAGGCACCTGATCCTTCCTCCCCAGTGCCCAGTACACGGCAAGTGCTCAATACCTATGAATCAACACGAAGTAGGTGCGTTAATTGTAGGGTGCTTGGGCCCTCTAGATCCTGGGAAAGGGAAATGCAGCCACCGACAGCCAGGCACTGGCCCGGCTCCAGTCAGGATAACCTGGTGCCCACAGGTAGGCTCTTGTGGAACATACATTTCACAGAACAGCATCAGAAAAGGCCACTCTGTGACTCAGAAATGAAGGGAAAAAACTGACTCTGAAATCACATCTCAACACAGACAAACCATGAACATCGTCCAGAC
Source organism: Myotis lucifugus (assembly GCF_000147115.1). Taxonomy (NCBI): domain Eukaryota; kingdom Metazoa; phylum Chordata; class Mammalia; order Chiroptera; family Vespertilionidae; genus Myotis; species Myotis lucifugus. Next base: position 5,400,311 of record NW_005871069.1, read on the forward strand.
CAAAGGACCAGACATATCTCCCCCGAGTGGCTGCTGCCACCTTACCCAACCCAACATTAGCCTCACTCCATTCCTCTCACCTTCTCAGTTAAAGTTAAGATAACTGATCACAGAACTCTCCTGCTCCCTGACAACATCCAACCCAGAGCAGAGGCCTGCTTCCTTGAGGCCTCCCCGGAAGCTCCCCTCCCCCACGGCAGCCCAAATCCCCTAAATCCTAACCTGCTCCGACCGAGACTCCCTGTGGCTCCCATGGCACAGAGCTCCCTTCCTGCCAGTCAGAAAACCCACCTATGCTGAACTACACTTCCTAAAGGGTCTCTGGCTAAAAGGAACTAACAACCCTTGGCCATAAACATCCCTTCCTAGGTTGCCATGGTGCCTATTTCCCCAGGCCTGAGAAAGGGAAAAAGGAAATGAGCACAGGAGAGATGAGAAAATTCAATGGTGGCAGACGAGGATGAATTTGACAAGGGGCATTACCCATTGTCAAACCACTAAAGAAAGCCCATCAGAAAACAGATTATCGGATTACCCAAGAGCCCCTACATACCTACACACACACACTAAACCATTTCACTAACTTCAGTACTTTCACAAATTACTTGTGACTCAAGTTACAAATGATGAACACAAGCAGTTAAGGAACACAAACCATGCATTGGCAACCCGTGGAATTAAGAGCAAGCAAGAGAAGTCTGGCCTGCTTTCCGGTGCATGGCCCGTTTCTCACTCCGCAAATTAAGAGAGCAAATGCCATAACGTTGCTGAGAACAGGCTGAAGGCCCCGAGCAGCACCCAGCACTCAGGGAGTGATGGCAGGCAGGACTCTAGCAGTCTCCGGCCCATCTCTTGTGCGCTGTGCCGACATGGTTCCCCTGCACTCCCTTTGTGCAGGGGCGTTCCGGTGAACCTGCCTGTCCCGAGAAGTAGGCTGGAGCATCTGGAGGACAAGAGCACGGGGAGCACTGGCAGCATCTCCCTCTTCTCTGTCCCCCTAGGAATTTGCACCTGATGGGGACTCAGAAAAAGTGTGATGAATGAAGAGTATAAATTTTATGAGCTACAACTGAAACCAAAATTCAATGTTTTATTTATGTCCAAGTGCTTTTTCCTCCTTGATCCTTCCCAGAAATGAGGCCATTTAACTTGTTATAACCTTTCCCAAACACCAACTTGCAGCTTGCCCTGAACCCGTCAAATTGATCACCAGCCTGCAAATTATTTCCATCCAACTCTTCACCTACAAGATCACAATTTTATTGAAGAAACTTAATCAAAATTTACCTCAAGCCTGGCCAGCATAGCTCAGTGGTTGAACATAGACCTATGAACCAGGAGGTCACGGTTAGATTCTCGGTCACAGCATATGCCCAGTTGCGGGCTCAATCCCTAGTGTGGGGTGTGCAGGAGGCAGCCGATCAAGGATTCGCTCATCATTGATGTTTCTCTCTCTCCCTCTCCTTTCCTCTCTGAAATCAATAAATGTATTTTTTAAATTTACCTCATGAACAAACTGCTGTGTGTCTAAAGCCTACCAAGTGTTTTGTTTTCTTCAGAAGAAACACCTCAGATTAACACTTAATGGAGCTGCAGTGTGGTCACAGGTGCAAGTGTCTAGACACCAGCTAAGAATGTGCATGTGATGAGCGCATGCAGGTGTTTTTAGAAATCCAGTGCAGCCTTGTTGTTTGTCTTTATTCCTGAATTTAATCCATGTCACAAGAGCTTTAAGGGATCTTTTCAAACATCAATTCTATCAAGTTTTCTCAGGTAAGATCTAGTGCCCATTCATTCAGACTGAAGTAGTCTTGAAGAAAAATAAAGCATTCCTAACAACAGGTTTCCCAGCAATGAGTGAGGCAACTATTTTTTTTTTTTAATCCTCACTCAAGGATATTTTTCCATTGATTTTTAGAGAGAGTGGAAGAGAGGAAGGGGAGAGAAACATCGATGTAAGAGACTCAATTGGTTGCCTGCAACCGAGGTACATGCCCTTGACCAGGAATCGAACCCGTGACCCTGCGGTCCATGGGTCAACACTCTAACCACTGAGCAAAACCTGCCAGGGCATGGGGCAACTATTTTTAAAGAGCACCTTGAGTGTGAAGAAAAAGAGAAGGAATTCAGCAAAGAAAAGAATGCCTCTTCAACACTCAGTCCTGATTAACTTTTATTCTGCAATTTAATTTAGCAGAAATTTAGATGTCAACCAGTTTGTAGCTATAATCCAATCTTCAAAACAGAGGACAAGCCAACTGTCCCAAGTATTGTGCAAAGTCAGCATGGGCAGATCAGGGTTCTCAGATGGGTCTCCCCGTCGCATGAGACTTACCACTGAGCGCTCACAGCCTCTCCTGTCTATGAGGCTGTCTGAACAAGTCACTGCTCACGGGGCACACAATGAAGACTACAGTGGAGGGAATAAAGGTGAAATTCAGGTCACCCATATCACTGCTTGTCAGCTGCCATGACTAAAGGTTTCACTAATATAAAACTTGGGAATAATTTGATTTGTTTAGCTGTGTTACACTCAACTAACAAAATAAAATTGATACCAAGCTCTCTCAGAAATAAAGGAAATATTTACCTACTCTTTGGCTCAAGATTTCTTGAGTAAATTCCACCCCTTATCAGAGATCCAATGTAAACTGGGTGAGCAAAATAGATTTCTACTTTACCACAAAACTGCTGCAAATTCTATAGTAAAGACAAAGGCTAAGAATGGCACCATATTTTTTATTCCAACTCTCAAACAATAATATAAAGAGGTAAGAACTTCTGATGCTGAGCCATGCAAGTAATAATAAAGAAACAGGTAAAATACTAACAACAAAAAGACAAGCATTTAAAAGTGTCTCATTTCAAGTGCTTCTGGCCACCTGCTTCCAACAGCAGGGTTCCGAGTGAACCCCTGGCCTTCACAGAACCACCAGTTTCTCCCTGGGAGTTTACAATCACTGCACACCACACCCTACACGCACCAGACTTCTGTAAACCACATCTTGAAAAGTGCAAGAAAGTACTGTGCGTGATCACAACAAAGCTGAAACCCAGGAAGGAGCGAGGAAGAACAGCGAGCTCCCATGCTTTCGGTAAGGTGTCAGGGAAGCACCGCTGCTGGGCCCTTCCTTTATCAGTTTAAAGAAAAATTCTGATTTACATAATTCACCAAACTCAATATTCAGAAGCTTAACCAGCAGGCTCACGTTAAAAATTTAAAAGACAGTCACCCTCTTTTTATTTTGGTAAATGCTTTACATAAAACATGAAATCAAGTTGTACTTTATTTTAAAAACACAGCATTTTTAATAGTAAAAATATATGTTTATACTTCTCTTTTTAAAAAAGACATTTAATAACAATACAAGAAGGCTGGATCTCACTCCCCACCCCACCCCACCCTGCCAGCAGGACCCTGGCACAGATACATTAAGGCAAAGGCTCCGGGAGAGGCATGTCCACCCGCTGTGGGCGGGGATTCCAGGTGAGCACACCACACCTGCAGCATCAGCAGAAAGGCTTCTCCCGCATGTTCACTGAGCCGTCCTGCATCCCGAAGTAGACCCTCTCAGCCATGTTGATGAACAGACCAGTGTCCACCACACCTGCAGGACAAAGGACAGAAGGAAACATTAAGTTTCAGCTTCCAAAGGCAAGAAAAGAATCAAGGACCTCAGGTTCAGTAGGAGCAGCGACCATTAACAATGGACAAATGAAAAGAGATTCTGATTCTCATTATTTCCTCTTATAATTCCTTTCTCCCCTGCTTTCTTGGCTCCCTTTCTATGCCCATATATAGCAAGCTCTCTCCTGCTCAGAGCCTTTGGTCATGCTGCTCCCTTTGTCTGCACTAGTTATCTTTGAGAGCTTCAAAGCTGCCTCTTCTATGTTCTCCAGATGCCATATGACAAGTCATTTTCCAGTTGAAAGGTCTCCCATGACTACTCTACATAACCATTCCCAAGTACTCTAAATCATACTGTCAGCCTTACAGGTTTCCCTAAAGCCCAAGAGGATATTTGCAGTGTGTATACCCAACCAAAGACCCCCATCAAAATCTATAAGCAACTCTCCAAATCAGTCAGAAGACAGACAACCTAGCAGAAAAATGGGCAAAAGACTCAGAGGTTCTCCACAAAAGAGGTTATCCAAAATGGCAAATAAACATGAAAAATGGGGTCAAACAAGACAAAAAGGAATGCAAATTATAACTATGAGAATCCACCAATTGCTCCCCAGAAAGAGTAGGATGAAATTTGATGAGGATGAAAAGACATTTCTACACATGGACAGAAGGAGTAATTGGCAAACCACTTTGGAAAATGTTTGTTGATATATTCTCTAAAGCCGAACATATTCATACCTAATGATCCAGCAATTCTACTCTAGTTATATAAGCAACTGTTAGGCATACATATGGTCATCAAGAAACATGTTCAAGAACGTTCACAGCAGTACTTTCCCTAATAGGTAAAAACTGGAAACACCCAAATCCTCTGCTCATCAAGAGCAGAATGAATATGCAAACTTTCTTTCACACACATAAATATGATGGAATACTATTCAGCAATAAGAACTAACTACAAGTGTGAGCAACCTTTACTGAAAATATTTACATCATCCAGTTAACCCTAAACAACTGGGCAGCAACTTCCCTTGCAGCAGAAAACTGAAGTATAACTACAGTTGGCCCTCTGCATAGGCTGGACAAACCCTTGGGCAACATGGATTTCAACCACAATTGTTAACTGAAAAATCTGCATATAAGTGGACTCACGCAGTTCAAATCCTGTGTTGTTCAAGGGTCAACTGTATGCACATATGCTACAATGAAATAACAGTGTTCAAGTATCAGAAAAAAGTTTAATGGGGAAAGTGGCACCTACGTAAGGTGCTGTTAGGTAAATTGGTACAATCCATGTAGAGCAATTCAACACCATCTAGAACACAAGATACACTTATCCTTTGATCTAGTGACTCCCTTCTAGCAAAGGACTGGAAACAAATATCCCCTAATGGAGAGCTGAGTAAATAAAATATGCAATAGCTATAAAATGAAATGTTATGCATTATTTTATAACACTGGTTTAGTGATAAAATCCTTTAGCTTTTTCTTGTCTGGGAAGCTCTTAATTTCCTCTTTGATTTTTAGATGATAGCCTTGCTGGGTAGACTTGTCTTGGCTGAAGGTCCTTGCTTTTCATCACTTTGAATATTTCTTGCTAACCCCTTCTGGCCTGAAAAGTTTCTGTTGAGAAATCAGCTGACAGTTTTATGGGAGCTCCCTTGAAGGTAACTAACTGCTTTTCTTTTGCTGCTTTTCAGATTTTCTCTGTCTTTAACCTTTTCATCATTGGGGTCATCTTGTTTGGGACTCTTTGTGCTTCCTGGACTTGTGTATCTATATCCTGCACAAAGTTAGAGTAGTTTTCAGTCATTATTCTTCAAATAGATACTCAATTCCTTACTCTTTTCTTCTAATACCCCTCTGATACGGATGTTGTTATGCTTCATGTTGTCCCCGTGGTCCCTTAAATTATCCTCTAATTTATTTTATTTCTGATTGGATGTTTTCTGCTACCTTGTCTTCCAAGTCACTGATTTAATCCTCTGCTTCATCTAATCTGCTGATTCCTTCTAGTGTATTCATTTGTTATTGTATTCTCCATTTCAGACTGATTCTTTGAGATTTCCATGTCATTTTTTATACTTGCTATCTCTTTAAGTTCTCACTGAGTTCATCCATTCTTCCCCTAAGTTCCTTGACCATCCTTATAACCACTGTTTTGAACTCTCTATCTGGTAGATTGCTTGCCTCCATTTCATTTAGTTCTTTTTCTGAATATTTCTCCTGTTCTTTCATTTGGGGCATGTTTCTTTGTCTCCACATTTTGGCTGCCTCACTGTATTTGTTTCTGTGTATTAGGTTGAACTGCTGCCTCCCAGTCTTGGTAAGATGGCCTTATGTAGTAGGTGTCCTGTGGGGCTCAATAGCACCGCAGTCTCCTTGATCACCTGAGTTAGGTGCTCTAGGAATGTCCCTTGTGTGGGTTATATGAACCCTCCTGTTGTAGTTGAGTCTTGACTGCTGTTGGCCCATCTGTGTGGGGATGACCCTTGGGCTGGCTAACTGTGAGGGTTGAACCCGACCACAGTGTATGAGGTACTGTGTGGGGGCTGACCCACAAAACAGAATTTGCCTCAGCAGGGGCTGGTATCTGCAGAGATCTCCCTTTGGGTGTGCCACTTGCGGAGCTAATTTCTTGTGCTCAGATGTGGTCTGAAGCCTGCCACTGGATGTACTGATTCTGGGGCCTCTTGGGAGAAACGCTAGTGCAGGTCAATGTCAGGTACTACCTATGACTGCCTGTTTAGAGCTCCAAAGCAATCCATAGTTAGTGGCTGCCTCTGCTGGGCCTCACTGCATGTGGGAAGAACCAAGCTGGGCCTGAGGCAGAATACCACCAGTAGTGAGTCTGGGGCAGGTCAGCAAAAGACACAGCACCGAAGACCCAGCTCCACCTGCTGGCTGCCTGTTAAACTCAGCCACTAAAAGAGCCTGCGCTGTGTGAGTTACATGAGGCAGGTTCTCAGCGAGTCACCAGGTAGGAACAATAGGTATTCTCCAGATCTATACAGGTTTCAGTATCAGTGCCAGTGCTGAAATTGAGGCAACTCAGCAAAAGTGTCAGGGTATCCAAGTCCAGCTGCCTCCCTGTTGGGTGCCTACAAACCTTTGTAGTAGGGTGGGGTCTCAAGGAGTCATCAGGGTGAGGCCAGCAGAGTTCATCAGGCTAAAACAGAGTAAGATTTGTTCATGCAGAGGGAGGGCTCTGCACAGGAACAGTGACCAGTCAGTGTGTGCTGGGAATAATGGTCTTCACCTGAAAGCCACACAACTCAGTCTCTCCCTATGTGTCTCCGACACCCCCTTAGTCTTCCTGGACATCCTCGAGAGTCCCTCAAGAAAGACTGCAGCAGGAACCTAGGCTGGCTGCAGCCAGCAAGGTGTAAGCTTGGCAGGGTGGGGCCCCAGAGTCAGGAGGGTGAAGCTAGTCATGCAGTTATTTTAAAAAGAAGAATAAGGAAGCTCTATTGTCTATTCTGTATTAATCTCTAAGACAGGAAAAACTAGGAAGCAAATTTGTATCTAGTGTGCTTCCCACTTGTGTAAAAGGGCTGAGGCCGGGGAGGGTTGATTTATTTACTGAAGAATGACTCAAGGACACAATTTTGATAACATTGGCTGCCTACAGACAAGAAAAGTTAGAGGGGTAGAAGGAAGAGATTCTTCACTGTTCACTCTTGTAATATTAAACTATGTAAATTCAAAAGAATAAATAATATTAAACTTCTAGTCCAGGGTTCAGGTCCCTGTTTGGGTGCCAAAAAAAAAGAAAAAATAATTAAACTTCTAAAGACACCCTCAAGCCCTAGCTTGTTTGGCTCAGTGGATAGAGCTTCAGCCTCAGGAATGAAGGGTCCTGGGTTCAATTCCAGGGCACATACCTCGGTTGCAGGCTCAATCCCAGGCCCTGTTTAGGGTGCTCGTGGGAGGCAACCAATCAATGTATTCACATCAATGTTTCTCTCTCTCTCCATCTCTCCCCCTCCCTTCCACTCTCTCTAAAAATCAATGGAAAAATATCCTCGGATGAGGATTAACCAAAAAATATTTTAAAAAATAAAGACACGCCCAATAAAATCAGTTATTTTCAATGAAAAGCCACCAGGTAGAGAATAAATCTGCTGAAACACAAAGGTCCCTGGTACTGAACTATGCCAACATAACTGGAGACTCACAAAGATAAGCCAAGTGGGCCACTCAAGACCCATCCTTTTCAAATTTCTGTAATACAAGGTGACCCAAGAGAAAGTCAAACCAGGTTCAGAAAATGTTTCAAAAAAGAGCAGAGATGAATGGCAACAGTCTAAGGTCTCATCTGAGAGCAACCTCTCCTCAGGTATGAAGGGCAGAGGTGGCTCAGGATGGACATGGGGAAAGAACCCCAGTAGCTCTGACCCTTCTATAGAGCCTGTCTTCTCTGAGTATAACCCAATGGAACATCCAAGGGGATGCATGGTTCAGCTATCCTCTAAGTGACCTAATGAAATCACATGGGACAAGGTAGGAGACAGGAACAGAAAGGGAAACTTGCCCTGCTTCTCCTACCTTGATCTTGGTCCAGCAGCAAGTATTACAATGGGCCAAATTGGGAAGAGGAAAAAAAACAACAAATCACACAGATGATCCTGGTTGCACTGTACTAAATAATTTCCTATCTTTTTTTTTTTGTTTTCTTCACTTTAAGTTCTTAAAATTTTAACCATCTCTAGGCTGTGACTTGTACTTGAGGTGAAGAGCAAAGTATGGAAGAAATTGCCTCACAAAGGACATCTCAATGCCTCAATAAGCCAACAAAGGTCTGAGCAGGAGCAGCAGAGCTACACAGTGGGACTGGGAGACCTTCCTGCAGAGGAGCAGTGCTGACAGTGGCGAGCTGTTTCCTACTTGCCCCTGGGCTGCCTGTACTATTATTAAGGCAAATCCTCTTACTGTACTAACAATGACCTCTATATCTTATCTTCCTCCTGCTTCTTGGCTCTTTAGTGCTTCCATTAAAAACATAACACTGAGAGAATAAGCCTAATTCAACTCATTTTTTTTATTTAAAAAAATCTGGTAAAAAATACTCAATGGAAGCCTAAAATAGTGAACTAAAGGGTGGAAGAATTAGCTCTTTATTACATGGCATATACTCACACCATTTTTAATCCCAAATACCACAGATAACTTACAATTTAGCATTAATTAATGGTGAAGATAGTATCTTTTCTTTTATTCATTAAACACCACCTTGTGTTTTAACTCAATCCTCCCAACAATCCTGTGAGGGAGGTATTCGAATGAGCCTTGTACAGAGGAAGGGACAGTGACTAACCGCACCGGGGCCATGCTGACAGAGCAGGGCTGGGTCAGGGCCTGTGCTCTGGTAGTCTGTTCCAAGATCTACTTAGCCACTATCATCTGCTAAATTGACCTTCTCTGCCACATTAGCCAGTTCTGGGCCTAGAATATTTCATGTCATGGAGTATTGGCAGCCAGAATCTTAGTCTCTTAATATGTAAAATTAGTATTTTTCAGCTCTCCCTCCTCCTTTTAATCCCCTTCTATGAGCCCTTAAAAGCTCCTCCAATACACACTCATAACTCACCTCTACACTGCCCACCCAGCCTTACCCAGGGCCCCAGACCCATGGTTCTTCACTGCTCCAAATGTTCATGTCACACAGCCCCTCTGTGACCTGGCTCTCAAAGAAATAAGGACTAAAAGTTCAGGCCTAGAGGCCACCTGGGACTCCCATTTTGGTGCTGTGGCCTTTGGACACATCCTCTAACCTTCTCCAATCTGAGTCCACTCTATAACTATGCAATGAAAGTGGGAGTTAGAGGAGACACCTGTAAACAGTTCAGGGTCCAAATTACACTATGCTGAAGCATAGCTCAAAAACTACCTCTATTCATGGAACTTCCCCACACTCCCCAAAAGACACAACCTTGTACACTCTATCTAGACTCTAGGTATTCCTCTAGCAGAATTTAGCACATGCCATCTTATTTGCAGGTATGACTCTATACAACCACAAAGTTTTCCTCTGCTTTATTCCATATTCTGTAGATGGGAGTATTCCTGTAACGTGGCACAATATCTTGCCTGTGGTCTGTATTAATGAATGTGAGTGAATGGAGTCCTTTTCCCCTGCTGCTTAAGCAAAGGTCTTGGGAGGGTGACCACCACGCATATTACCTGGGGTCATTTTGATAGCTGTGTTCACTTCACTCCATTTGTGCACCCGGTCAAACTTCCAGTCCAAGATAAAATTTCCATTATCCGTCACCACGGGACCCTAGGAAATAATTTTCAACATTTTCCAAGGATGAAGATAAAGGTAGGTAGAGAGGGGCAGAAAAGTGGAAGCAATAACCAAAAACACTTATCCTGACTAATCCACTCCAAGCAGTACTCCTGCCTCATGCTTTCCAGAAGGAAGTGCTGTGAAGCAATACTAAGCAAAAGCTCTGGGGTCAGGACTTGAGTATAGACCTCAGAGGAGCCACTGACTCCTATGAACCTCAGATTCCTCAACTGCAGAAAAGGAGCATTTCATACTTCATAAGGCTGCTTAGGTATAAACCACATGAGTAAGCATTTACCACAGTGAATGCTCAGAGAGAGTTCAATACTTCTTAGCTACCAACGTGGCATGATATTCTCAGAGCTTCCCATTAAGTACCAGCAATAATGTAAAAGGAGACAATGTTATTTCACAATTCAATTAGGCAGCCCCATCAAAAAGAAGCAGAGATGGGTTCTGAGGTCAAATAGATAGGGGTAGTTTCAGTTAATCCAGAATTCCTCAACAGGTTTGGGCACAAGAAAATGTTTAGTGCCACAAATGCTGACAGAGCACTACAAAGACAAAGAAACTAGGACTCCCCTGCAGACTGGAGGAGAAGGGGCGGGTGCTCAGTTAAGAGGTCCTTAAAGGCAAGATGCTGAAGCTCTTGTCTGGAATAACCCCAGCTATGAAGGAGAACCTCCAACAATCTCTTCCTGGCCTTTCAGCTAGAAAGGGAGCCAGAGTCAGAGCTCTATGCAACCACTATGATTAGGACAATGATTTTTAAAAGTCACAAAAACACCAGGAAGAAAACACATCAAAATAAAAATGGCCCAGCCAGCATGGCTCAGTGGTTGAGCATCAACCTATGAACCAGGAGGTCATGGTTCGATTTCGGTCAGGGAACATGCCCAGGTTGCAGGCTCGATCCCCATGGGGAGCATGCAGGAGGCAGCCCATCAATGATTCTCTCTCATCATTGATGTTTCTATCTCTCCCTCTCTCTTTCTCTCCCCATCTCCTTTCCTCTCTGAAATCAATAAAAATAGATTTAAAAAAATAAAAATGTACCAAGGAAGATTTACAAATAATCTTTCTTTTCTATATCTTACAAGCTTTTTATATACAGTGGAGCATCAGTTCTCAAACTTCATTCATTCCAGAAGGCTGTTGGAGAAGTGATTTGTTCAAAAACTGAATCATTTTTTTCCCATTAGAAATAATGTAAAGTGCATTCATTCCAGACCCCTAAATTATTCCGTTTTAACCTTTCTTATATACAGTACATGTACTATTACATAATGTACTATTTTATCTGATATAATGTACTACTTAATCTATAAACAAACACTTGTTTTCTTAAATTTACTGAACCACCCTACTAGCCTTAAATGAATCACTTTCAGCACTGGTTCTACAGGTGTCTTTCAGGAGGTCAGTATGTGGCATCTTCACTTTTTCACATTTTTGCCTCCAAAATGCTGTCACTGATGCTTTTGTTTATCCAAATCAACAATTTTTCTACCTCTTCAATTGCTTGTGATCATTGTTTTGTGAGCACTTTCACAGCCTTAGCAACAAGAGCACTATTGATGGCCTCTTTACTATACGTTTTAAAATTGTGCTAATTGTCCATTTTGTCAGTAACAAAAGCAAGAAATATACACAAAAAATATTCACAGCAATTTCCTGAGATGTTAACAAGGCGAGCTTTATTGTGAAAATGACCCATACTGGCACATTCTCTCCTCTGTTTATGGCCTGAGAGACACTTTTTTCATGCTGATATAGCAGCATAAAAGGGTTGTCAGGTTGAAAACTGAAGTTTTGTTACAACTTGGTCAAGTGCTGAATTGTTTGAGAAGGGAGCCGTTTGAGAACAGAGGTTTGACTGTATGTTTTTAACTATAATTAGTTTTTAGGCTATTACTTTTGCTTTTTTGTTTATTTATGGGTAAGAAAAACAAGTTCAGTGTAACCCACCTTAAAAGCTGAAGGATTAAGTATCTAGAATCTATTCCTAAGGAGGGGTCCACATCCCCTAAGAAATTCTACTTCTTGTCAAATTTCGTCACAGAATGAGAAAAGAGGAAAAAAGAAAATTATACCACGAACCCTGAAAAACTTTATGCCCCAGGGGCTTCCCCAAAGCCCAGTTTAGCAGATGTTAATCAGGGTGGTCCTGGGTTCAGGTACAAAGGTCAGATCACCTGAGGAGCATCAGCCCTAACACGAGACAGACTCGTTTCCCCACTTGTACGGAAGATACACACTGCATTAAGTCTTATCCACAAGAGTCTGAAAGTAGGAACTAATAAAGAAGCACTCTACAAATAAAGAAACCAAATTAAAGTAAATAAAGGCTTGCTGCCCAGACAGGCCCAGAGGACCTAATGAAACAGAAAGAGTACACTGAGAACCTGGGGACACAAGGACTTTCCCATCACTGATGCAGACACAATACTGAGACCCTGGACTGTCCTCAAGAAACCTCACCGCCACTTACTGCCTTGTTGACGGCCATTCGAAGCTCAACCACACCCCCGAACTTCTGAGTGACAGCTCGGCTCACTGGGACATAAGCCATGGGGATGACCTCGATGGGGATTCCCTTGTGCCACTGATCCCCAAGGTTCTTTGAATCTTTCCTGGAAATAGAGTCAAAAACTACAATAAATATAAATAAGCTCAATGGTACAGATAACACCAAATTCAGGAATGGTGTTAATTTATATGGTGAAATGGCACAGGAGGCAAACAGGGATAATACACAGAGGTTTTAAAAGCATCTGAAGTAAAGATAACAAAAATGTTGAATTTAATTATGACTAGCTTTGTGTGGTATACAGGTGTTTATTATTTATGTTCTTCCCACAACTATACTTCACAAGTAAATACTTAATAAAAAAAGTAACAGCCTCAGCACAAGTCCTCTCCCAGACTCCTTGAAAGAGAACCTGAGAGACGGGTCAGACTGTCCACAACAGGAGTCACACGTGATCCCGGAGGAAACAGAGTGTGCTGAGTCACTGCCCGTGGGCAGTGCTTGCCCAGCTTCCTCTGAGGCTGCCTGGGAGGATCAAATGAGTGACATATGAGGACATGCTCTGTTGACAAGTGAGGCAAGCTGCTCCTCCTTCCAAAGGACACTTAAAGAGCAATGTCTCCCTTCAGCATGAAAGCAGATTGTAACACTCCTCGACACTGCCTAAGTCCCAGGCACGAGTCTCAAAGTCAGACAGTCCCTCCAGGTCTCTAGTTCCTCCTCTGTAAAATACAGATGAGGCCCAAGTCTGACTACCTCCTTGGTGGACAATTCAGAACACTAAACACTATACCTGAAGTCAGCAATCACGATGAAGCGACTGGCATAGCCCGCCACAATCTTCTCCTGGGTCAGGCAGCCTCTAGGAATGGGAAGAAGAAAGTAAACACAGGGCTAAGACAAAAACTTGATTTGAGAACTAGTCAGATACAGAAAATCCAAATTCACTCAATTCTGGTACTTAAAGAGAGCCTCACTTTTTAATTGTTAAAGGACATGACCCATCCTGCTAGGCAATGAATTGAATTGTGTTCTACCCAAATTCTAAAGTTGAAGCTCTAATTGGCAGTGTGACTGTATTTGGAGATGGGGCCTCTAAGGAAGTAATTATGATTAAATGAGATCATATGGGTGCGGCCCTGGTTCGGTAAGATGAAAGTTTTATGACCAGAGAGTTTACTTACTCTCTCCCCTCACCATGTGAAGACACAGTGAAAGGCAGCCACCTTCAATTAAAGAGCTTTCAGAACTAAGAAATTTCTGTTGTTGCAGCCACCCAGGCTATGGTGTTTTGTTACGGCAGCCAAAGCTAAGACACGCTCTTTCCCCCACATGGACTATAGGAAACCTTAGCTTGTGTCTGGGAGAAACCCAGAAATGGGACAATGGTTCCCAGTTAGACCAGGCCAAATGCCATCTAAGATGCATATGTGAGGAAGTCCCAAGCTTAGGGAAATGTCATCTGAGCATGGGGAGGGGTCTATAGCTTGAGAAGTAAGGTAAGCTTGGAACAATCTGACTTATAGGCTATTTGACAGTCAGGGTGATGAAGCAGAGAGAGCACAATGAGCTTTTAAACAAATTTTGTGTCATTTCAAGAGTCTACTTGATTATAAGAACCAGCAGAACAGGAAATTCTGCAACTCACCCTTCCCTAACCCTCAAATCACCACTTAAACACCTGATGTTTTCTAAATGAATGAATACATACATCACTAAGTACTCAGAGGTAAGAGCAGCTTTAAAGCAATGATCACACACTGGTGCCCACAGACCTAGTAATCTAGCCCCAGCAACATGCTTGTTTAGCTCGCATAATTTTAAAGCTTGAAATCACAGAAGAACGTGGACACAGAAAACCTATTAGGATGAATAATCTCACTGAATAGGCCCAGGTTCCTAGTCACCAAATTCTGCAACTAATAACCAGAAATGCCAATTCGGCTCTCCAGCCATAGCTCTTGGCATCCTAGTAGAAAGACAAACTCAGGTACATCACAGTGGCAATTTGCTTCTTCTGAAATCCATTTTGCTTTGCTAAGAACTGGCAGACACTCCTTAGCAAGAAAGTTGCCACAATACTCACCCACCACCCTTGATGAGATTGAGATCAGCATCTACTTCATCAGCACCATCAATGGCGAGGTCAATCTGTGTTGGAGAAGGAAAGATAGAAAAGCCACTATGCCTTTGAAGGCTCTGTATCAAGCTTGAACATGCAATAGCTTATCAGACCCTCAGCAGCCTGTCCGACTAGCAAGGCACAGTTATCTGGTTTTAACCAATCAAGACCCTAAGGCTCTGAGAGGTTAAACTGTTCTCCTAGAGCAGCGGTTCTCAACCTGTGGGTCGCAACCCCTTTGGCGGTCGAACGAACCATCCTGCACATCAGATATTTACATTACGATTCATAACAGTAGCAACATTACAGTTATAAAGTAGCAACGAAAATAATTTTATGGTTGGGTCACAACATGAGGAACTGTATTTAAAGGGCCAGAAGGTTGAGAACCACTGTCCTAGAGTCACCGAGAAACAAGCATGGGACCTGGGGACCCCTCGGTCCAGTTCTTACACATTCTCTTTTCTCACTGAAGGGCTTCTCCGTGGACAAGCTGGAATTATGGGGATCATGCAACCTCAATATGGGTGACATCACCCCCAAGTGTAGAAACATATATACATGTATCTGTGGTATTGAAATGTCATGGAGAAAGGGAGATCAGAAAAAAGAGGCTGAGAAATACTGACACAGAAGTCTCCATACTAGTGTGGCAAACACAGGCCATTTCGAGTGGACTAAGAAGACCCATAAAGAGTTATAAAGCTGACACACAGTTGCTGTGATCCAGAATTGGAAATTATCTGAGGTGCCCCATGGTCCGGCCAAACTGCCCATCTGGGCTTGCCCACTCTTTCATTAGAAAGCTCCACTACTAGCCCCAAATGCGGTCAAAGGGCAAATTAATTCATTCACCTTTCAAAATTCGGAATCAAGGAAGCTATTTATTTATATTTCCCATCACTCCTGGTACTCTGCATGGACAATGTGAGAGTTTCGAGTATGGTTTTTTAAAATGGCAATAGAAAACCTCAGGTGCAGATTCAGTTCAAGCTGCAGTTGGAAGATGCTTGGTGCAACTGCTGGGGCACAGGAGTAAGGCCCACAAAGCTTCAGGCGTGCACCCTTGCTGCCGTCTCTTACCGATGTGCCCTTTATCCTAAGTCACGGACTGCGTTGCTCCTCCCTAACCCTGCATAGCCCCTGGGCTGGACTTTGCCTGGACAATTGACTCTCCAGGGTCTGGAAGGTGGCAACCCTTTCAGTTGGGATAGCAGGCCCATATTCAAGCTAAACTACTCTCCTAACAGTATTCAACAGCTGATTCCACCTATGCCAGCTCTGCCCACAGATTTCTCCCAATGAGCCCTTGCATGGTTCTTGCTAAGCCCTCTGAAGCCGGTGTGCACCATGACAACTAGATTATTAGACCATCACCAAGCCCCAACCACCAGCCTGGTTTTGGACTGTTTTAACCCTGCCTGACTCCTCTAATGCAGCCTTGTCCTCTCTCCCTTCCCCCACTACATCAGTGCATTCCACCTCTCAGTCCTAATCACCCCAGCCAGGCTGGGCACTGTCCACATACACCCATGTGCCTGCCCAGAATTGCTCCTGCAGTGCCCATCTATCCCTCTAGAGAATGTTCTGTCCAGCTCTTGTCACCTAGCCTTCACAGCTCCACTCATCTTTACCTCTTCCCACAAAGCCCTTCTAAGTAGCATCACTCTAGAGCAGCGGTTCTCGACCCCTTTGGCGGTCAAATGACCCTTTCATAGGGGTCGCCTAAGACCGTCCTGCATATCAGATATTTGCATATCAGATATTTACATTACGAGAGAAACCAAGATGGCGGCATAGGTAAACACCTGAAATTGCTGCCTTGCACAACCACTTCAAAACTACAACTAAAAGACAAAATGGACATAATCCAGAACCACAGGAAGGCTGGCTGAGTGGAAAGTCTACAACTAGAAGGAAAGAGAAAAGCACACTGAGACTCAGAGGAGGTACGGAAGTAAAGTGCAGAGGTACGGAGGCGCAGCTGGAAAGGGCTGGAAACTGAGGACACGGTTGTCTTTTTCAATCGGGAGGGAGACACAAGCTCCCGAAGGCCCTGACTGCAGTTCCGGGCAAGTTTCTGGGGACCCAGACTCATACGGGGAGAAACTGGACTGTCTGGCATCGGTCAGAACTCAAGGGCTGCTTTCTCTCAGAGGTGTTTGCAGCGATTACCACAGGACACTGAGACCCAGGACCTCTTAGAGTAGGACTGAGGATCAGCCATAGCTGTTTGCTCCACCCTGTTGATTCCCCGAGACCCCCACCCCACCCAAGCTTTGCGCAGAGGCTTTTGCATATGAAAGGCCTGGCCCTTGGCAATCTGAAAATTACCTAACAAACTGCAGCTGGGTCAGAGAGACCCAGAACATCCAAAAGAAGGCCCAAGGCCCCACAGCAGCTTGCACTGCTTCACAGCTGGGCCTCATCTGGCCACCTCCAAATCCCAAACAAAGAAGAGGAATCTGCAGACCTCTCAGTAGCTCCTGCTGGGTAGCCTCAGGCAGAGGCTAAATTAGCACCTCCTTAGAGATCCAAGAGCCAGTGTACCCAGTGGTCAGAGTGGGACCATCCAGATTACAACTCCTCAGATCCATAAGGGACAGACTCAGGGGGCAGACTCAGTGAGCACCAAAGCCCCACTGAAGCAAGTCTTGGCCCAGAAGGGTGTCTTCAACACAGAAGTTCTCCCACCATAGACACAGCTGATTCTCACAGCCAATTGGCCTGGAGTCAATTCCTCCCAGTGATACCAACAACAATCAAGGCTTAACTACAACAAGATTGTGCACAAAGCCCACAAAGGGGTGCACCAAGAGTGTCCACCTTAGGTAACTGGGGAGGCTGAGCCACTGGGCCCTATAGGACACCTAGCACAGAAAGCCACTCTATCAACACAGGGAAGCAGCCAAAATGTGGAGACAAAGAAACAGGTCACAAATAACAGAAATGTAGGAAAGCAAACTACTGGATATAGAGTTCAAAACCACGGTTATAAGGTTTTTCAAAAATTTTCTAGAAACCGCCAATAAATTTAATAAGACCCACAATAAGTCTAGTGAGACCCTCAAGGATATGAAAAAGGACCAACTAGAAATTAAGCATACACTGACTGAAATAAAGAATATTATACAGCGATCCAACAGCAGATTAGAGGATCACAAGAATCAAGTCAAAGATTTGAAATACGAAGAAGCAAAAAACACCCAACCGGAAAAACAAAAAGAAAAAGGAATCCAAAATATGAAGATAGTGTAAGGAGCCTCTGGGACAGCTTCAAGCGTACCAACATCTGAATTATGGGGGTGCCAGAAGAGAGAGAGCAAGATATTGAAAACCTATTTGAAGAAATAATGACAGAAAACTTCCCCTACCTGGTGAAAGAAATAGACTTACAAGTCCAGGAAGCGCAGAGAACCCCAAACAAAAGGAATCCAAAGAGGACCACACCAAGACACATCATAATTAAAATGCCAAAACCAAAGACAAAGAGAGAATCTTAAAAGCAGCAAGAGAAAAACAGTCAGTTACCTACAAGGGGAGTACCCATATGATTGTCAGCTGATTTCTCAACAGAAACTATGCAAGCCAGAAGGGAGAGGCAAGAAATATTCAAAGTGATGAATGCCAAGAACCTACAACCAAGATTACTTTATCCAGCAAAGCTATCATTCAGAATGGAAGGTCAGATAAAGAGCTTCACAGATAAGAAAAAGCTAAAGGAGTTCATTACCACCAAACCAGTATTATATGAAATGCTGAAAGGTATTCTTTAAGAAGAGGAAGAAGAAGAAAAAGGTAAAGATAAAAATTATGAACAACAAATACATATCTATCAACAAGTGAATCTAAAAATCAAGTGAATAAAAAATCTGATGAACAGAATAAACTGGTGAATATAATAGAATCAGGGGCATAGAAAGGGAGTGGACTGAATTCTCGGGGGAAAAGGGTTGTGGGGGGTGCAGGACAAAAATCGTACACCTATGGAAGAGGACAGTTCGATTCCGGTCAAGGGGGGGGCTAAGGGCAGAGGGGTGGGGTGGGAACCGGGTGGAGGGGAGCTATGGGGGGAAAAAAGAGGAACAACTGTAATAATCTGAACAGTAAAGAAAGAAAGAAAGAAAGTGGGAGGTGGGAATGTCAGAGTTCAGTGTCAGAGGAATGTCAGTGTCAGACTTGACCAGCCTTTGCAAGCTTTGACGATGGAGAAAGGAAGGGGCCAGAAGGCAAAGAATGTGAGATGCTTCTAGAACCAGAAAAGGCACGGGAGTCCATTCTGTCCCCAGCCTCCAAAAGGAATGAACCCCTGCAAACTCCTTGGCTTTAGCTCAGTAAAACTCAGTTGATTTCTGACCTCCAGAACTGTAAAATAGCAAGTTTGTATTAATTTGTTAAACATATTTGTTACTGATGCAGGTCCCTGGCAATGAGCAAGACAAGGGAGCCCAGCCAGTGTGGCTCAGTGGTTGAGCATCAACCCATACACCAGGAGGTTGCCGATTCATTTCCTGGTCAAGTTCCAGGCTTGATCTTCAGAGGGGGGTGTGCAGGAGGCAACCAATTGATGTTTTTATCTCTCTCCCTCTCCCTTGCTCTCTCTGAAAATAAAAATATACATATAAAAAAACAAAAAACAGCCCTAACCGGTTTGGCTCAGCGGACAGAGCGTTGGCCTGTGGACTCAAGGGTCCCAGGTTCGATTCCGGTCAAGGGTATGTACCTTGGTTGCGGGCACATCCCCAGTGGGGAGTTTGCAGGAGGCAGCTGATCGGTGTTTCTCTCTCATCGATGTTTCTAGCTCTCTATCCCTCTCCCTTCCTCTCTGTAAAAAATTAATACAATATATTGGAAAAAAAAAAACAGTACCCCCTTTGCAGGTTTAGAAATAATTTGAATAAACCCCCCAATGATGTTTACATGTGACTGTCATTTAGTATGTAGTGTGCTATCATTTCCTCATATTCTGTCTTGATCCAGGCCTCATTGCATAGCAGTTTTATTCAATCTTGTATTCAGCCTGTGTGTCTCCTTTCTCTAAATGGGCCATAAAGTCCTTTAAGTAATAAAGAAAAAAAAAGATGCCTAACTGACTGGTTTGGCTCAGTGGATAGAGCATCGGCCTGCGGACTCAAGGGTCCCAGGTTCGATTCTGGTCAAGGGCATGTACCTTGGTTTTGGGCACATCCCCAGTGGGGAGTGTGCAGGAGGCAGCTGATCGATGTTTCTCTCTCATCGATGTTTCTAACTCTCTATCCCTCTCCCTTCCTCTCTGTAAAAAAAATCAATAAAATATATTTTTAAAAAAAAAGATATTTACATTACGATTCATAACAGTAGCAACATTACAGTTATGAAGTAGCAACGAAAATAATTTTATGGTTGGATCACAACATGAGGAACTGTATTTAAAGGGCCAGAAGGTTGAGAACCACTGCTCTAGAGCTAGAGGCACATGATTCATACTGAGGCTCTGCTACTTACAAAAAGTATGGCCTTGGGCAAGAGGCTTGCCCTCTCTGGGCCTTTTTCATAGCTTTGGAAAAGGTGGGTACATAATGGTACCCACCCTCAAGACTACTGGAGATTAAATAACTTACCACTGGTATAGCACTAAGCAAAGTATCTGGTATTCAGTAAGGGCTCAGTAACTGCTAACTATGAGCATGCAACTCACCTTCTCAACTTCAGCCTCCTGATTGCCTAGGTGTGTCTTTAAAACTCACTGTAACCCATTTCCACATGAGCATGGCACCTCAGACAATCACTTCTCTTCTCCACGTGGTGGTAAGCCCCGTGGGCTGGCTCACTATCATACATCTGTCCAAGGACTGAAGGAAGAAGCCCTGGGTGCAGCCAGGACTCATCTAACCCTCTTCATCACACTCAAACTGAGCTCTCACAGTTAAACCAAAGGGAATGTACTGGAAACCAAACACCGCTCTGCTTGTGACCTCAGCCAGGATTAATATTCAAGGTCTCCAGAGAAAAGCTGGTATGATGAACTGACCTCTCTCCTACACACGGCAGATACCCTGAGCCCATAGACAAGCAACGGCCACAAAAAAAGGAGACAGTAAGACAGAGCAGCCCATCTCTTACCTCTGGGTGTCGGTCCAGGTCACTGAGTGTTAAGCCATACTGCAGGATGAGCTGTCGGGCCTGCGGAGGACAGGGAAAAGCACCCATGATCACTTACTTTGAGCACGTGGCAAGGATTTGCAGAATTCTGTTGGATTTCAGTGTTGAATACTGAGTCCTGACTGAGGCTCCCTCCCAAATCAAATCCAAACCTGGCTCACCAGGAGATAGGAGATCTAGATCCATGAAAGGCAAAGCTAAGCTACTTCATCCTAGAGCTAGAAGGAGGCAACCCAGCACTGAGCCTCAGTCCAGTGCCAGCTCACAGCTCTTTTTCAGTGGCCTGCTATTGAAGACAATGCCTCCTAAAGCAATGGAGTATTTTTAAAAACTTCCTAAAATAAGAACCAAATCTATAAAAATATTAGAAAAAAAATGCTTTAAACTCTAACAGTGGTGTGGCTCAGTGGTTGAACATCAACCTATGAACCAGGAGGTCAGGGTTCGACTCCCAGTCAGGACACATCACTGGGTTGCTGGCTCGATTCCCAGTAAGGGGCATGCAGGAGGCAACTGACTAGTGATTCTCATCATTGGTGTTTCTCTCTCTTCCTCTCCCTTCCTCTCTGAAATCAATAAAAATATGTTTATAAATAAATAAAATAAAAATGAAAATCCAACAATGTGGAAAAAAGACTAAAGATGATTAAGAATTGATATGAAGTGATTCCCAAGCTATACTGTTGAGTAAAAATAAGCAAAGAACGTATCCTTGGAGGAGTACATAAAGGTAGGACTTCTGGAATGGCTAAGTGATGAGTTCGGCAAATTGAAAGGCCAGCATGGGAGAGATTCAGGATGTTTGTGGGAAAAATCAGCACCACTGACTTTATAGACATGACTATGGTTAACCTTTAAGAGGCTGACCAAGCGAAGAGTAGTGCTGGCCGCCACCACACGGCCCTGAGCGGGACTCACAGCTGGAATAACTGCACATGAACTTTGACCACCCAAGTCCAGGAGGTCTCAAGTTCATGTCATTGCTCACAACCTGCAAACGAACCAAAGGATGGAAAGTTTCTTTCAAAGGCATGCCTTGAAAATATTTTCTGCTTAAAGTGAAAAGCACCTGAGATTAAGAATCAGGTCTAGGGTCTAATCTTAAATAAACCAGCTACATAAGCCCTGGCAAATTTTCTCATCTATAAAAAGATGGGGATGGATGAAATGACCAACATAAATCTTCACATCCAAAATTTAAGAATAAACTACAAAGACCCTGGAATTTGCAATATGTGGACTTCATTTGGATCCTGGTTCAAACTGTAAAAAATATTTTTAAGGATAAGACAAGAAGGGAATTTTGAACCCTGGACTTATATTTGATGCTATTAAAGATTACTGTTACATTTCAAAGTATTGTTGAGATGTTTAAAAGTCTTCCTAGTTTTCAGACAGACATAATGAAATATATACAATGAATTGACACTATGACTGGGATGTTTCAAAATAATCAAGGTGTAGCAGAATAGGGTACAGATGAAAACAGGCCATGAACTGCTAATTGTTCAAACTGAGTAATGGGTACATGGAAATTCATTATATTGTTCTTTAGCCTTTCTGAAGTTTTCCATAATAAAAGGCTAAAATAAAATACTGACTGAAAAAAATGAAATTAAAAAAAAATATATGATTTTTTAAAAAATATATTTTTGATTTCAGAAAGGAAGGGAAAGGGAGAGAGAGATGGAAACATCAATGATGAGAGAGAATCATTGATCGGCTGCCGCCGGCATGTCCCTCACTGGGAATCGAGCCCGAAACCCAGGCATGTGCTCTTGACTGGAATCGAACCCGGGACCCTTCAGTCCGCAGGCTAACGCTCTATCCACTACACCAAACCAGCTAGGGTGATTTTTATTCTAATTACAGAGAAACATATAATGATGGGAGAAAACAATAATAAAAATGGCATTGCTTAATTATTTCCAAGTACCTAGATTTCTCCAAAGTAGTACTGGAGAAATCCCCTAGTTCCAGAACTCGAGACTATAAACACATTGGGAATACCTAGAAGGCAGCCTCCAAGATGACCCCCTCTTGGTATTCAAGCCGTTGGATAACTCCTGCCCACAATGTCCCAGGGCTGGTCTGTGTGACCAATGCCACACAGCAGGGGAGATGGCATGACACTGCTGAGGCAAGTTTATACAGAGTTACACAGTGGGGTAGGCAAAGGGGGCTAGGGGTGTGACATGCTCAAGCCTCCTCTTCTCCTTCCCTCCTCTCCTTCCTTCTCTCTCTTGTAACACACTCTGGGGAACCAACTGCTATGTCCTTAAGACACTGAGACAGCCCTGGGCACAGGCCTTCTACCCAACAGCCTATGGAGAACTGAGGCCTGCAAACCCCCATGTGACTGAGCCTGGAAGCAGATCCTTCAACCATGTTGTCTTGAGATGACTGCAACCCTGACCAACAACTCGACTGCAACCTCACGACAGATCTGAAGCCAGAACCATCCAGATTCCACCCAACCAAACCATCTAGATTCCTGACTTTTGAAAACTACAAAATAATAAATGTTAGTTGCTTGAACTGCTAAGTTTGGGGGTAATTTGTACCATAGCAACAAGTACTTACTACAGATAGTTAGAAAAACGACAAGAACTGCATATAGTTCAGGTAATAGTTTATCATGCAAATAAAAGTGTGATGTACTATGACTTCCTATTAATTTTATATACTTTAGAAACAGTACCAAACTGTATTCAAATATATTTCATGAAAAATGGATGCAAGAAAAATGTTCTATCACGATCCCTAGGGGAAAAGTCCCGTGTAAATATATCATTTATTTAACTTTTCTTAAGTTCAAAGCACCACTTGACTGTGGTACTATTTGATGAAGATGTCCTGTCTGTCCATCTAGGCTGCAGCAGAGTAGGAAAGAACACATTTCAAACACCTTGTTACCCTGCAGCAGTTAGCGCCACATTGAGCCACAGCTGAGTAAATAACTGATCCTTTTGAGTTCAATCCAAGAGGAGGCATTTAGTATAAGCCCAGGGAGGTCACACAGTGGTAAGTTAAGGACAGACCGAGGACCAGGATTTCTGTCTCCTGCTTCCTGACCTGCGTAGGAACTAGGAATGGGTTAGAAGAGAAGGGAAGTGGAGAGAATGATAGAAGAAAAAAAGGAGGACAATCCTGCTTATAAATGGATGAAGTTACCTTACAAAATAATATGCTACTAATAATGTATAAACAGTAGCAACTTAAAAGGAGTCTTCGTGCTCTTGGCATTCCTCCTCTGCCTAAAATGCCCTGCCCTCTCCCAGACTCCAACCCTCATGTCCAATTCAAAGACCGGCCTTTCTAGGAAGCCTTCCCCAACCCCTTGGCAAAAAGTGGGCTCTCTCCTGCTTCTAAAAGACACATATCTCTACTTCTTCTCTACTATATATTTGTGACAAATGACACACATAAATTCACCCAACAAACACTTGTAGAGTGCCGAAGAGCCAGGCACAACACTAGGACTCTGGAGACAGTGAATAACACCTTGCATGCATACACAGGGAGCCTCATATCCCTGATAAAAATATATACACCCTCAATAATCACTATGTTCAACTGACTCTGCTTCCTCACCACCCCTGCACCAGTCCAGAGTCCAGCACGAGAGGGCCGGGAGGTAAGTGCTATCTATGTTGTGTAGCTGGGAGGCCTGCGGCTAACGCCCCTGCCCCACACCCACTCTTATTTCCCCAGATAATAAGCAATACATGAGCATAGGATCTGTACTTTTTGTAAACAGTGTGCACCCCATTCACATATGGAAGACCCTTACTACAACCTCAGATCCTCTGGGCTAGGAGCCTCTGAGCTTGTTCCCATCAGCAAATCCTCCAACCCTCCCTTCTCCCATCTCAACTGGAGGCCCATGCAAGTACCCTGCACACAGAGAGAAGTCATGCTCACAAATGGTCTGAGTGTTAGGGATGGAACTGTGTTCCCCCAAAGAAAGGTATGTTACATTCTAGCCACCCATACCTCAGAGTGTACCTTATTTGGAGAGAGGGTTCTTACGTTAGGAGCAAAAATAGAATACTGGGGACTAATTATGGTTATAGGAAATATTAATCATACACTATTAACCATGATTGCCTTGTTCTGGTTAAAGAAAGGACATTTTAAAGTGGCTATGGCTGGAGGTTGTACGCCCCCAGGACCTGGGAGTCAACCTTGGAATGCTGTCCATTCTCATTCAAGAACTGCCTATTATCATGGAAAGATTGACAACCTTGCCGACCTTGGCAACCTTGCAGTTTGCCGACCACAGCTCTAGGGTGAGTATCAGGGACCTCGCTTGCTGCCTGGACTGGGGGTTCCTGGGGCTGAGGCCTGGAATCTTATTTGCAGCGCTGCCAGGAATTTTCCTGTTCAGAGTCCCAGCCGCAGCCTCAGCAACCCCGTCTCACCTGAGACCTAAATTGAATCAAGCGTTTGTATAGGAGGAATCAAGCATTTCGTATGACACGAGAAGCACTTGCTGCCTCTCATCTGGGCTTCCTTGCAAGGAAGCATGTACTGTGCATTGCAGTACTGTGTATTGCATGGGAGGCATTTTACTGCCTCTTGTCTGGGCGAGCCTGATCAGCTTTGGTGGCAAGTGACCTCCAGTGTCCTTGCCTGGTCTCCAAGCTCTTAGTCTGATCCACTCTGGGACAAGAGACATTGCTCTGCTTCGGTCAGTTTTAAATGCAGGGCATTTGTCTGCCTTTCATACCATGTCCCCCCCCTTTTTGACAAAGTTGATGAACATACCTCACACATCACAGGACAGGGACAGTAGAAAGCCTAAGGCAGTAAGTACTAACTATGGAAGAGGTTTCTCTGGCTGGACAGACAAGGACCATGGTGTGAAGTTCTTGACTGTTGGTTGTGCACACCTATAAATATTGTACATAGAGTGTCTCTGTTGATTTTTGTTTTGTGTCTCTTTGTTGTTTGGTTTACTTTGTTTAAAGATGGGGCACAAGAATTAACAAATTAGACACAGCTGAGGAGACAATTATCAACAAGGAAAGGTCGCCTGGAGAACAGTGTCTTGTGTACATTCATGTTGTTCCTTTTGTGTCTTCTGCTCTTCGGTCAGCACCTCCACAAAGGTTGGCAAGGCTTGGTAGAGAGCAAGCTACATAACCACACACATGATTTCAGTAAACACACTCTCCTGCTCCCGGCCCTCTCACAGGGAACTACCCTGGTGCACACCCCACAGCCAAACCTCCATGTGCTCAGGGACCCGGAAGATTCGGCAGCCACTCAGATGCAGAATGAAAGCAGGCCCACCTGGAAGGACGTGGGAACACAGACGAGGTTCAGGTTCTCCTGCTTCACTCTTTCAGCTGCGAAGAGAGAAACCATGTCAGTGGGTCTTCACTCTCTCACTTCACTTTTCTTGTCTTGGACACATTCGCTCAAATCCAACAGAAAAGGAAAGTCTGCCTTTCATACCATGTCCCCCCCTTTTTGACAAAGTTGATGAACATACCTCACACATCACAAGAGGGGGCAGTAGAAAGTCTAAGGCGGTGAGTACTAACTATGGAAGAGCAACGCCAGTGTCTGCTATTATGTGCCTGGCAATAGTCAAGGAACTGTGTACCTGGGAACTCTTTTAATCCTAAAGGTCAGTTATAACCCAAAGGAAAGGTACAATTATTACCTCCATTTTACAGAAGAGGAGACTGGCACAGAGAGGTAGAGTATCTGGGTAGTTACACAGCTAACAAGGGGCAGAACTGGAATATGACCCCTGGCAGTCTAGCTTCAGTCTTAAATACTTCCCTATACTGCCTTTTACAGGGATAAGCTAGAGGTCGATTTTCACATTTAATACAAAATATAATGTCATTTGTAGACCCCAGAGGGTTGTTAGACTGGGCTTATTCATGCATTCGGGGATTGTGCCCTTCAGGAAAACTTGACTTTTTAAAAAAGGTATTAAGAAAAACACTGTCTTGTTAAAGCTTAAGTTTTTTTCATCAATGGGTTGCATCTTGTGAGGTTTAGATGTCACTATTACGAAACCCACAGTTAATTCTTGAACTTAAAATCCTCCACACACTCAGTGCTAAGGCACAAGGATGTACAACGTTACAGCCCCTGTTCGGCCCATGAGGCAGCTTCCAGAAGCCAACACACCAGCACCACAGCCACTCCTTACAGACAGAGCGGTGCTGGACTCTGTCTCCTGAGCACTTTGCCCCTGGAACTACAAGATGCCAGCACTCTAGCAAGCCTCTCCTCTGGGCTTGTTCTTACAAACAAAAGCAGGGCAGTAAAACCTGTGGAGCAGCCACGGGGCTGGGAATTCCTGCTCCTTCCTAAGCACAGACACCCTAATCAGAAAAAGCCAGCACCTGCGGGAACCAGGCCGCAACTGCAGGCACCTCCCATTCACTTCAGAGTCAAGCCTGCACTGACCTTAATTTGTTTCCCTGAGATTGTCTGAGGGTCAGAGAGCTTGCCTCAGGGTCCCTGAGACCAAACACACACACACACACACACACACACACACACAC
This sequence comes from Myotis lucifugus, assembly GCF_000147115.1. NCBI lineage: Eukaryota > Metazoa > Chordata > Mammalia > Chiroptera > Vespertilionidae > Myotis > Myotis lucifugus. The sequence continues at coordinate 5,427,557 of NW_005871069.1, forward strand.
ACACACAATGAGGATAAAATTCTTTTGAGACTTCACTCTAAGTCTGCTCCTCCCCTCCAGCTGTGTAAACAAAGCTAAGGCAACCCCCAAACATGGCTGAAGAGACCCAAGAATCTCTCTCTCAGGGAAAAGCAGGAACACACAGCTGACAGACAAGCAGCTCCACAGTGCTGGAGCCATACCCAGCAGGTGTTTTCTATGCCCCAATCCTGCCCCCAGCTTCTACCACCCCACATCATCCATACCCGACAAAACATACAGGAAACAGCCCAAGGACATACCTATTCGCTGTACAGCATGGACAATTGTAGAACCACTTCCAATTCCCAGCACTTGGTTATTCTGACAAAAAAAGCAAAGAAAAAAACCAAAACTTACTAATACCATCTTTTATTCCCTCTCCAGCCTACTTCCTAGAGCAATAAAATTATTATGAACATTAATAATAATGTTCCAATGAGAGTACAAGACAAGTACTGTGCCCATTTTATAGAAACACTAGAGGCCTGATGCACAAAAATTTGTGCACTGGCAGGGGGGGGGGGTTGCGTCCCTCAGCCCGGCCTGTGCCCTCTCGCAGTCTGGGACCCCTCAGGGGATGACCACTTGCCAGCGGGGAGCAGGCCTAAAGTGCAGTCGGACATCCTTAGGGCTGCTGAGGAGGCGGGAGAGGCTCCCACCACCACCACTGTACTGGCAGCCATCAGCCTGGCTTGTGGCTGAGCAGAGCTCCCCCTGTGGGAGCGCACTGACCACCAGAGGGCAGCTCCTGCATTGAGTGTCTGCCCCCTGGTGGTCAGTGTGTGTCATAGTGACCAGTCATTCCCAGTCTTTCTGCTGTTAGGGTCAGTTTGCATATTACCCTTTTACTATATAGGATAGAGGCCTGGTGCACGGGTGGGGGCTGGCTGGTTTGCCCTGAAGGGTGATCCGGATCAGGGTGGGGGTTCCGCTTGGGTGCCTGGCCAGCCTGGGTGAGGGGCTGAGGCCTGTTTTCAGGCTGCCCACACCCCCTTCAGGGTGGGGGTCCCTACTGGGGTGCCTGGCCAGTCTGGGTGAGGGGCTGAGGGCTGTTTTCAGGCTGGTGGGTGACTGAAGCTCCCAACCTCTCCTTTTTTTATTTTTTTTTTATTCTGGGATTTATTTACCTTCTATGGCTGTCACTGGAGCTGAGAGCCGGCTCCAGCTCTGAGACCCGGCTCCAGCTTGAGGCCTAGGCTGCTGAAAGCAGGTATCTGGGGTTTGTTTAGCTTCTATAATTGAAACATAGTTGCTTTCGGAGCTGTTGCTTTCAGGCTCAGAGCCGGGCCGCGGCAGGCGGGGAACCTTGGCTTCCTCCATCACTGGAGCAAGCAAGCCTCCTGTTCGCTTCAGCTGCGTAGCTGCCGGCCGCCATCTTGGTTGGCAGTTAATTTGCATATCGCCCTGATTAGCCAATGGGAAGCATATCGGAGGTACGGTTAATTACCCTATTTGTCTTTTATTAGATAGGATACCCACTGAACATCAAACCTGGTCTTTCTTTATTAAAGTGCCCAGGGGCAGTTTATCAGCACAGCCCTCCTCCTTTCATCTCTGACACTGACACCACCATCTCCTCCTGATGAAAGATACACTGAGCAAGTTTACAAATGTCAAGAGTTGATTTGAGCAAAAAGTGATTCAAATTGGGCAGCATCCAATCTAGCAGAGAGGAGCTCCATGGAACTGTACAAAATGAAAGGCTCTCAGACTTCCCTCTAAGGCAGCGGTTCTCAACCTGTGGGTCAAGACCCCTTTGGGGGTCGAATGACCCTTTCACAGGGGTTGCCTAAGACCATCGGAAAACACATATATAATTACATACTGTTTTTGTGATTAATCACTATGCTTTAATTAGGTTCAAAATGTTCAAAATGTAACAATGAAATTGGGGGTCACCACAACATGAGGACCTGTATTAAAGGATCGCGGCATTAGGAAGGTTGAGAACCACTGCTGTAAGGGATGGCAGTTTCTATCCAGCTGATTGACTGGATTAAGATTCCATTTCTGGGAGAGCCAAAACTGTCATTAAGTCTTGGTTTGGTGACGTGGGGCTTAGCATATGTGACTCCATTTTGGGCCTGTTGTCTAATAGTTAACCCTCCCTATATCCTGTCAGACAAAAGGCTTGGCTCACTTTCAACGTACAGCAACTTAAGTTGTCCTAATAGTGGTCAGCAGATGATCGAGCACTGAAAGATCCCTGACCAACCCCTAGGCCAGCTCTAAGCATTAATAAGTCAAGGTTTCTGGCTTCAGTGCCTTTTCATAAAAGCTTAACATCTAGAAAGCAGGGGACTGACTACAGATACCTTACTTTGGTAGCAACACAAGGAACCAGAGGGACATATCCAGCCCACAATCTAGAGCTCCCCCAGAGTTGACAGAAGAGCAAATTGTATCAGCTTCTGTCCAGGTGATGCAAGCCTGACTCAGAGAATCTGCAAAGCATGGCTTAATTAGGAACATGAGAAAAAGTCTTCCTCTGCAATAGGAAGGCCTTGTAAAGATGTAGAGCATTTCCTGAATGCAATGGACAAGAAACAGACATCACACTTCTGAGCCTGCCGTCTTAACAAAGGGGAAGGTGCCTAGGAGCAGGGGCAGAGCTGGGGCCCAGCCGAGGACAGTTAAACCACAAACAGCACAAGGTCAGGGCCCAAACACTCAGGAACTAATATGGAGCTCAGTTCTTCAGCAACTTCCTGGGGGCAATCTCCTGCCAGTCTAAGGCAAAATGGCTCAATTGTATTTCAGGTCCACACCTAGAAAAGCAGCAAAACTAGACAAGTGACACTACAGCTGACCTCAGGACCAGCAGCATTGAATGATGACCCCCTACCCTGGCACCAACCAATCAATCAGTGGAGACTCCTCCTTGGGGTTCTTGGGTTCTCCACGAGAAATGGAGAGAATACCCCACAGACATTTCCAGACAGATTTTATCAAGCTTATGCTCGAGCTCAAAGGAGGCAGCACAGAGGAAAGGAAGGTCCTCTGAACAGGCTCGGGGGCTGGCTCTGCTTGGCTACTTTTATAAGCTAGAGACAAACTGGGGGCTCTTTTTGAAAAAGGCCGGCTTGCAGAATTTTCTATTCCAGGCTTGGGTGACTTCCCACCAGGGGTGGCTATAATCCCAGAAACTGGCAGATCTGAGTTCAGGGTGGCTATCTCCAAGTTCTCCATCCATCCAGATGTGGAGATGGTTACCACGTTGGAACACCAAGAGAACACCAATGGACTACAAATTGGACCTACACCCCAGAGATTCAATCCACCAATAATTCCACAACCTCCATATTTATGTCCACACTTCACACAATTCATTGAACATTTACTAGGAAGGCCCCGCTGTACCAACACTGCATAAAGATAAGGAGCATAACCTTTTCGGGACTGGGAGACACAAACACAGAGATGACCAGAACATAAGACACCTGCATAAGGCACCTAAGAGATATAAAGTGCTACAAAATCAAAGACAATATGCCCTCCCATTATGAGGCTAAGAAAAAACTGAAAGGAAGAAATAGCCTTTGCAGCAAATCCTGAAGGACGCACATGATTTTAACATAAAGGCAGAGTGCGGGAAGCCACTGCTTGCCAATACTGTCATGAGAGTGCACCAAGGAACACAGAAGGCCAATGGACCTTGGGCTTTAGCAGGGCTGACGCTAAGCACCTTGTTCGATAAGCACTGATTGTGCTAAGCACCAATTGTTCGTGTTGAGATAGTGGTGGTTCAAGGCAATTTCCTAACCTGACAATCCTTTTACTGTTTACCAAACTTCACCTTTGATATGCCTGTATGAATTGCTAAAGGGCAAATGTGCATTCAAGTAAATAAAAGGCGAACCAGGCGAGAAGTCAGTGTGTCTCTTCAAGAAAGAGGTTCCACCTGGCCCCCAAGGCCTTGTAAATTCATATTTCTTGTATAGTATTTTCATTTGTGTGTCGGCCTCTCCTTCAGATCCTGAACCCCGCCTCGAAGGTTGCAGCAGCAGAGAACAAGAAAGAGCATTCTAGGTCAAGGGTAACGAAGTTAAAACATACCCTATATGCCAGTATTCTGACTTTTCCAATATTCTGGTACATGGGGGGAAGGAAGCATAGAAGTAAGCAAGATGGTGGAATTGAGGACAAGGACCAGTCTCTTATCTATGGATCCTTCCCACCTGGCTGAGTACCTAGCTTACAACAGATTCTCCAGGTGTGCCACATGGAGGTCAGGATGAAGCCCCATGAGGGCTACTGTGACAAGAGCAGTTGAGAGCTTCAGAAGATAATGCTGGAAGGCTGATAGAGGGGAGAAGATAAGGGCAACCACTATCATCTGGCCCTGGGCAGAGCCTAAATGGGGCTGGTAGGTCAAAGGAAAAGGTCAGTTCTAAGAACATTCCAAAGATGGATAGGACTTAGCATATAACCTACCCTGATAATCTTACACCTGTGAGCAAAGGAATCCAAGTCACAAAATGCTAGAGGACAACATGGCCTTAGATGGAGTAAAGGATACCCCCTGGAGAGAGCAATTAAGTATATGACAATTAAGTACATGGATATGCGCAATAAATGTGCATTTGAATTAGTTATCCCACTTGCAAAGTATCCAGGACCAGACTCTTCTCCTCCCACCTCTAACCACACTTCTGGTAACCACACCAACTGTCTGACACTGCTGGGCACTCAATAAATACCTGGTAAACAAAGGAAAGAATAAATCACCATTAAACAGCAGAAAATTCAAGTAGTGTTGGCATCTCAGGAAAGAATGCTGGTAGGAAAGTGCCACTGACATTGGGTGAGGTGTCCCCAAAAGTCCAGTGGAGATCTCCACAGGATTACCTTGCAACTTTTGGAATAATATAGCTGGAATCTAGTGTTTGGGGGCTTTAGCCTGGGGTGGGGGCTTACAAATTTTATTTAAGCAAATACATAATTATAAAACAAAGGTCAGGAAGACATGCGCCACCAAATACTAATGCAAACAGATTAACAGGAAAACTAAGATAGGGGGCTTTTCTAACTGTATCAATTTCGTTTTATTTACCTGTCCATTAGCTATTCACTTTATCCAGGCATTTTGAAATCTCACCTTTTTGTCCCAATTTTGCAGCTGAGACACTGAATCCCAAAAGTAGAGCCAAAGTACACATTTTACATTAACTCTGTGAATTCCCATAGAAACTCCTATTGCTAACCAGACTTGTAACAAGTGACACCAGGACAGGGCAGCTGTGGACCTGGTGGAAAGGTACCACCTTACAGGAGTCACTAGGTTCTGGAGGATCCCTGACCATCCTTCTATGGAACGTGCTGAGCCAGCTTCTTGCACTGGCCCCTCCCGTTAAACAGGCTGTGTGCGGATCAAACATCATCTGTCTATGCAAAATAACTTGGTAAGCTAATATATTCTCAAGCACTAGCATTAGAAGATGATACCATTTTTTAAGTAGAAAAGATAAAAAGCCAGTAAAGTCTAAGAAACTCCACCTAAGGACAAAGATACTCCACTTGGCTACCCAAATATTAGTATTAAGATAATTAACTTGATAGGCAACAACAAATCCACTCGGGTCAAAAGACCACTAACAGCAAGAATCACACCCGCTTAACAAACAAGTGGGGCAGGACCTCACCACTAACAGCTGAACACCTCGGAACAGCATCCTCCAGGCTTCGAGTGTCCCCCTGCCCTGTCCAAGGGGCGTTTAACGCTCAGGTCTTCCCCTCCGACTCCATCTCCCCTGCCCTCTGGCAAGTACACTCAGGGGCGGGCGCGCCGAGCTAAAACCTGCTTGGAGTCAAATGTCAAGGCAATTTTCAAGCCAGTTCTCCACCGGCTTCCCTGGGAAGTGAAGAGAAGACCTCTCAGCAGCCCAGAACTCGTCAGTTTCCCTTTGTTGGAAAGGAAACCAGAGGGCAAGTAAGTCTCTTCCAGCCCCACTCAACATCAGACACCACCCAGGCTCCGCTTTGCAAACCTGTTGTCGGGCCACACAAAGAGTCTTTGGGAAGCTCGCCCCCAGCAGACCCCACATCAAAACGGCCTTTAAGGAGCAGGGAAGTAACCCCGGGAAGTAACCCTCTCCCCGCTCACGCAGCCCACGCCCTTCCAGGAACAAGGGCGCCCCAGCGGAGCCCACCAGGAGCCCAGCCCGCGGCCCGAGGTGCTCACCCTCACGTGATTCTCCACCGCCGCGTGGCCCGCAAGCTTCTTGGCCTCCTCGGCCTTGGACATCGTGGAGGGGGCTGGGAAGGCACTATTGGCTTCCCTGACGTTGGGGCTGGTTTGGCCCGCGGCGCCGGTCCCGGAACGAGCGCACACTGGCGGCTGCACGTGGGAGCCCGGCACACCCCACCTGTTCCCGCCTCCTCCAGAGGCCGCGCCCCCGGCCCGTCCGGGCAGCGGGGCCAGGACCCGCCCGTAGAGGGTGCTGAAGGGCCCAGGACGCTGCATCCCGATGCTTAGCTCCAGCCTCAGCCACGGTCCCGCCCCAGGTTCTTCCGGAAGTCTAGTCGTCACGCGCACGAACGGCACGCGCGCGGAGCTTCCTGGGAAATGTAGTTCTGTGGCTTTTGAAGTCCTGAGCCGCGCCTGAGCCTGGACTACCAGCCCCACAATGCTCCTCCAAGGGCACGCAAATCCCGGCTACCAGTTTAGGCGCATTGGCCAGTGTGGCGGGAATAGTTGGGAGAATCGTAGAGGATTTTGTGTCTTCTTGTGTTTCTGAGGAGGGGTTGTTCCGCCTAACCTGCTGTTTTTCCCAGCAGTGACAGCGTGGCCGCGGACGAGACCTTAGGGCTGGGAGTCGCTCTTATGGAGATATCCGCTTGGAAGTGACTTCTCTAGCCTCAGTCCCAAGAGAAACGCACACGGGACCCCCGCGCCCATTGAATCTCCCTAGACCTGCGGACGCCCAGGAATAACAAGTTTAGGCCCCGCTGCCCTAAACATTGTCCTGCACTTTGCGGTACTGGATAGGCTGCTTCCTCCGGATGGAGCCTTGTCCCGCACCGAGTGTTCCCTGCCGAGACCCTGAAAGTTCAGGACTTTCACTGAACTTAAACGCTTTCTCTATCTGTAAGGTGTCCTGCTGTAGGGAATGGTAAGGACGGGGAATTTTTATTGTCCCTGTTTTACAGACGAAGTTAATGCTAATCCCAGCCACACCTACTACTTGGAGGTCCTTACAAAGCTCACAGCCTTTGTGCTTCTCACCCATGTTGGTGGAATTCCCGGTCTGCTCACGAAGTCATTTTGAAACTCCGGGCCTTCTCCCTCTTCTGTGTGCAAAGCTTCAGAATGGGCCGATAGTCGCCCTCATCGTGGATTCTCTTTGCTGTGTCCAATGAGGTTGTCAGCCCTGGACCTCTCCACCTTAGTCTGAGAAGGAAAAGTTATTTGAGGTGATATTTGGATCCTCAATTTTAGACAGAATTTGGAAATTAGCACAAAGTTCTGGTTAAGATGCAAAACAAAATATTTGAGACTCCAACTATCATTGGTCTCTGCACCTTTGAAGACTACCTGAGTCAAACTTACGACCATTTCTGCATCCCTGGGGGGGCAGACTTTCCCCCATTTTGGCTCCTCAGTACTCACTACCCACAGGTTGAAGCAACTGTTAGTAGCCAATATCTACTTACTCCTCTAGCCTCAGGGCATTTTCACTGGGGTTTCCCACCACATTAAATGCTCTGCCCATCTGCACTGCCAGCTTTAGCTTATCCTTCTCTCAGCTGAAATGCCACCTCCTCAGTCTTCCTGATCACCTTGTCTAAACTAGGTTCCCACCCACCCATCCTCTATCACTTCATCCATTGTTCATTTCCATCATAGACCTCTCAAGTGTTTGTTTACTTAGCCTTGCACTTGTTTATCATCTACTCTAGAAAATAATATTTCTGAGAAGAGGGACTTTGCTTTACCCCTACAGCATCCTCCATGTGTCTGTCACCTCCATGTGTCTGTCACATAGATGGTCCACAACAAACACCTAGAGCAGTATTGGATAACAGATTTGGTGCCTCAACCTCACAGTCCACTTCAGCCAGACAAAATTTCAGTCTCTGCCCCACTTAACCGTTCTCCTTAGGTCTGCCAGTGATGTCCAGTGACTCACGAAATCCCACTGGCAACTCTTGGGGCTGAAAACTATGCTGACCCTTGAAATGATATGTTATTGTGTTCCTGTGACACTTCTTCTTTGCATATCCTATATAATAAAAGCCCAGAGACTGAAATGGCGGAACAACCAGAACGACCAGAGATCAGAAGGACCGTGGCCCCTCACCCTGGCTGGCCCCGCCCCCCAGCAGGGACCCCCACCCATGCACCAGGCCTCTATCCTATATTATAAAAGGGTAGTATGCAAATTGACCCTAATGGCGGAACAACCAGAACGACTGCTCGACCAGTCACTATGAGGCACACTGACCACCTCTCAGTCCCTTCCCCTGGCTGTCAGGCTCTGATTTCCCAATGGAAAACAGGGAACGGGTGGGTGGTGGCGGGGGGGAAGGGCTGACGAGTAAGCGGGAACAACTGACCTCTTGGTCCCTACCCTGACCATCAGGCTCCAATCACCCGATGGTGAATAGGGAACCAGGGGTGGGTGGCGGTGGGGGCGGGCCAGCTGTGGGCAGCTGGGTAAGATGGCCCTGATCGCAGGCCAGGTCTAGGGACCATACCCATGCATGAATTTCGTGCACCGGGCTTCTAGTTTATTTATAAATCATGCCAAACATCATGCTAAATGCTCTTAAGATGCTATCACACTTAATCCTCCAAGAAGTGGGTAGTATTATCCCCATTACACAGATGAGGCATGAAAGAAGTTCTCACTTAGCTAAGGTCCCACTGCTCATAAGTGAAGCTGAGATGCAAACTTTCAGTGACTCCAGGACCAAACTTTGATCTCATAGAATCACCCAGATGGAGATTTATTAATTGCCCCAACACCACCACCAATATAGCCCTAAACTTTGACATGTGTAAACCACCCAAGTCATGCCTTTACTCTTTCAAGTCACAAGTAATAGCAATGGCCCTGAGACAAAATGGATAATAAGGGGGAAAAGAATGAAAAAAAACTATAAATCAGGAAGTACTGAATAAAGTACTTAATAACCCACCAAAACTTTAATTTTTTTTCCTAACTTACACTAGGAAGAACCACCACTTGGGGCTCATTTTTTCATCTTTCATGGAACCTAACATCCTTGGAACAGAGGTTTCAGGGCCAGAATGAAGGTTCATGGTATGGGGGAGGTGGGGGCACAGAGCCCATCCTGCACTGTTACTAGTGGTGAGAGGGCCTTGGGCACCTCACCCCCTTGATGACGCCAGTGTGGTCCAGTCTGAGAGGAATAAGGGCAATGGGGTACTATGGTGCTTCCCTTAATCTGGGGTGAAGGGCTTCCCCAGTGAGATACACAGCACCACTGTGTGCCTGACTGGGCTTCAGTGGAGCAGGAAAAACTCTCCCCACTTCACACCTCCTTTCCCTCTCCTTCTCCCTCTCTTTTCCTTCAGTGTGGTCATTTGGAAGGAGACTCCCAGGGCTGGCTGTACAAGCTATGAAGCTGACACAAACGAATTTAAGGATCCTGCCAGACACAAGTGGTGCTGGCTCAAATACACCTCAGGCTAGAGTTTGGATTGCCCTAGTTTTATCCAGCAGTTAGACTAATTTAGAAATAGGTACTTTAGCTGACATCCAACTCTCACACAACTTCAAGTGGTCTTTTAGAGCCTTAACCTGTGGCCTGCATTGCTTCATCCCCTTTACTGAGGGCAGGTAATCATTTTGATTGACAGGTAAGGCCTTGGAAGATGATGAGACATTATTATTTCTGATAGTCTATTTTTTTTAAATATATTTTATTGATTTTTTACAGAGAGGAAGGGAGAGAAATAGAGAGTCAGAAACATCGATGAGAGAGAAACATTGATCAGCTTCCTCCTGCACATCTCCTACTGGGGATGTGCCTGCAACCCAGGTACATGCCCTTGACCGGAATCAAACCTGGGACCCTTCAGTCCGCAGGCCGACGCTCTATCCACTGAGCCAAACCAGTTTCGGCATCTGATAGTCTATTGATTAAAGTGAGCCATGGTTAATACATCAGTGTTACTACCCCGCTATACATTTAATATTGGAAGGTAAACCAGCAATCCATTTACCAAAACCAAGTCTTCCTGCTGGTTGACTGCATGGTTCCGGAAAAAAAATAATGTATAGTTCCTTACTGCTATGTAAAACCATTTCTTGCTTAAGGACCAAGCTGCCTTTCAAAGTCTTTACAGAAGTGTTTGTCAGCTTGGAGTGATTTTGCCCCCAAGGGGGTGTTTAGCAATGTCTAAAGACATTGTCATGACTTGGGGATGCTCTTGCATCTAGTTGGTAGAGGCCAGGGGGGCTGCTTAACATCCTATGTGCACAGACAGCCACACACAAAGAATTTCTCCACCCAAAGTGTCAATAGTGCTGAGACTGAGAAATCTGACTCAAAGAACCCTTAAGTTGGGATTCATGGGTAGCTGTCTACCCAATGCAGCTTGTTTCACCTGCTTCATTCACACTCAGAACTCCTACATGGTCGGCCTTCTCCAGTCCCATCCTATCACCAAGGAACTCCCGCCTCCCACCACCACCACCGCTGTTATTTGTTCCCTGTTGCCCACCTCTTTGGTCAAGGTTGTCACTCGTTTCTATCAATTTTTTTTTCCTCTGGAGGAAGCTAGAATAGGGTTCCAATATATGTGGGTGGAGAAGGAGGAGGATGGAGGAAATCAAGCTTTCCTGGCAGACACAGGGAGGACCACCCACAAGAAGGTCCATCCTTTCTTTTTTTTATTTAAATTCTTCATTGTTGACACTACTGCAGATGTCCCCCATATCTCCCCCTTGGCCCACCTCCACCCAACCCCCGCTGCCCCCTCCCTTGGCCCTCACCACACTATTGTTTGTGTCCATAGTGTATGCATACATGTTCTTTAGCTAATACCTTCACACCCTTCACTGCTGACATTTGTCAGTCTGTTCCATGTATCCATGACTCTGGTTCTACTTTGTTTGTCACTTTATTTTGTTAGATTTTACATATTAGTAAAATCATATGGTATTTATCTATCTCTCACTTGCTTATTTTACCTAGCATAATAATGGCCAGGTCCATCCATGTTGTTGCAAAGATTAAGATTACAAAAAGTGTTTTTTACAGCTGCATAGTATTCCATTATGCAAATGTACCACAGCTTTTTTATCTACTCATGTACTGGTGGGCACTTGGGCTATTTCCAGATCTTAGCTATTATAAATAACAGTTAATGAACAAAGGGGTGCATATATTCTTTCTGATTGCTGTTTCAGAATTCTTAAAATGTATACCCAGAAGTAGGATCACTGAGTCAAAAGGAACTGCTCCCCCCTGTAACTAAGATATCCCTCCTTACCCTCCGCCTGCTGCCTCTGGAAACAGGGCCATTCTCTCTGGTGACCCCACCCTTCCTACAAGTCTCAAAGTGGTTTCTGCCCTTCCTTGTTTAAAAGTCTCTTAAGCTAGTCTTCAGATGGTAATTCAGGGTGAATGTTCCCCAATTTAAATGTTGTTATTGATTTTTAAAGAAAGAGGAAGGAAGGGAGAGAGAGAGAAACTCGGATAGGGGAGGGAAACATTGATTGGTTGCATCCCACATGAATCCTGACCAGGGATCAAACTGCAACCATGGCACTTGCCCTGACTGGGAATCGAATTGGAGATCTTTCAGTACACGGGACAATGCTCAGCTGAGCCACACCAGGCAGGATGGTGTTCCTCACTTTAGTTTTATTTCCAGTTTGGTCTGGGAAGAGGTATAAGAAAGATCCATCTACTCTGCTGTTACCTTGAAACTTCCGCAGGTCCATCCTTTCCATGTCAGAGGATCTACTCTGGCTAACACCTGCATCGTTAACCCCAAGAGCCTGCCTCTGTTCAGCCTTGAGCAGCATCTGTCTGATTTACCAGGTACCTACCTCCCAGAAGGGATTTATTGTGTCCTACTTCAAGAAGTAGGGAGAGAGGAAGAAGATAGCCTGTTCTGCCACTTCAGTGTATAACTGAGTTTTCCAGAGAGTCAGAGGAGGTGCTTTCTGAGACTGGACTACGCATTTTAGCCATGGACCTTCACCTGCCACTTTCCACACCTCATTCAGGTTTCTGCCAGCACAAAGGTCTTACCTGCCCAATCACTTCATAAAGTACCATTAACTTAATCTCCCTGCAATCTCCACCTCGTGCCCTTTATATCATCTGATTGTGCTCTAACATCATCTTGATAAGTAATCTTTTTCCTTTATTGCCTGTATTCCAACTTCTCAGATATAATAGAACTGGTCTTTTTCACTGCTGGAACCCCACATTTGCAGAATGAATGAATACCGGTACCAACCCTTGGCTCCTCCTTCCCCTCATCCTCCAATTCCCCACCTTCACCCTGACTTGGCCTCAGGCATAGTATAGAGTATAGACTAACCTCCCTCTTTATTAGTTTACAAGTGGTTTCAGTTTCAGAAATTGTTTTTCGGAGAAACCAAGATGGCGGCATAGGTAAACACGGGAAATTGCTGCCTCGCACAAGCAGTTCAAAAATACAACTAAAAGACAAAACGGACATCATCCAGAACCACAGGAAGGCTGGCTGAGTGGAAATTCTACAACTAGAAGGAAAGAGAAAAGCACACTGAGACTCAGAGGAGGTGCGGAAGTAAAGTGCAGAGGTACGGAGGCGCACGTGGAAAGGGCAGGAAACTGAGGACACGGTTGTCTTTTTCAATCGGGAGGGAGTCTCAAGCTACCGACTGCTCTGAACTCCAATTCCAGGTGAGTCTCTGGGGACCCAGACTCATAAGGGGAGAAACTGGACTGTCTGGCATCGGTCAGAACTCGAGGGTGGCTTTCTCTCAGAGGTGCTTGCAGCGATTACCACAGGACACTGAGACCCGGGACCTCTTAGAGTAGGACTGAGGATCAGCCATAGCTGTTTGCTCCACCCTGTTGATTCCCTGAGACCCCCCCACCCACCCACCCAAGCTGTGTGCAGAAGCTTTTGCATATGAAAGGCCTGGCCCTTTGCAATCTGAAAATTACCTAACAAACTGCAGCTGGGTCAGAGAGACCCAGAACGTCCAAAAGAAGGCCCAAGGCCCCACAACAGCTTGCATTGCTTCACAGCTGGGCCTCATCTGGGCACACCCAAACCCCAAACAAAGAAGAGGAATCTGCAGATCTCTCAGTAGCTCCTGCTGGGTAGCCTCAGGAAGAGGCTAAATTAGCACCTCCTTAGAGATCCAAGAGCCAGTGTACCCATCCAGAGTAGGACCATCCAGATTACAACTCCTCGGATCCATAAGGGACACACTCAGGGGGTAGACTCAGTGAGTGCCAAAGCCCCACTGAAGCAAGTCTGGCCCCATGAGGGTGTCTTCAGCACAGAAGTTCTCCCACTGCAGACACAGCTGATTCTCATAGCCAATTGGCCTGGAGGTCAATTCTTCCCAGTGATACCAACAACAATCAAGGCTTAACTACAACAAGACTGTGCACAAAGCCCACAAAGGGGTGCACCAAGAGTGTCCACCTCAGGTAATTGGGGAGGCTGAGCCACTGGGCCCTATAGGACACCTAGCACAGAAAGCCACTCTATCAACACAGGGAAGCAGCCAAAATGTGGAGACAAAGAAACAGGTCACAAACAATAGAAATGGAGGAAAGCAAACTACTTGATATAGAGTTCCAAACCACACTTATAAGGTTTTTCAAGAATTTTCTAGAAACTGCCGATAAATTTAGTGAGACCCTCAAGAAATCTAGTGAGACCCTCGAGGTTATGAAAAAGGACCAACTAGAAATTAAGCATACACTGACTGAAATAAAGAATATTATACAGACTCCCAACAGCAGATTAGAGGATCCCAAGAATCAAGTCAAAGATTTGAAATACGAGGAAGCAAAAAACACCCAACCGGAAAAGCAAAATGAAAAAAGAATCCAAAAATACAAAGATAATGTAAGGAGCCTCTGGGACAGCTTCAAGCGTACCAACATCTGAATTATAGGGGTGCCAGAAGAAGAGAGAGAGCAAGATATTGAAAACCTATTTGAAGAAATAATGACAGAAAACTTCCCCTACCTGGTGAAAGAAATAGACTTACAAGTCCAGGAAGCGCAGAGAACCCCAAACAAAAGGAATCCAAAGAGGACCACACCAAGACACATCATAATTAAAATGCCAAGAGCAAAAGACAAAGAGAGAATCCTAAAAGCAGCAAGAGAAAGAAAGTCAGTTACCTACAAGGGAGTACCCATACGACTGTCAGCTGATTTCTCAACAGAAACTATGCAGGCCAGAAGGGAGTGGCAAGAAATATTCAAAGTGATGAATACCAAGAACCTACAACCAAGATTACTTTACCCAGCAAAGCTATCATTCAGAATTGAAGGTCAGATAAAGAGCTTTACAGATAAGCAAAAGCTAAAGGAGTTCATCACCACCAAACCAGTATTATATGAAATGCTGAAAGGTATCCTTTAAGAAGAGGAAGAAGAAGAAAAAGGTAAAGATACAAATTATGAACAACAAATGCACATCTATCAACAAGTGAATCTAAAAATCAAGTGAATAAAAAATCTGATGAACAGAATAAACTGGTGAATATAATAGAAGCAGGGGCATAGAAAAGGAGTGGACTGACTATTTTTTGGGGAGAAAAGGGTGTGGGGGATGCGGGAAGAGACTGGACAAAAATCGTACACCTATGGATGAGGACAGTGTGGGGTGGGGGTAAGGGTAGAGGGTGAGGTGGGAATCGGGTGGAGGGGAGCTATGGGAGGAAAAAAAACAACTGTAATAATCTGAACAATAAAGATTTAATTTTAAAAAATTCAAAACAAATAGGTGTGTAATGAAAAATAAAACTCTACATACTCCTCACCACTAGGAATCACTGTCAAAAAAAAAGAAAAAAAGAAATTGTTTTTCCAAGAAACTATGATAAAACTATAAATCAAGGTAACTATCTCAAATACTTGTCTGCACCCCTACAGCTGTTTACCATGTGTGAAGCACATAGTATGCACTATTGGGTGCTCAGTACAGCAACTGTTGCATTTTATAGCAACATTTTTTTGCTAATTTCTCTGACTCAAGGCCCTGCCTAAGTTTTTTTTTTTTTTTTTTTATTGATTTCAGAGAGGAAGGAGAGGGTGAGAGAGATAGAAACATCAATGATGAGAGAGAATCATTGATCGGCTGCCTCCTGCATGCGCCCTACTGGGGATCAAGCCCGCAACCCAAGCATGTGCCCTTGGCCGGAATCCAACCTGGGACCCTTCAGTCTGCAGGCTGACGCTCTATCCACTGAGCCAAACCAGCCAGGGCTGTGTGTGTTTTTTAAAGAATGTTTTTTTCATTTCATTTTATTTATATATTGACTAGTGGCCCTATGCACGAAGATTCGTGCAAGAATGGGCCTTTCGCCGAAACCAGTTTGGCTCAGTGGATGGAGCGTCGGCCTTTGGACTCAAGGGTCCCAGGTTCGATTCCGGTCAAGGGCATGTACCTGGGTTGCAGGCACATCCCCAGTGGGAGATGTGCAGGAGGCAGCTGATCGATGTTTCTCTCTCATCGATGTTCCTAACTCTCTATCTCTCTCCCTTCCTCTCTGTAAAAAATCAATAAAATATATTAAAAAAAAAAAAAAAAAGAATGGGCCTTTCTTCCCCTGGCTGCCAGCACTGCCTTCACTCTGGCCGGAGCCACCTTTCTGCCTTCCCACGCTGCCCAGAGGCCCCGAGCAGCTGGGGCTGTGTGGAATGCCTGCCCTGTCACCATGGCACCTGTGTATGCAAATTAACCCATCATCTTTGTTGGGTTAATTTGCATACTCACTCCTGATTGGCTGTTGGGCGTTGCAAAGGTACAGTCAATTTGCATATTTCTCTTTTATTAGTGTAGATTGATTGATTGATTGATTGATTGATTTATCTTCACTTGAGGATATTTTTCCATTGATTTTTAAAAATATATTTATTTATTGATTTCAGAGAGGAAGGGAGAAGGAGAGAGAGAGATAGAAACATCAATGATTGGCCCTGCCAAAGTTTAGAGGGGAGGGACTTCAGGTAGAGGCTGCTGGGCCTGGGCCCCCACGCCTATGGGTGGGGTTCCAGCAGGAGAGGAATGGAAGCTGAGGTCGACTGCGTTTGTTCTCCCCACAAGAAAAGCAGGACGGACAAGTATTGGACATGAAGTGGTATTGATGGGGAGGAAATGGCAGTAAATGAGCACTGTTTGTATTATTACTGGGAAGATAAAAGCAAAGGAAGTTGCTGATTTTCTCAGCATGTTTTTTAGGTAATTGGAAAGTCCAGTCCCTCCCAGGCTTCATTTTTTTCCTAAATTATAATCTAAATATATAGTGAATTATGACTCATGTTTTTACTATGATTTTTAAATAGACTTCTTTTTAAAGCAAGTTTATGTCTATAGCAAAATTGAGCAGAAGGCCCCAGCTAGTGTGACTAAGTGGTTGAGTGTTGTTGACCCATTAACCAGAAAGTCATGGTTTGATTCTTGGTCAGGGCACATGCTCAGGTTGTGGGCTTGATTCCTAGTAGGGGGTGTGCAGGAGACAGCGGATCAATGATTCTGTCTCATCATTGATGTTTTTATCTCTCTTTCCCTCTCCCTTCCTCTCTGAAATCAATTTTTTAAAAAATTGAGCAGAAGGTACAGAGATGTCCCTATACTCCCTGTCTCTACCCATGCACAGCTTCCCCAACTATCAACATCCCCACCAGAGTGACACGCTTATTACAACGGATGAACCAACATTGACACATCATTGTCATGAGAGTCCATAGTTTAAATTAAATTCCCTCTTGCTGTTGCACAATCTATGGTTTTGGACAAATGCTTAATGATGTGTATTCACCACTATAGTATCATGCAGAATAGTTTCACTGCCCTAAAAATCCTCTGTGCACTATCTGTTCATCTCTCCTTTCTCCTTAATCCCTGGCAACTACAATTTTCTTACTGCGTCCATAGTTTTGCCTTTTCCAGAATGTCATATAGTTAGAATCATATACTACTAGTATATAACCTTGTTAGATTAGTTTCTTCCACTTAGTAATATGCATTTCAGTTTCCTCCATGTCTTTTCATGGTCTGATAACTCATTTCTTTTTTTCTTTTTTATTAGAGGCCCAGTGCATGAAATTTGTGCACAGGTAGGGTCCCTAGCAGCTGCCGGCTGCTGGTCGGGGCCTCCTTTCATTCCACGCCACCCCCTGGTGGTCAGCATACATCATAGTGAGTGATTGAACTCCCGGTCTGTCAAACTCCTGAGGGGACACTTTGCATGTTAGGCTTTTATATATATAGATTATTTTTTAAATATATTTTTATTGATTTCAGAGAGGAAGGGAGAGGGGGAGAGAGAGAGATAGAAACATCAATGATGAGAGAGAATTACCAATCGGCTGCCTCCTGCACAACCCCTACTGGGGATTGAGCCCACAACCCAGGCATGTGCCCTTGACCGGAATCAAACCCAGGACCCTTCAGTCCACAAGCCAATGCTCTATCCAGTGAGCCAAACAGCTAGGACAGCTCATTTCTTTTTAGTGCTGAGTAGTAATCTATTGTCTGGTGTACCACAGTTTATGCACTCAGCTACAGAAGGACATCTTCATTGCTTTCAGGTTTTTGCAATTTTGTGTAAAGCTGTTATAAACATCCATGTGCAGGTTTCAGTGTGGACATTACTTTTAAACTCCTTTGGGTATATTACAAGGAGCACAATTGCTAGATCATATGTTAAGAGGAGGTTTAGTTTTATTTATTTTTTATTTTTATATTATTTATTTTTTTAATTAAATCTTTATTGTTCAGATTACTACAGTTGTTCCTCTTTTATCCCCCCATAGCTCCCCTCCACCTGGTTCCCACCCCACCCTCTGCCCTCACCCCCCCACACACACTGTCCTCATCCATAGGTGCATGATTTTTGTCCAGACTCTTCCCGCATCCCCCACACCCCTTTCCTCCCCAAGAATAATCAGTCCACTCCCTTTCTATTCCCTGATTCTATTATAATCACCAGTTTATTCTGTTCATCAGATTATTTATTCACTTGATTTTTAGATTCACTTTTGATAGATGTGTATTTGTTGTTCATAATTTGTATCTTTACCTTTTTCTTCTTCTTCCTCTTCTTAAAGGATACCTTTCAGCATTTCATATAATACTGGTTTGGTGGTGATGAACTCCTTTAGCTTTTGCTTATCTGTGAAGCTCTTTATCTGACCTTCAATTCTGAATGATAGCTTTGCTGGGTAAAGTAATCTTGGTTGTAGGTTCTTGGCATTCATCACTTTGAATATTTCTTGCCACTCCTGGCCTGCAAAGTTTCTGTTGAGAAATCAGCTGACAGTCGTATGGGTACTCCCTTGTAGGTAACTGACTTTCTTTCTCTTGCTGCTTTTAGGATTCTCTCTTTGTCTTTTGCTCTTGGCATTTTAATTATGATGTGTCTTGGTGTGGTCCTCTTTGGATTCCTTTTGTTTGGGGTTCTCTGCGCTTCCTGGACTTGTAAGTCTATTTCTTTCACCAGGTAGGGGAAGTTTTCTGTCATTATTTCTTCAAATAGGTTTTCAATATCTTGCTCTCTCTCTTCTTCTGGCACCCCTATAATTCAGATGTTGGTACGCTTGAAGCTGTCCCAGAGCTCCTTACATTATCTTTGTATTTTTGGATTCTTTTTTCATTTTGCTTTTCCGGTTGGGTGTTTTTTGCTTCTTCGTATTTCAAATCTTTGACTTGATTCTTGGGATCCTCTAATCTGCTGTTGGGAGTCTGTATAATATTCTTTATTTCAGTCAGTGTATGCTTAATTTCTAGTTGGTCCTTTTTCATAACCTCGAGGGTCTCACTAGATTTCTTGAGGGTCTCCCTACATTTATCGGCGGACTCACCAGTCTTTTTGAGGGTCTTACTAAATTTGTCGGCAGTTTCTAGAAAGTTCTTGAAAAACCTTATATGTGTGGTTTTGAACTCTATATCCAGTCGTTTGCTTTCCTCCATTTCTGTCATTTGTGAGGAGATTTAGTTTTAAAAGAGCCCAGCTGGCATGGCTCAGTGGTTGAGTGTTGACCTATGAACCAGGAGGTCACAGTTCAAATCCCAGTCAGGGCACATGCCCAGGTTGCAGGCTCAGTCCCCAGTGTGGGGCGTGGAGGAGGCAGCCAATCAGTGATTCTCATCATTGATGTTTCTATTTCTTTCTTCCTCTCTGAAGTAAAAAAAATAAAAGAAACCACCAAACTGTCTAATAGGTCAATAGTGCTATCTCATGGTTGTTTTACCTGCATTTCTGTGTGGACATAGGATGTGGAGCATCTGCTCATGTGCTTATTTGCTATCTGTATATTGTTGGTGAAGTTTCTCTTAAGATATTTGGGGTATTTTTTAATTGGAGTGTTTGTGTTTTTATTGTTGAGTTTTATGATTTCTTTGCATATTTTGGATAACAGTCCTTTATCTGATATATCCTTTGCAAATATTTTTCCCAGGCTGTGGCTTTTCTTGTAATTCTCTCAAGAGTGTTATTCACAGAGAAGAAAACTTTAATTTTAATGAAATCCAGTTTATCAATTCTTTCTTTTTGTGCATTGTGTCCTTGGTGTTGTATCTAAAAAGTCATCACTAAACTCAAGGTTATATAAATTTTCCCCTGTGTTATCTTTTTAGAGTTTTATAGTTTTGTGTTTTACATTTAAGTCTGTGGCCCATTTAATTTTGTTCCCATCAGCAGTCACATGCATGTGCTATACATCATCCTTGGTTGTTTTTCCAGAACTCTGAGGAGTCTGGGATTTTACCTTGCCTGCCTGCCACAGTCTCAGAATGTTCACAGACTCTGACAAACTACTAGGTCAGAAAGAAGAATTCATTGCTTATGGCATAGCAGCATAGTATCCCCATTTTTGTGCCAGTTCTCTGAGCCCCAGTTCCCACAGGGTGATGTGAAGAAGGCCATATGGCATCTGTACACACACCGGGTAGTATCACAGAAAAGGAACAGTGAGCTTAGGAACCCCACATTGTTAGTGGCAAGAAAGGAATATTGGGGACTGGCTATGGTTGTGGGAAATATTGGTCATGCTCTGTTAACCATGGTTGCCTTGTGTTGGTTGAAGAGGGGATACTCTGACCTGACTGGGAGTTGTACGTCCCGGGACCTGGGAGTCAAACTTGGAATGAGGTCCATTCTCATGGAAAGATTAACACCCTTGTTGCCCAAACAATGGAGTCCCACTCCAGCCTCCTACTTCCGATGCCTATCCAATTTCCCTGTGTAATCTTTGTCCTACCCTATATTAGCAGATGGCTTATGGGGGGCGGCAGAGCAGATTTTTGTGAATGACCTGCTGCTCTCTCATATTGCCGGCAGTATTGGAATAAATAGTCCTTTTCTGAAGCTCCAAGTGGGTATGGTTTGTCACTTCCCACACACCTGATTTCTGCCATAACAACATCTTTAAAAATGGGCAGTAAGGACATCTGCCCTTTGCTCAAAGGGAGACATCATCTCCATCTTCTAAGGCTGTAAGCAAGCCTGCCCTTCTCTCCAGAGGTAGACATGTCTTTCAAGGATGTTTCCTACACACAAAAACGAACAAGAGCAAGCAGTGCCCCCCTTGCAAGACAAGCAGAACCATGAGGGACCCCTGGGGAACTGTCTCCCATCATGGCAACGTGTAACTTTCATTTTCACCAAACTGTATTATAAATGAGCACTCTTCTTCAATATCATGTTTCTTTTATACAAGTCAAGTAAAACATGCAGAACCTGCTTTCATTAAAAACAACAACACACAACTAAAATAAAAATGGGTGAAAATACCCAGTGCTGGCAAGGATGTAGAGAAAGTGGATGTCTCTTACATTGTTGGTGGAAATGTCAAATTGTATACCACTCTGGAAAGGTCTTTGGCAAACTAATTTAATTAAAAATTAAACATGCAACTACATTATAACTCAGCAATGGTACTACTGGACATTTAACCCAGAAAAATGGAAATTTACTTCCACACAAAATCCTTTGTATAAGTGTTTATAAAAGCTTTATTTATCATATTAAAAACTGGAAAAACTAAAATATCCTTCAGTGGGTAAATGGATAAACAAATCGTGGTACATCCATTCCATGGAACTGGACTCGTCAACAGAGAAGAATGGATTATTGATGCATACAGCAGCATGGATGGACCTCAGAACATTATACTGAGTGAAATAAAAGGCAATCTCAAAGGTCACATACTGATTCCAGTTAAACATTGTAGAGATGGAGAACAGAATAATGGTCACCGTGTTTAGGAATGGTGGGAGAGGCAGGTGTGGGTGTGTATAAGGCCTGACAATTAGCTTTTGTGGTTTTAATGTCAGTGGCTGAAATTAAGTTTTTTATTGCTAAGGCATCCACTTCAAATCTGGAATAAACACATTGCCAGCTACACAACTAGATGAAGAGCCAGGCTTCCCACCCACGAAGTTCCCCTTGTAGAAGCTCTGGTTGACCTAAATAATTGACCACCTGAGTGGCCCTGCTTTTCCCTTTCGTCCCATTAATTCCTGAAAGAGTGACCCTGAGAAAACCTAGGCACCACACCCTGGACCCAGTAAAGATAGAACCCCAGATCTGTTCCTTCTCCCTCTCCCTCTCTCTGAGAAGGCTAAAAAGGGCTAATTCCAATGTAACCCTGATATTTGGGGGGCTAGCAATTGGAATCCATGCCAGCAAGCTCAGTGTACATTCCTGATAACCTATAATTAAGTCATTACCTCCTTCCCAGAAACTGGTCTTGCAGAACCTGTACAGAGGCCATAAAACTGTGAACAGTGCACTGCCCCAGAGGGAGGGTTATTAACGCTGGTGCCAGGCCAAACTATCAGATATGGCCTGCAGACCCCCAACATCTTCTTGCAAGGCCCGTGAAAAGGACCGGAAGCATAATCCATATTTGCGGGACAAAGACCACAGGGAGATATAAAAAGAAACCCCTGCATGTTTGGGTACTCAGATTTGGAAAGTTATTCCCTGAGTCCGCTAGCATATTAAACAGTGTCCCTCCATTTCTTTAAAGTGTTGCTTGGTTTTTCTTTGGTCTTCTGCAAAACTGGTTCCCTAACCGGGAACCCAATCGCACTTGGCTTTTTGGCCACTGGTGAGGGGACAGGGCTTGGGGCCTGGGGGCACAGGATAGGCCTCAGGAAGGTGCGCCCTGCTGATTTTAGCAGAATTTAACCGGGGGACTCCTGGCGCTCCCGGACCTCAGCCTAGGACCCAGCCAGCATCTGGAGAAAGTGGACGAACACTTCTGGACCTGTCAACAGAATCAGTAAGGTAGGGGCCCCAGGCAGTCAGGCCCACTCCTAGTGAGTGGAAGGGGGAGCTTGATCACCTCCCCAGAAGTCATAGGACTTCATCAGGTAAATTAGTGAGGAATCGGGTGGACTGTTTGTTTGTTTTTTTAAATATATTTTATTGTTTTTTTACAGAGAGGAAGGAAGAGGGATAGAGAGCCAGAAACATCGACGAGAGAGAAACATCGATCAGCTGCCTCCTGCACACTCCCCACTGGGGATGTGCCCGCAACCAAGGTACATGCCCTTGACCGGAATCGAACCTGGGACCCTTGAGTCCGCAGGCCGACGCTCTATCCACTGAGCCAAACTGGTTAGGGCTGGACTTTTTTTTTTAAACTCTTAGTGAATGTCTGATGAAACTGTGTGAGTGTGGAGGGAGAGGGCCTGCCCTCTCTTATCCTTTGTGTCGCTCCACGACCTTGGCAACGGAGTCCGAGTGGGCCCCAACCTGCGGTTCCACAATTTGTCATAAGGCATAACAGTGACTCACCCCCACGTGGAGGTGACCAGGCCCGGGGTTTATACGGGTGCATCTTAGCTAAGACAAATCTAAGCTCCTAAGGGATGCTGCCAGGAGGGCATCTGAGTGAGGATCTGTGAAAACAGGTCACCCCCTCCCTTGTCTGTCTCTCTCCAGCCATCATCATGGGGTGGGGACAAAGTAAACCCACTGTTCTCAATTGCATGTTGAAAAATTTTGAAAAGGGTTTCAATGGAGACTATGGTATTAAAATGAACCCCAAAACACTGAGGAAATTCCGTGAATTAGAATGGCCAGCCTTTGGGGTCGGCTGGCTCTCAGAAGGCTCTTTATATAAAGGACTAGTCAGGGTAGTCTGGAATGTAGTCACAAAAGATCCTGGACACCCAGATCAGTTCCCTTATATAGACAGCTGGTTAGAAATTGCTCAAACCTTGCCATCTTGGGTCTGGTTCTGTGTGTGTAAGAAGGGACAGAGTAAGGTTTTAGTAGCAGCAGAAAAGAAGCAGGCAGGACAGGAGGAAGCAGAAGAAAAGCAGGCAGGAGAAATGAAACAGGTCTCTCAGAAGGGAACCCAATCCCCTGTTCTGCCAGGAACCCCTGAGGAAGTCCCACCAGTTTTACCACCTCCATATGTGCCACAGGCAGCACCAAGTGCTCCCCCTGCTGGTCTGGAAGGTCCGTAAAGCCTGGAAACACCACCTCTCTCCGTCTCTCCTCAACCAGGCTCTCCAGAGCCAGTTGGGCAGCGCTTGCATTCAGCTGATCAAGGGCCCAAGCCACAACCAGCACGTCAGATGCCTCTCAGGGAGATTCAGGGTGCCCAAGTGCTTGGTGAAGATGGGACCTTGCAGGAGAAAGGGCCAGTCTATTATTATCAGCCCTTTACCACAAGTCACATCCTGAATTGGAAACATCACAACCCAGCTTATTCTGAAAAACCTCAGGCCATGGTAGACCTCCTAGAAACGATTTTCCAGACCCAGAAGTCCTCCTGGGTGGACTGCAACAGCTCTTTTTCACGTTCTTTAACACTGAGGGGCGCATGAGAGTAGTATCAGAGGCTCAGAAGTGGCTCCAGACCCAGGCCCTGGCAGGAATATTAGATATAGACAGATGGGCCAGGGAGGCCTTCCCAGATGAGGAACCTGATTGGAACCCGAACTCAGAAGACAGAAGGGCCAGGCTAGAAAGATATTGGCTGGCCTTCCTCCAGGGGGTCAGGGCTGGAGCCAAGAAGCCCACTAATATGGCTAAAATCTCTGAGGTTTTCCAGAAGCCTGACGAAAGTCCAGCAGCTTTCTATGAGAGACTATGTGAGGCATACTGGATCTACACCCCCTTTAAACCTGAGGCCCTGGAAAATCAAACCATGGTAAATGCTGCTTTTGTAGGCCAAGCCCAGCCTGATATCAGGAGAAAATTACAGAAGCTGGAAGGGTTTGCAGGAAAATGCCACTGAACTGCTAGAGATAGTTAACAAGGTTTTCATCAACCGAGACAGGGCAGCAAGAAAGGAGGAAGAAAAGAGAATACAAAGAAGGGCCAATATAATAGCAGCGGCTTTTAGAGGCTCAGGCTTCCAGACAGATCAGAAAGGGAAGCAAGGATACAGACCAGGAGGAAAAGGAAGAGCGAGCCTGAGACGAGACCAGTGTGCCTATTGTAAGGAGACAGGAAACTGGAAGAATGAATGTCCCAAATGTCAAAGTAAGAAAACTGGGCCCCCTTTTCTTCCCAGTCGCTATCAACCAGAGCCACCTGAAGCAGATCTCATTGGGCTAGCAATGGCTGATTCCGACTAGCACAGACCGGCCTCTTTTCAGCTAGGCCCCCACGAGCCCATGGTCAGAATGAGAATTGGGGGCCAGACTGTGGACTTTATGGTTGATACAGGAGCTGAGCACTCAGTAGTCACACAGAAAGTAGTGCCTCTCTCGGGAAAGGAGGTCACCATTATTGGAGCTACTGGGGATCAGACTCGTAGACCATTCTGCCACCCTCGCCAATGCCAACTTGGTGGTCACCAAGTAATTCATGAATTCCTATACTTGCCAGACTGTTCAGTTCCTCTAATGGGTAGAGACCTTTTAGCCAAAATGGGGGCAGAAATCACATTTGCTCCAGATGGCTCAGCACAGCTTCGCCTAAGTGAGGAGACCTCCCCAATGATCCTGTCCTTAGCAGTGCGGAGGGAGGAAGAATGGAGACTTTATACTCCCCAGTCAAAGGCCTCACCATTAGAACCTGAATTAGAGAAAGAATTCCCGCTGGTCTGGGCAGAAGGGAATCCTCCAGGCCTGGCTAAGGACCACGCCCTGGTACTGATCTACTTAAAGCCTGGGGCACAGCCTGTTAAAATCCGCCAATATCCAATTCCAAGGGAAGCACTCCTAGTAATCCAGGTCCACTTAGACCTGCTGCTTCAGTGGGGACTTGTTAAACGATGCAGGTCTCTATGGAACACGCCTCTCTTGTCTGTCAAAAAACCTGGGACTAATAACTACTGCCCCGTACAGGATCTACAGGTTGTTAATGAGGCTGTTATAACCCTGCATTCAGCACTGCCAAATCCCTACACCAGTGATGGCGAACCTTTTGAGCTTGGCGTGTCAGCATTTTGAAAAACCTTAACTTAACTCTGGTGCCGTGTCACATATAGAAATTTTTTGATATTTGCAACCATAGTAAAACAAAGATTTATATTTTTGATGTTTATTTTATATATTTAAATGCCATTTAACAAAGAAAAATCAACCAAAAAAATGAGTTCGCGTGTCACCTCTGACACATGTGTCATAGGTTCACCATCACTGCCCTACACGCTTCTGGGGCTCATTCCATCAGAGGCAGAATGGTTTACATGCCTAGATCTGAAAGATGCCTTTTTCTGCCTTAGATTAGCTCCTTCCAGCCAGCCTCTTTTTGCTTTTGAATGGGAAAACCCAACTACAGGGGCCAAGGAGCAGTTCACCTGGACCAGACTGCCACAAGGGTTCAAGAACTCCCCTACTCTTTTTAGTGGAGCACTAGCATCTGATCTGTCTAAGTTCCCAGGATAGGACTTGGGGTGTGTTCTACTCCAGTATGTAGACCACCTCCTACTGGCCAGCTCCACACGAGCTCAGTGCTGGGAGGGAACACAAGCCCTTCTGAGACTACTAACTGAAACAGGTTATCGGGTGTCTAAGAAAAAGGCACAGATTTGTCAGAAAGAAGTCAAGTATCTAGGCTTCTGGATCACCCAAGGGAAACGAAGGCTAGGGACTGAAAGGAAGCAGGCAGTATGCGCCATCCCAGTCCCTTGCACCCAGTGGCAGATTCGGGAATTCCTGGGAGCAGCAGGATTCTGTGGAATTTGGATCCCAGGGTTTTCAGACCTGCCTAAACCTCTCTATGAAGCTTTAAAAGGAGAAGAGAAGGCACCCATTGAATGGGGTCCCGAGCAGGAGAAAGCCTTCACCACCATAAAGGCAAAGCTCACTGAAGCCCCAGCACTAGGGCTACCAGATGTGACACGGGACTTTAATCTTTTTGTTTACGAGAACGGTGGGGTAGCCCTAGGATTTCTAACCCAGGAGTTTGGACCCTGGCAAAGACCAGTAGCCTATCTCTCCAAACAGATTGACCCAGTTGCCTCCAGGTGGCCCCAGTGTCTCAGGGCCCTTGCAGCCATGACATTGTTAGTCAGGGAAGCGGATAAGCTTACCTTAGGACAAAACTTAAATGTAAAAGTACCTCATGCTGTTGTCACCCTGATGGAAGCAAGGGGGCAGCACTGGCTGACTCATGCTTGTATGACTCAGTATCAAGGGCTGTTATGTGAGAATCCGAGGGTACGATTAGAAGCAGTGAGAACTCTTAATCCTGCCACCTCTCTACCCATTGCTGAGGGGGCCCCTGAGCATGATTGCCTGGAAGTCCTAGAGGAGGTTTATTCCAGCTGGCCAGATCTAACGGATAGGCCCCTGCCAAACCCCGACTTGGTATTGTTCACAGACGGCAGCAGCTTCTTAGATGAAGGAAAAAGACGAGCCGGATATGCAGTGGTATCACACTTTGAGACAATTGAGGCACAGGCCCTGCCTGAAGGATGGTCAGCACAGAGGGCAGAACTTTGGGCCCTAGTAAGAGCCCTAGAACTCAGTAAGAATAAGCATGCCAACATCTACACTGACTCGCACTATGCCTTTGCTACCCTGCATGTCCATGGGGCCATATATAAGGAAAGGGGGCTCTTGACAGCCAGAGGAAAAGGAATCAAAAATCAGAATGAGATTTTAAAGTTACTAGAAGCAGTCTGGGAGCCTAAGGAAATAGCCGTCATCCATTGCAAAGGTCACCAGAAAGGGAAAGACTCAGTATCAGAAGGAAACCAACGTGCTGACACCACAGCCAAGCTGGCTGCTAAAGAACAAGTGGCACCGTCACAGATCATGTTGGCCCCCGAATTATCTGAACCTCCAAAATACACTCCTCAGGAGGAGGAATGGGCCCAGCAAGAAGGGGGCAAGAGAACAAAGGAAGGCTGGTGGATACTCCCAGATCATAGGGTCTATGTCCCAGAACAGTTAGCCCATAAGGTAGTCCTCCAGCAGCATGAACTTACTCATTTCAGGAAGACTGCCCTAGAAGCTTTGTTAGGCAGATACTACCTAATTGCTGGTCTTCCCTTCTTGTGTGCCTCAGTCTCTCAGTGTTGCCTCCTATGTGCTCAGAATAATGCCAAACAGGGTGCTGTGGGACCGATAGGAATTCAGCACTGTGGGCAAGCTCCTTTTGAGGACTTAGAAGTAGATTTTACAGAAATAGAGCCTAGTAGAGGAAATAAATACTTGCTAGTCTTTGTTTGCACCTTTTCAGGCTGGGTCAAGGCATAGCCCACTTACACGGAAAAGGCGAGAGAAGTCACTAAGGCATTGCTAAAGGATATAATTCCACGGTATGGAAAGCCTCTGACCATAGGGTCCGATAATGGCCCAGCCTTTGTATCAGAAATAGTACAACAGGGAGCTAAGGCTTTAGGAATTAAATGGAACCTACATACAGCCTACAGGCCTCAGAGTTCAGATAAAATAGAACGCATGAATCAGACCATAAAGCAGACCATGGCTAAGCTATGCCAAGAGACAACCTTACCCTGGACAGATATCTTGCCTCTTGTACTCTTGCAGGTACACTGTACCCCAAGGGCCAGGGTAGGTTTCTCTCCCTTTGAAATTCTATATGGTGGACCCTCTCCCTTAATTCAGCCAAAGAGAGATTTGGGGGAAATAGGGAACTTGGAAATCCAGAAACAACTACAAGGACTTGGAAAAACTGTCTTTGAGGTCCATAGATGGGTTACTGACCGACTACCCATCTCTCTAGGAACAGCCATACATCCTTATAAACCTGGAGACCAGGTTTGGGTAAAGGATTAGAAAAAGGAGCCCCTCAAGCCTACCTGGAAGGGACCCTATCCAGTCATATTAACCACCCCCACAGCTCTCAAGGTTTCAGGACTGAACACCTGGATCCACCACTCCCAGGTGAAGGCAGCCCACCAGTCGAGTGACGCCCAGCCTGAGTGGAAGGTGACCTCTGACCAGAAACATCCCCTGTGGATCACCCTCAAGAAGACAGCAGACCTGGCCAATCAACCTGCTCCAAGGAATTCAGATAACACCCTGCTGAATTCTCCCTAACACTAATCTTTCTTTCTTAACTCCTCCTAAAGGTAACATGCTCTAGTAATTCTGGATAATCATTGGTTTTATCTTTCTAATAATTCTCATTTTGTCTTTTTATGAGTGCTGCCGGAACCCGAGGCTAGTACCAGGAGGAGAACTCATCTGCTCTTGCTGGGACACAGAAGCACCATAAAATTACTGCTTCCTACACAGCAAGGAAACAAAGGCCTCATCATGAATTGTTGGACTACAACTTGTCATGCCATCCTTTGCTCCTTGCTTAGAAACTCACTACCCAAATATGCTAGACCAGGTAGTCCATGATAAAACTCGATTGAGCCAGATTTTTGTTGGCTATACTTATCAGCCTGTGGCATGTTATGACTCTATTACCAAATGCACATGCAGGGGAGGGGAGGGATTGTATTGCATAGGACCTGTCATGGCCAATGTGCAGCTAACTAATGTTACTCCTATTTGTTTCAGCAGTACCCAGGGCCAACATCCAACAGGTCGCCTCCCAGATGAACTATGCAACTCTACCCACAAGGCTGAAAACACCACCTACCCCTGGTGCCCCCCTGCAGGAACATTCTATGTGTGTGGGACCGCGGCTTACCTCTGCCTGCCTACAAACTGGACAGGAATGCCTTTAAACTTCAGATGGTCCTACAAACCAGAAGAATTCCCTACAAACCCTTCCAAGAGGAAGAAACAGGATGCTAACCCAGGGGTGGGCAAACTTTTTGACTTGAGGGCCACAATGGGTTCTTAAACTGGACCGGAGGGCCAGAACAAAAGCATGGATGGAGTGTTTGTGTGAACTAATATAAATTCAAAGTAAACATCATTACATAAAAGGGTACGGTCTTTTTTTTTTATTTCAATAGTTTTATTCATTTCAAACATTTTAACAAGAAGAATGTAAACACTAATTATTATAATTTGAAACTTCAAAAAATGGAGGAATCATAGCACAATAACATACCTTATATTGAAGATGGGAAAGGCAAAATAAAATTGCCTAACAAAGGAAAGGTACAAAAGCCTTTCAAATTAAACTTAAATATAATAAAATAATTTAAAACTAAAACAAATAGAAAAGAACAAAATGTGTAAACAGTAAATTAAACATTTTCTTTAGTGCAACTTCCAAATTATGCCCGGGACGTAGATGTAGATGGCAATGTAGACTGGGTTGAAAGGTTTTTGGTCTTTAAAACATCAACTTCAGTGGGAACAGTGTTGTTGGTCTCCTTTTTTAGCTAATGCATCAAAGTCTGGAGTTAGTTTTGTTGTGGCTATTCTCAGGATAGATCTGAGGTGTTCGTCAGTTAAGCTGGATCTGTGAGGGGCTTTGTTGATGTTCATGACGCTAAATGTCTGCTCACAAACATAGGTTGACCCAAACAGCACCAGTATCTTCTGTGCCATCCTCCGGATGTTTGGAAAAGTGGCTTCATTAAGTGAAGCATAAAAGTCTCTTAGTTCAAGAGAGCTGAATTTCTCCTTTAGGACAAAGTCAGACTGAAGATCGATGAGTTCCAGTTGCACCCCTTCTGGTGCTGTTTCAGGGTTTTGTGTCAAAGGAAAGGCCACCAGTTGAAGTGACTGGTCAATTTTTTCAACATCAGAAAACCGACGACAGAATTCTGCATGCAGGTCATCCAGTGATTTGCTGTATTTCTTCACATTTTGGATGGTCTCCTTCTGTGTGGCTAGTGTGGCAAAATGAGTGAAGACTTTGTCTGAAATTTGTCTGGAAAAGAAAATCAGCTTCGTTAAAGGCTTTCACATTAGTGTACATGTCATGTACATACTGATCTTTTCCCTGTAGCTTCACATTTAGCTCATTCAAATGTGAAAATATATCTACAGCAAATGCAAAGTCACACAGCCAATTCTTGTCACTCAGCTCAGTAAATTCGTCAGACTTCCCCTTTAATTTCAAAAATTAACCAATCTCTTCTTTGAGCTCCCACACTCGTTGGAAAACTTTGCCCAAACTCAACCAGCGGACACGAGAGTGGTAAAGTAAGTCGTGGTGATCCGCATCAGTTTCCTCCAGAAACTTAATAAACTGACGGTGCTGAAGTCCCTTTGCTCGAATGAAATTAACAAGCTTTACGACTGGATTAACAACATGATTAAGTTGTAATATAGACTTGCACAATGATTCCTAGTGAATAATACAGTGAAGAAAAATAACATCTTGGTTAGGGTTCTCCTCTTTCACTTTATCCTGAATTCTTTTTAGCAGTCCAACATTTTTTCCAGTTAAACTTGGAGATCCATCTGTCGTGACATTAGCAAGTTTACTCCATGGTAGCTTCATTTTCTCGATGACAGTAGACACCCGGTCATACAAGTCCTCTCCCCGTGTTTTTCCTTTCAGTGGCTCCATGGCTAAAAACTCCTCCGTAATTTCAAAATTGTCACTAATCCCTCGGATAAAAATTAAGAGCTGAGCAGTGTCCTTTACGTCATTACTTTCATTCAATGCTAGTGAATAAAACTTAAAGAACTCTGCCTTACTATTTAACTTGCTGGCCAAATCTTCATCAATCAGTTCCACTCGACGAGTCACTGTCCTGCGCTATAAGCTGAGTTTTTCAAACTTGCCTTTGCTCTCTGGACACAAGAGACCTGCTGTCTCTATCATACATTCTTTCAAAAACTCGCCTTCAGAGAGAGGTTTGCTAGCTTTTGCTAATTTGAATGATAGCATAAAACTTGCTTTGGTAGTTGTCTCTTGAATTGCAGTTTGTCTGTGAAAGACATTTTGCTGAGCCTGTAATTTAGCCATCAACCTCTGTGCAGTAGCCTCCCGTTCTTGAGGTGACTGCTTGCTAGCATAGTTGCCATGCTTTGTGGCAAAGTGATGGCTGAGATTGTACTCTTTGAAGACTGCAAGTGTTTCCTGGCATATCAGACATACCGGCATTGATCGGACTTCGGTGAAAAAATATTTTGTTGTCCACTCCCTCTTAAACACTTGGCATTCACTGTCCACTTTCCTTTTCTTTGGTCCACTCATGTTTAATATTGGGCTAAAACCAACAGTACCGTTCTCTTATTAAATTCTTTACTAAAATAAGACAGTAAAGTATAAAAACAAGTGATTAAATTTACTCTACTATAACATTTTTGGTCTTCTAAAAAATATATATATAACAAAATCATCTGAAAAAGTTCAGACATGGGACAGAGGCACACCCTGACCATAGAGAACAACCCCTTTCCTCCATAGGAAACCTGTGTATCTTTCACACAGGCCCTTTGTTTATGGTAACACACATAGCTGCACATTGCTGTGTCTTCCAGACACACTTGTATGGGAGGTGCTAGGGCAGTGCAAAACATGGGTAACCAGTAGTTACCACTAGCACTTCCGTTACTGGCAAAAAACAGCCGCAGTGCACATAGTGTGAAAGAGCCCATTATCAATGTCAGATTGCATCCACTGGACTCTATAAAAACAACCAAGTGCCACTTTTAAATGCCCATTGCAACAGTTTTTCTTATTAAAAGCTGGAAATGGCAGGATATTTATATATATACTAGAGGCCCGGTGCACAAAAATTTGTGCACTCGGGGGTCCCTCAGCCCAGCCTGTGCCCTCTCGCAGTCTGGGACCCCTCCGGGGATGTCCACCTGCTGGCTTAGGCCTGCTCCCCGGGGGATTGTGCCTAAGCTGGCAGTGATACATCCCTTGGGGGATGTCCACTTGCCAGCGGGCCGAAGCTGCAGTTGAACATCCACAGAGCTGCTGAGGAGGCAGGAGAGGCACCCACCATCGCCGCTGTGATGCCGTCAGCCTGGCTTGTGGCTGAACAGAGCTCCCGCTGTGGGAGTGCACTGACCACCAGAGGGCAGCTCCTGCATTGTGCATCTGCCCCCTAGTGGTCAGTGTGTGTCATAGTGACCAGTCATTCCCAGTCGTTCTGCTGTTAGGGTCAATTTGCACATTACCGCCCTAACGGGTTTGGCTCAGTGGATAGAGCATCGACCTGCCGACTGAAGGGTCCCAGGTTCGATTCTCGTCAAGGGCATGTACTCTGGTTGCGTACACATCCCCAGTAGGGGGTGTGCAGGAGGCAGCTGATCGAAGTTTCGCTCTCATCGATGTTTCTAACTCTCTATCCCTCTCCCTTCCTCTCTGTAAAAAATCAATAAAATATATTTGGAAAAAAAATTGCATGTGCACATTACCCTTTTATTATATAGGATAGAAGCCTGGTGCACGGGTGGGAGCCAGCTGGTTTGCCCTGAAGGGTGTCCCAGATCAGGGTGGGCAGGGGACCCCCAGCTCCCTACGATCGCCCACGCCGCCCCTGCTCATGATCGCTGGCTCTGCCCATGCTCAGGCCTAACACCTCTGGCCAAGGCATTAGGCCTGGGCAAGGGACCCCCAGGACCCCACCATTGCCAACTCGGCCCCTGCTCCCTGCGATTGATGGCTCCGCCCTAATGCCTCTCACCCAGGCATTAGGCCTGGGCAGGGGACCCACAGCTCTCCAAGGGAACTCCTGCTCCACCCCTTCCCAGGCCTAACGCCTGTGGCCAAGGCATTAGGCCTGGGCAGAGGACCCCAAGCTCCCACCATCAGAGACTCTGCCCCTGCTCCCCATGATCGCTGGCACCACTCCTGCCCAGGCCTAATGCCTCTGGCCGAGGCATTAGACCTGGGCAGGGGACCCTCCCAGCTGCAGCCGTCCCGTGATCGCTGGCACCGCCCCTGCCCAGGCCTAATGCCTCTGGCCCAGGTGTTAGGCCCGGGCAGGGGACCCCCCCAGCTGCAGCTGCCCCCCGATGGTGGGCTCCGCCCCTGCCCGGGCCTTATGCCTCTGGCCGAGGCGTTAGGGCCGGGCAGCGGGGACCCCCAGCTGCAGCCGCCCCCCATCGTGGGCTCCGCCCCTGCCCGGGCCTTACGCCTCTGGCAGAGGCATTAGGCCCGGGCAGTGGGGACCCCCAGCTGCAGCCGCCCCTGCCTGGGCCTTTCGCCTCTGGCTGAGGCGTTAGGCCCAGGCAGGGGACCCCCCAAGCTGCAGCCTCCCCCGATCGTGGGCTCCGCCCCTGCCCGGCCTT
>NW_005871069.1:5461401-5475028 GCF_000147115.1 Myotis lucifugus
TGCCTCCGCCCTTGTCCGGGTTACGTCTTTAGACACAGGCATAAGGCCCAAGCAGGGGTACGCTCATAATCGCGAACTCACACGATTGGTTGGCTTCGGCCATAGCCTGTGCCTAAGTGCTCTGGCCGGAGAGAGTTAGGGTCCGGGCGAGCGGGGAGCCCCTGGTGCAGACCACCCCTTGCTGCCACCCGCCACCCTGATCGAGGGGTTCTGCCCCCAGCACGGACCTTTATACTTCTGGCAGAGGTGTTATGCCTTGGCCAGGGGATCCCCCCCCAGCTGCAGCCGCCCCCTGAATCTGCTCCGCTCCTGCCCAGCTTCCATTTGCTGGCTCCCCCCCCTACTTCCCACTATCACTGGACAAGTGAGGCAAAAGGCTCAGGATTTTTCCGATCATGGCTGGGGGGCAGGGCAATGGCAGCCCTGGGGGCCGCCATTGCCCTGCCCCCCGGCTCTTAGCTCCCCCCTGGGTTTCCGATCACTGTCAGTGCCAGGGGGCTTCTTCCATGCTTTCCCTTTTGCCTCCCTGCATTGTGCCTACATATGCAAATTAACCGCCATCTTTGTTGGCAGTTAACCGCCATCTTGGCTGACAGTTAATTTGCATATACTCACTGATTAGCCAATGAAAAGGGTAGCGGTCGTACGCTAATTACCATGTTTCTCTTTTATTAGTGTAGATACCCCTACTGTGACAGCCTGGCAGAGCATTACAAAGGAGAAAACCCAGCATCTGGTGATGTCCATAAGTACAAGACTTCAGGCTGTCATTACCAGGAAAGGGTTTCATCCATGTATTAGATATGAACATTTGATTTTCAGTTTTTCATTTGTCCAATTACTTCTGAAACCCTGAAATTAAGCGATTTTGTAATAAAATCTTTAGTTCATCACATTTCTATACAATCTTTTTGTTCAACCCACTGAATTAGGGTTCGTTCACACTACCCGTGCTGCCGTTGCAGTGTGGTGCAGTACTGCAATGCAGCGCAGCTAGGGTTAATGCAGGGTACACAGGTTTCCATCATGTTTGCGTTGATGCTAATGTGCAGTGGTGCATGTTAACACAAATGCCCTGTAGCATGCACTTTTACAGGCGCAAGGGGGAGAAGCAAATGCAGCGCAAAATGCATTTGTTTTGCCGATAACACATGCGGTTAGTCGCCATGGTAGCATTACTGATACCGCATCCGTATCAGCAAAAAAATGCAGCCGCAGCATGGCTAGTGTGACATGTCCTCTGTGTGTCTTTTTCCCTGCTGCGCGCATCCGCAGTGGGAAAAAAAAAACTGCAGTGGATACAAGCCCTAAAAGCTGAAAGTCTTTGTTGTTTTATTAACAAGTCATTGTGATGTACAGAATGTGGGAACAGGAAAAAATTGTGTTTGAGTAGAGCTCTTAATCTTACCTCAGAAAGGCTCTGATACTGTGCTCTCCAGGGGCGTGTCTCCCTACATCACCACGATAACGTGTCTACGCATTCCCAGGGTGATGTTGGGAGACGCGTCCGAGGGCATTACAAGGAGCCTCTGGAAGATTGAGAGGTTGTTCCTTCTACTGAATGGGTGGATATAAATCTGCCCATTCAGAAGAAGGAGCTGCGGCCGTGTTTCCCGACGTTGCCATGTTAACACTGCTGCTGGTGAAGGAGCGGAGGGGAGAGCAAGAGAACCCTCCGCTCTTTCGGCTCCACGGGCCGGATAGAACAGCCGAACGGGCCGGGTCCAGCCCGCGGGCCGTAGTTTGCCCAGGGCTGTGCTAACCCCTCTGTCACCGTCCCTTTTCAGCTGGTAGCAGTTAAGAGCGGCCATCGTCCATGTTCACCATAACATCCCGTAGTCATTGTGCCACAAGGCTAAGAGAAGCTTGTGGGACAAGGTGGGGGGCGGGGAATGAGAAGGCTAACAAGGGCTAATTTCAATGTAACCCTGATATTTGGGGGGCTAGCAATTGGAATCCATGCCAGCAAGCCCAGTGTACATTCCTGATAACCTATAATTAAGTTATCAGGAATGTCACTGTCCCTTCCCAGAAACTGGTCTTGCAGAACCTGTTACATGGCCATAAAACTGTGAACAGTGCACTGCCCCAGAGGGAGGGTTATTAACCCTGGTGCCAGGCCAAACCATCAGATATGGCCTGGAGACCCCCAACATCTTCTTGCAAGGCCCGTGAAAAGGACCGGAAGCATAATCCATATTTGTGGGACAAAGACCACAGGAAGATATAAAAAGAAGCCCCTGCATGTTTCAGTACTCAGACTTGGAAAGTTATTCCCTGAGTCCGCTAGCATATTAAACAGTGTCCCTCCATTTCTTTAAAGTGTTGCTTGGTTTTTCTTTGGTCTTCTGCAACATCTCTCCATG
This sequence comes from Myotis lucifugus, assembly GCF_000147115.1. Taxonomy (NCBI): domain Eukaryota; kingdom Metazoa; phylum Chordata; class Mammalia; order Chiroptera; family Vespertilionidae; genus Myotis; species Myotis lucifugus. Next base: position 5,463,768 of record NW_005871069.1, read on the forward strand.
ACCTGTGGCCCTGGGTTTGCCTTGTAGCCTCCAGGGCTAGTGAGTAATAAGCCTTGTCTTTTCAAAGTTTCCTGATGGTTTTTGCTGAGCTGTGTGTCTTTTTTTTTTTTAATATATTTTTTATTGATTTTTTACAGAGAGGAAGGGAGAGAGATAGAGAGTTAGAAACATCAATGAGAGGGAAACATTGATTAGCTGCCTCCTGCACACGCCCCACTGGGGATGTGCCCGCAACCAGGGTACATGCCCTTGACTGGAATTGAACCTGGGACCCTTCAGTCCGCAGGCCGACGCTCTATCCACTGAGCCAAACCAGCTACGGCTGAGCTGTGGTGTCTTATAATAAGAACCACATGGCCAGTTCAACCACAACACTGGTTCTGAGAGGAGAAATGTCTGGGTGATACGGAATTTTTGGACTAGAACCCGGATTCTTTGTCTGCCGGAGTTGAATCCACAGACAGAAGGTAGTATAGCAAAGGTGGAGATTTATTGAAGAACAAGTACAGACTCACACGTGGGGAGAGGGAAAGAGTCCCACAGAATGGACTCCCACGTGGGGAGGGGAAAGGGTCCCATCGATGTCCTGTTTCCATGGTTTATAAAGGCTGTAGTTCCTGTATCCTGATATCCCCTCTGATTGGTCAATATTCCCTTTCGAATTGGTTACTATAGTGACTCCTGAGGCCCTTCTCCCTCATTGTCCTCCTATTCCTTCGGGGCTTTCTTCCTTCTTTATTTTGTAAATATAGACCTTTTTTGGCTTCTTCCAGTTCCCTTGTCTTAGTAAATGCAACTGTTGCTGCTCCCTTGTCTTATGGAAATGTAACTGCACCTGGCTTCCTTGTCTTATGGAAATACACCTTCTCCCAGTCTGTATCCCTATGTTTTTTTTCCTGGACTCCAATTCTAAAAATTCCCTAAACCTGCCTATGTTCCCCTAAAATTCCTGTTTCATGGGGTTCACACCAGTAGTACAGGCCTCAGGGAGTGCCCCAGGCATTTCCAGTTCGCAGCACAGAGCAGTGTGACTATAAAGGGGGTCTTTGTGGTGATGGACCACTTCTGCCTCTTGATTGTAGTAGTGGTTACATGAATTTTCAATGTGTAGGTGTCTATACTGTACCAATATTAATTTCCTGGTTCTGATATTGTACTGCAGTTGGGTAAGAGGTAAAATATCTGTAATTTCCTATTAAAATGTCTTAAAAACATAGTTATATTGTTTGTAAACTATACTGCAATAAAGTTAATTTTTAAAAGTGATTTTGATACAGGATTTTGGGACTGGAACATGCGGTATTCCTCTGGGCAGAATGACTTGTCCAGGCTCTTTGTCTATTGGAGTCGAAGAATGAAACCACAGATGGAAGATGGTATAGTAAAGGTGGAAATTTATTGAAGAACAAGTACAGGCTCCCACATGGGGAGGGGGAAAGAGTCCCACCATGGTTTATAAAGGCTGCAGTTTTTTATACCTTGATATCCCCTCTGATTAGTCGCTATTCCTCTTTGATTTGGTTACTATAGTAACTGCTGAGCTCAAAGGTCAAAACCTCACATGGGACATGTGAGGCCCTCCTCCCTCATTGTTCTCCTATTCCCTCTGGGCTTTCTTCTTCCTTCCCTTTATTCTGTAGATGTGTGCCTTTTGCTACTCCCAGTTCCCTTATCTTATGAAATTGTAACTGTTACCTCTCCCAACTTCCTGTCTTATGGAAATATAATCTTTTGCAGCTCTGCAGCCTTTGCTTTTTCCATGGACCCATTTAATTTTAAAAATTCCCTAAACCTGCCTATTTCACCCCTAAAAATTCCTATTTCAATTTGTTAAATGTTTGGCAAAATGCAGTGTAACAGCCTGAGTTCATTCTTTGGAGCCAGAAAGAATTGCATAAAACCCTTTTATTTTCTTGTTTAATGTCACAGAAAAGTCATAACCTCTCTGATTATCCATTTTATCATTTGAAGAATAGATATAATACTATCCATATTACAAGGTTGTTGTGAGGGGGGAAAAATCTATATAGAGTACCTAGTTTGAGTAAGCATTCCACAGATTTTACCTTTCTTTTTTCTACCCATTATGAGATTTCTCATATAAATGAATTCATAAATTATTATTATTATTATTATTATTATTATTTTGTGAGGGATCACGATTTTATTCAATCATCCGCATACCAGGTGGCTGAGCCTGGATGGCTCCAGCCGAATTTATAAATTATTTAAAATATTTTTGTCCGACTTCTGTATACTAGTGGGTAGAAATATAGTTATAGAATGGGGATTCTTCCAACCCCTTACATTTAATGATTCTATGCCTAATAAATCACCCAGCACAGGAATTAATTGTGGTTTACCAGGGAGCAATGCAACAGCTACCACTAGGTGGCAGGCCATCCTCTCTATTTAAGGATCAATTTTGTCACAGAGGTAATGAATGGTAACCAGCTTTATTTAGATTATGAAGTCTTTCTCTGTTTCCTGCTGTGAGGAATTTCTGGAACAGCCCAGTTTCTCCAGATTGTCTGCCTCTGAGGTTTTGGATATGATCCAATAATGTACTCAGTTAAACTTGGTTCAACAGTTTATCAAATATTTATCAAGTTCATATGACAGATACTGTGCAAAGGGCTGGGAACCGAGCCATGTTAAGTGTTCAGGATGGGTGGCATATTTGCTTCTAAGTTGTGTGTGTGTGTGTGTGTGTGTGTGTGTACTTCAAGGTGTTTTCCTATAAAATCCTCCTATATGGATTTATATAAGATATTGCAAAAAGTATTTGTTCTTCTTTGGTACCTACACATATGACCTGGTCAAAGCTAAAACAAACAAAACCCAGTGGGCAAAAGTGATTCCGTTGGATTTCAGGCCAACTGCTGCACCTTCTCAAGACATCTGGAGTCATAGGTAACCGTAACCAACTTGTCTCAGTTTTCCTGGTCTTTCTTAGTTTTAGATATAAAGATCTTACATCTGGTGAGGCCCCCTCAGTCCCAGGCACACGGGGATGGTTGGTCCCCCAACCTAGGGATGGATTTTCTCTTCCTCTCAGTCTGAGGGGATTTCAGATCGGGAAACGATAGTGTATTTCAGAATGACCTCTTATGGATTGTCACTAAGCCTGTCTTGTCATGGGGCCTACGAGCCAGGGCCCAGTCCCGTGTCAAGCTGTCAAGCAGGCCTAGCCACCTTTTGAATCCTGGGACAGTGCCCACAAATATCTGAGACAGAAAAGCCTGTGAAAGTGCAGGAAGGTCAGAGGAAGGCCACTGAGGAAGTGGCATCTGAGCTGAGCCCTTAGTGAAGAGGAAGCTGCGGACAGAGGGACTAGCAAGTCCCAAGGCCCCAGGACAAGGAGGAACCCAGTACAGGGGAACCAAACTAGGCTCAGTGTGGCTGAGCAGAACACGGGGAAGAAGGGTGGGGGTGAGTCTGGGAGGGTCGGCAGGGGCCAGTTCGGGTGTGGTCCTGTGGGTCTCTGCAAGGAGTTTGGAATTTGTTCTCAGCAAAGAGAAGCCTTAAGAGGGGGAAGGACACCGTCCAGTTTGTGTTGTAAACCGATCGCCCTGGGGGCTGTGGGGAGAATGGGCTGAGAGGGAGCAAGTGTGGAATAAAGAAACCATTAGGAAGTGCCCGCTGTGTGAATCAAGCTGACAGTGCCAGACTGGTAAGACAGCCGGCCACCACTTGAAGGTGCAAGGCAAGGTGCCAGCAGCTCCTCAGCCAGAACTTCACCGCTTCCACGTCCCACTTTGTAGCTAAGAAGCAGTGCGGCCACTCAGCCTGAGGTCTCTCAGAGTCTGTGGAGTGGACCCAGGATGACCCCCAAAGATAGGCACCTGGCACTTAGGACACCACTGTCCACAGGGCTTCCCCTCCAAGCAGACAGAGTGAGGAAAGATGAGTGAGGAGATGTGGCAGAAAAATGGGAGATTCGGGAAAACGGTGGACACTATGTAGTGCTCTGAGTCTGAAAGGCAACTCAATGCTGACCCACCAGCTCTCCCCTCTGCCCAGCCTGATGGTGGAGCAGAGCAGAAAACTACTGTCAAGTTTCTTGCTGAATCTGTGGACGAAAGGGGCCACATGCTGACCTTACAAGCTCAGGGGAGGCCTACATGGCAGTCTTGCAAACTCAGAGACCTAAAGTAACCACAAAGGATGGTCTGAAATTAAACTTTAACTAAAAGCAGTTATGGTGGGCAATTACGTCCTAGGCCGGTATCTTCACTGATGAGGTCAACCTTTGCCTTAACTGAGCCTCGCTGTCTTTTTGTATCTATGGTAACATATCCTTGAAGTGTCTGGGTAACTTGTAACTTCTCTTTTTCTGGACCCGCTGGGGCACAACCAAATGTGCTGGGTACCAGGACAGATACCACAAATTCCTTCATTATCATGTTAATTGTTCCTGCACCCACCTAAGTATGTGTCCATCATTTTACTTTTTATCCAATCCCAGAGGATTCCTCTCCGCCCCCCCGCCTTTGCTTTATCCCACCTCCTTAATCTATCACCAATGAATTTCATGTAACCCACTTACGTTCATCCCTCCGTTGATTGCAATGTATAAATACAGATGTAACCTGCCATTCTGCTTCCCGGCATATGCTGACAGTTTGGCTCAAATAAACTCACAAAAATTCTTTACAGGTTTCAGTGGTTTTTTATGTTAACAAATCTCAGGATACAACTGCCGTGTGGGGAGGCTGGCCCTGCATTCACATGCCCCTTGGGGGCCAGGCCCCTGGGTGGTCAGGCTCAGAGAGGAGTGGAGTAACGCCAGTGGCTGCTCCAGCTGTGGAGCATTGGTGAGATTTGGTGGCAAAGGCAAGAACTCTGAGAGGGAGAGAGCAAACTTTTTTAGGTCGCCCAAATGGTCATGCTGCCTGCTCTTCTGGGAACCCCATTTCACCTTTGGACCGGGCATGAGCATACAGTGATTCAGGAATAAAACTTGGGAGAAACACCAGAGACGATGAAAGGTTAGTTAGTGCTAATGATAATACTCAACCACACAATGTTGTTCTTCAGCAAAGCCCCCACTCGCACTCCAATGCCCAAGCAGTGTGTGGATCACACAGCTCTGTACTCTGCTATCAAGAGCATTTGGTTAAGCATGGTTAAGAGCAGCCACCAAATAGGTAAATGCTTAATATAAGTTAGGAGATTGCACAGAGGTAGCTCACCTGTCACCTGGAAGAGTACTGCTGGGAACAGAGGGACAATAGGGCTGACGAGTAGGACATCAGGCCCCAGTGTGGAACCGGCAAGCTGTGTCCACACACAGCTGTGAATCAATAACGGGTGTGCTGCAGACACTGTGCCAAATTTCAAGGTGAACAAGGCTCAGGATCTATGGCCAGTTGCCTCTGTGGCCAGCGTGTTTGATCTGGCGGGACCAGGGCGGGAGCAGCAGGCATCCCGTGATAATAACTCATAGCTGTGCTATTGACAGTGCCTGAGAATGGGGACATCTGCGAATGACAGCACTTGGGAAGTTGGTTGAACTGCCATCCAATTATCTTTATGAGAACCTAAATCTAGCCTGACTAATCACAAGGCATTGTGGGCCAGTGTTCTCTCCTCCAACCTCAGTGGGTACAGTCATTTCATGTGTAATACTTCAGCCCTGAGGAAAAAGATAAAGATATCTATAAATATAAATCTTCACTTGCCTACTCTTTGGTCAGCCTGAGATTAAGTTTATGTAAGAAATGAAGGATATGTGACTGAATCTTTCTCTTTATTGATAGGCCACTGTCACTTTCAATATTGGCCTAGTTGAAACACTCCATCCTGATACTTTACCATGGTATTTGGTCACCATTATATTTGTATGTCTCCCAGACTTAACTGTGAGGTTCCTTTTTTGGTCTTTCACTTGTGGACATTTTAATGAATTTCCCTCCATGTAGCTTCAAGCTACCAGGACACAGGCCCCACCAACACCCTCCATCTTCTCCTCAGCTCTTCTGCTGAAGAACTTGGCCTTCACAATGACAGGCTGCTTTGGGAGCTCTTCCTTCCCCAGAATTTTGTAGTAGCTTAATCGCACCACATCGATGAAAGGAGCAGCTACAGTCTTGTTTTCTGCAGCACTTATCCATGACTGCTTACTGACCAAGATCCACAGTTTGTCAACGTTGACAGTTGTACAAAAGCTCTGGTTCCTCTTTAAGTGGTAATGCCTCACAGCAACTTTCCCAAAGTAACCTGGGTGATATTTATCTAGTTGATCATGTGATGATCCAAGCCACCAGCATGACCTCAGCCACCCCGGGTGCTTCCTGTGTTTGCCTATGCAGCCGTGGCTGTGGATTACGTGGCCCCAAAGTTTCCGGGTCTGCTTCAGCCTGGATGGCATGTCAGTGGCCAAGATGCAAGAGCTGTGAGCTTCTTGAGGGCAAGGGTAGTATCTATCATCCCCAGAGCCATATAATTGATATGATAGTCAAGATTGTTTGTTGAATGAGTGAATTACTGTATTCTGGTCCAGGATTTTCTTTCTCTCCATTTTTTTTAATCACAGCTATTTTATTTATTTATCAATTATTATTGTTTTTTAATCCTCATCTGAAGATATGTTTATTGACTTTAGAGAGAGAGGAAGGGAGGAAGGGAAGACCAGAGAGAGAAACATTAATTGGTTACCTACTAATGGGAGATCGAACCTAAAACCTAGGTATGTGCCCTGACTGGAATCGAACTTGCAACGTTATTGGTGTACAGGCATCAAGCCTGGCTGGAGTGACTCAGTGGTTGAGTGTTGACCCAAGAACCACGGTTCAATTCCAGGTCAGGGCTCACGCCCGAGTTGTGGGTTCAGTCCCTAGTAGAGGATGTGCAGGAGGCAGGAAATAGATGTTTCTCTCTAATCAATGATGTTTCTATCTCTCTTTCCCTCTTTCTTCCTCTCTGAAATCAATAAAAACATATTTAAAATAAAATAAAAAGTCTAACTTATGCCAAGTTGGAGGGACTTATGAGACTAAATGTGTGAACACTGTCATGCACACAGTGCTATCCTGGGATGCCATATTGATGACAAGAGCCTGAAAAATGCTAACCTTGGTCTATGCTGAAATCAATGCTCTGCAGAGAGGCAGGGTCCCTGGAAGGCAAGAGGGGGAAGACCTGTATCCTAAGACATAGTTTTAGAGGAGCCCCCCTCCATCATCTGATGGTTGTTAACAAAAGGTACCTGACCAGTGAAAACACTGAGGAGTTCTGTGCCTTGGGCCCTATGTTATTTTCATTGCATCTATCCCATAAGCGCTAAATATGTGTCCCCACCTACCTGAGGGAGCAGAATTCCAAAAGATCAAAGTTCTGCCAAGGAGCTACCAATTTTCTAAAAACATATAAAATGAACACTGTATGTTCCCGAGTATGAAATCATAGTGCCTAGCAGGTCAGTCATAGCCTAGGCATTTAAAATATTTGTTAAAGAATTGGCCCTAGCCAGTGTGACTCAGTTGGTTGAAGCATTACCCGGTATACCGAAAGGTTCCGGGTTTGATCCCCTTTCATAGTAAGTACAGGAGGCAATAGATCAATATTTGTCTCTCATCTCTCTCTCTCTTTCTCTTCTCTCTTTCTCCATTCCCCTTTCTCTGAAATCAATAAGCATGTTCTTGGGTGAGAATTAAAAAATAACCTATATATATAAAAGGCTAATATGCTAAGTCTCTGACCATCTGACCAGTTGGTATGATGTGCACTGACCACCAGGGGGCAGATGCTCAATGCAGGAGCTGCTGTGTCGCACACAGAGAAATGGCACCACAGACCTGGCGCCCACAAAGCAACACTCAGCTTCCCCTAAGTGGGACACAGGCCCCGCCACCACCCTAGAGTGACACCCCACCAAATCGCAGCCAATGCTGCCAAGACCCCAAGACACAAAACACTGCCCACAGCCCAGCCCAGCCCAGAAATGGTTGCTGTGCGAGCTGGGTAATGACGTCATGTAGCAATGCCCGGCTTCCTCTCCCTAGCAAATAGCCTCCTTGGAGTTTCTTCAGCCCAGGAACACGACTTGCTTTATAGCCAGGTGCAAACATTTCACACTTTGACCAAATGTCTGTGAAGCATTTTCACTTGCCTCATCTCATTTGATCCCCACAGAAGTCCTGGAGTAGGTAAATAGGAGTGGAATCCTATTTTCTTTTCATTAGCCAGAAAAACAGATTTAGAAAGTTTAGAAACTTGACCTGACTGAAAAGAAGTAAGAAATGGTGGACCTTGAAAATGACTTCATGTTTTCTTACTGCGCAGAAGATAGTGAAACACTGCTGCAGTTAAATATTTTACCCTTTATTCTCCCTGCATGATCTACAATAATAATCTGTTTCATGTTGATATTTACTGCTGTGTTGCTGACAATTACCTGAAAGAGAAGTTGGGGTGCTTCACTGGGCTGGAAAAAGTTTAGCTAAATCAGAAAGCAGGTCTAATTAAGCAAGTTTATTCTATAAATATAAAAGGCTAAGTTGACTGGCACATGCTCAATACATATAAAGCTCTCACTGGCGCCAATCGCACATGTGTGTTTTGATTTGTCATTGTCGATCATGAATTTGTTTGATACTTCTATTATAGAGAAAGGGCGAATAGCGATATTAAAATATTTCTTCTAATTGATATATTTTCAATGTGCGAGAATTCATGCATTGGGTCACTAGTAATAAAATAAAATGTTTGTTGAAGAATTGCATAAATGTATGATACAAGTGGAAAACACTGAATCAGTTCACATGTATCCAACCCAATTGTATGCTAGATCACAAGGGCAATAGCAACTTTTTTGTTGTTAATTTTATTTATTTATTTATTTATTTATTTATTTATTTATTTATCTATTTACATTGTAGTAGTTCATATACTATCATGGTTTCTAATTCAAAAGACATAAAAGATGACATTTAAAAGTCTGTCTCCTGGTTGCACATATCTGTCAATATATTAAAAACAGTCAAAGTGTACACTTTAAATAGGTGGATTGTATGGTATGTAAATTATTTCTCTTTGAAGCTGCTAAAAAAGGAAAAAGCGTTCCTTCTATCTTCCCATATAGATATAGAAATATGTATTTTTCCCTCACTGTTTTAATACAGAATCCTAGGGCAGAGTTCTAAAAGCATTATGGGCCATAGCCTAGAGAGGGTCTTGGTCCACCGCCAAGCCCATGTGCTCACAGGACAGAGGAGCAGGCAGTGAGTAAGGTTGGGGCTATGTTGGAGTCAGGAAGAGAAATGCCACAAATCAGAGACTGCAAGGAAACCTAAGGCTTATTTTTGACACACAGATCTCTGGTCTATTGTACCACAAAAGATGACAAGCATAGCCCAGTTTTCCCAGGACTTGCTCCGCTTTAAAACAGAAAGTCCCAAGTCACAGAAGTCTTTCAATTCCGGATTTGTTAAGTCATCTTGGTGGGTTGACCCATTATTTTTCCTTTTTTTCTTAGGAGATGGTGAGTTTTATTTTATCTTGTCTAGATAGAGGTTTCATTTGCTCTCAAATGTTCCAGGGTAGAGAGAAACTAAGGGAAAGCAGAGGGTGTAGAGGTCAATTCAGTGTAACCTTCTCCCTCAGTTCTATCTTCACCATAATGGAGAGAGCCACATACTTGCCTGCAGAACTGAAACTTGAGGCTGGATTTTCTTTAGGTTTCTTTGGCTCAGGTACAGATCAAGAGTCTTGATTCTTTATGTCATCTTTTCTATCTGACTCCTTCCAATGGTCTGCTTCCTCCATCTTCAGGACTATGACTGGCATTTTTCCTTTGGCCTTAAGAGACATTCACCTCACCCACTTTATTTTCATTTTTCCTTGCTGGTCCTTCCTAGATGGTTGAGCTAGAAATACTTCCCCTGCCTCTAACCCGCCCCCCGCCCCCCCCCCCCCACACACACACACATCTTGTAGGGGATTGCTGCTCTGTCTGAGCTCCAAGATGAAGCAGGGTGGTGAGAACTCTACTTCACCCAAGCATTCTCCTTTAAAAAAATTTTTTTTATTGTTTTCTTCTTTTTAATTTTTTAAAAGGGGGAGGGAGAGAGATAGAAACATCAATGATGAGAGAGAATCATTGATCCACTGCCTACTGCATGCCCCCTACTGGGGATGAGCCTGCAACCCAGGCATGTGCCCTGACCAGGAATAGAACCATGACCTCCTGGTTAATAGATGGGTGCTCAACCACTGAGCATACCAGCCAGGCTTTATTTTTATTGTTGAGAGTATTAGAGATGTCCCCCATTTTCTCCCCTTTGCCCCCTCTACCCACTCCCACCCCACACCAGGCCTTCACCTCACTATTATCTGTGTTCATAAATTATATATATATGCATATAAATTCTTTGATTATTCTCTGCCCTTCATGCCTTCCTCCTTCCCTCTGAGATCTGTCAGTCTGTGCCATGCTTCCATGTCTCTTGTTCTATTTTGTTCATTAGATTCCACATATAAGTGAGATCATGTGATATTTGTCTTTCTCTGACTGGCTTATTGCACTTAGCATAATACTCTCCAGGTCCATCCATGCTGTGGCAAAGGTTAAGAGTACCCTCTTTTTTTTCTTTACAGCTGAATATTATTCCATTATGCAAATATATCACAGCTTTTTTATCCACTCATCTACTGATGGGCACTTGGGCTGTTTCCAGGTCCATTGCCCATTTTTTAATTGGATTGTTTGTCGTCCTCTAGTTGAATTGTATGAGTTTTTTATGTATTTTGGAGATTAACCCCTTATCAGATGTATCATTGGCCAACATGTTCTCCCATAAGGTGGGTTCCCTTTGCATTTGAAGATGGTTTCTTTTTCTATGCAGAAGCATTTTAGTTTGATGTAGTTCCATTTCTTTATTTTTCCCTTTGTTTTTCTTGCCCTAGGAAATGTATTGGCAAAAATTCTAGTACATAAGATATCTGAGATTTTATTGCCTATGTTTTCTTCTAGGAATTTTATGGTTTCACAACTTACATTTTTAAGTCTTTTATCCTTTTGAGTTTATTTGTGTGTGTGGTGTAAGTTGGTAGTCTAGTTGCATTTTTTTTGCATGTACCTGTCCAATTTTCCCAACACCACTTATTAAAGAGACTATCTTTACTCCATTGTATACTCTTCCCTCCTTTGTTAAATATTAATTGAGCATAATGGCTTGGGTCGCTTCTAGGCTCTCTGTTTTATTGAGCTACATGTCTGTTCTTGTGCCAGTACTAGGCTGTTTTGATTACAATGGCCT
>NW_005871069.1:5475337-5478365 GCF_000147115.1 Myotis lucifugus
TTTGTTCTTCTTCTCGAGATGCTGCAGCTATCAGGTATTTGGGGGGGGGATTCAATATACATTTATTGGAATATTTGTTCTAGATCTGTGGAAAATATGCCAATGGTATTTTAATAGAAATTACATTGAATCTATAGATTGCTTCGGGCTGTATGGATATTTTAATGTTATTTTTTCAATCCATGAACATGGCATATGTTTCCATTTGTTTGTATCTTTCTCTATTTCTTTCTTTTTAAAAAAAATGATAAATGAGAATCTATATTTCATTATTTTCCATAGACTTACTGCTGGTACATCAAGAAAACAATTAGTTTTGGTATATTTCGTATATGGTTATATTGCTGAACTCTCCTATTCATTCTTTTTAAAAAATTTTATCTTTGCCCAGCCGGTGTGGCTCAGTGGTTGACCGTCGACCTATGAACCAGGAGGTCATGATTTGATTCCCAGTCAGGACACATGCCTGGGTTTCGGGCTGGATCTCTAGTTGGGATGTGCAGGAGGCAGCCGATCAATGATTTTCTCTCATCATTGATGTTTCTATCTCTCTCTCTCCTTCTCCCCTCCTTTCTGAAATAAAAATAATTTATCTTTATTGTTAAATGTACTACAAATATCCCCTCCCCCCCCCACATTGATCCCCTCCACCGGGAACCCCCCCCCCCAAGCCCTCACCACACTATTTTTAAAAAAATACATTTTATTGATTCTTTACAGACAGGAAAGGAGAGGGATAGAGAGTTAGAAAACATTGATGAGAGAAATATTAATCAGCTGCCTCCTGCACACCTCTTACTGGGGATGTGCCCGCAACCAAGGAACATGCCCTTGACCAGAATCGAACCTGGGACCTTTCAGTCTGCAGGCTGATGCTCTATCCACTGAGCCAAACCAGTCAGGGCCTCACCACACTATTGTCTGTGTCCATGGGTTATGCATATCTTATATAATAAAAAGCTAATATGCAAATTGACCGAATGGTGGAATGACTGGTCGCTATGATGCGCACTGACCACCAGGGGGCAGATGCACTCCCACAGGGGGAGCACTGTTCAGCCAGAAGCCAGGCTCACGGCTGGCAGCAGCAGTGGCGGGAGCCTCTCCCACCTCTGTGGCAGCACTAAGGATGTCCAACTGAAGGCTTAGGCCCGTTCCCTGGACATCCCCTGAGGATTCCCAGACTGTGAGAGGGCGCAGGCCAGGCTGAGAGACTCTCACAAGTGCACAAATTTTGTGCACCGGGCCTCTAGTATGCATATAAGTTCCCTAGTTATTCCCTCACTCCCCAGCCTTCCCTCTGAGATTTGCCAGTCTATCAGAAAGAGAGTCTTTATTATGGAAAAGCAACGTTATAGAGGGAAGTTACACACTGATTTCTTTCTAATAAAATGACAAGGCAGATTTCTTAAATAACTTACAAAGGGCAGAAATTGCTACCAGAGCAATGCTACTCCTCCCTGCCACCCACAGTGGCAGGTGCTGGGAACATAAATAGGTACCCATGGGCCCGGAGTCTCAGAGCCTGGAAATCTCTCCCACCCTTTCCTTTGGAGCAGGCACAGGAGCTGGTTCCCAATAGCCTGGGCACTGGCAACACAGGAGGTGACTCTTAGCCCACCCTGCTCCTGGGTGCACAGCTCAGAGCTCTCAAATACCTTCTGGAGCCTGCACTTCACATTGCAAAAAAGGCAACCACAAGGCTCAAGTGTGGAGTGCATTTCAAACCCAAAAGGGGAGTAGGATGAATAATCCCCCTCCTCTCCCAGGTGTCCCGGAGTCACTGTTGGGCTGTGGCAGGTGGTCTCTGCCAGGCTCAGATGTGGTCAGAGCAGGAGACAGAAGCCACAAGCAGCCCCCACCTGGGCCTTGTTAGTCAGGTCCTTGTTAGCAGTGGCCCAGGGGCACTGCCAACTCCTCGAGGATTTCCTTCCAGGAACTGGAGGGGAGGCACAGATCCCAAGTTTGGGGGCATGGCGGTCAAATATGGCTCACTTCCTGCAGGACAGAGCTCCCTTCGTGCCCCTCACTGCACTCCAGACAGGGGGAGCAAGGACACCAGAGCCTTTCCCCAGAAGCTGAGAAGCTGAAAGGTGGTGGATCAGTGTGGTCAGTAGCTCAGGTCCAAGCTGGTAGGAAGATGGCAGGCTTCCCACTCTGCTGGGCATCAGCCTTGTGGGTGTCTCCAAATACGCACATGAAGGAGGAGGAGAGGAGGAAGAAGAGGACGCTGAGACAGGTGCTCAGGAGGGAAGATGCTTGGGAGGAGGGCGTGACCTGAAGGGCACTGTCCTCAGCCTCAAAGGAGATAAACGGTCATGTTAGCACTCTCATCAGCCGCATGGCCTCCTTCCGCTCTTGGGACAGTTTCTGGAGACACTGGATTCCTGCCCCCACAGGCTCTAGGTCACTGTCAGATTCACTGGGGGAGCAGAGGGCTCTGTAGAGAAGGCGGCCTCCCTCCTGGACCTCCACAAGGGACCATGTGGAGTGGTGGTGACGCTCTCTCTCCCAGGGGCCCAGAGTTGAGCCGGCAGGGGCGGTTCCAGAAAGTCAGGTGCTCCTCTGGCTCAGGCTGCGAGCTGGGGGGCTACTGCCCCTCTGTGTCTCTCTCTTCCTCCTCCTGGCTTTCACCTGGGTTTCCACCTGCCACTTGGTGCCACTTTGGCAGGACTCCAGGATTCTCTGGGACCCAAGGTGTTCTTATCTGAGCCAGCTACAGCCTGGAGGCCCTGAGGCCCTGCTGCCCTGTTTCTAGGTGTTTCCAGGAGGGGCCTAGGTTGAAGCTGACTGCTCTCAGGGGCAGCCTCCTTTGGAGCTGTCTACAGATGAAGGCCAGGGCAATGTTGGAGGTCTCCAGATGGCCAACTGCAGGCTGCAGCACGTCATTCTCCTCCAGCTGCTCCTGGTCTGGAGAGATCACCTGTGCATGGAGGTGCTCACCCCGGACACCTCCTTGTTCAGTTCATTCCTAGGTATCATTGTTTTGTGCAATAGTAAATAGGATTTTTTTTTAAGGTTTCTTTTT
>NW_005871069.1:5480011-5488298 GCF_000147115.1 Myotis lucifugus
GGCTACTGGATATAGATTCAAATCCACACTTTGAGGTCTCTCAAGAGGCTTCTAGAGGCTGTCGATAATCTGATGAGATGTACAGGAAATCTAATGAGACCCTCGATGGTGTGATAAAGGACCAACTAGAAAGTAAGCATACACTGACTGAAATAAAGAATATTATACAGACTCCCAACAGCAGACCAGAGGAGCGCAAGAATCAAGTCAAAGATTTGAAATGCAAGGAAGCAAAAAACACCCAACCGGAAAGGCAAAATGAAAAAAGAATCAGAAAGTGTGAAGATAGTGTAAGGAGCCTCCGGGACAGCTACAAGCGTACCAACATCAGAATAATAGGAGTGCCAGAAGATGAGAGAGAGCAAGATATTGAAAACCTATTTGAAGAAATAATGGCAGAAAACTTCCCCTACTTGGTGAAAGAAATAGACTTACAAGTCCAGGAAGCACAGAGAACCCCAAACAAAAGGAATCCAAAGAGGACCACACCAAGACACATCATAATTAAAATGCCAAGAGCAAAAGACAAAGAGAGAATCTTAAAAGCAGCAAGAGAAAGAGTCTCAATTACCTACAAGGGAATACCCATACGACTGTCAGCTGATTTCTCAACAGAAACTATGCAGGCCAGAAGGGAGTGGCAAGAAATATTCAAAGTGATGAATAGCAAGAACCTACAACCAAGATTACTTTATCCAGCAAAGCTATCATTCAGAATTGAAGGTCAGATAAAGAGCTTCACAGATAAGGAAAAGCTAAAGGAGTTCATCACCACCAAACCAGTATTATATGAAATGCTGAAAGGTATCCTTTAAGAAGAGGAAGAAGAAAAAGGTAAAGATACAAATTATGAACAACAAATACGTATCTATCAACAAGTGAATCTAAGAATCAAGTGAATAAATAATCTGATGAACAGAATGAACTGGTGATTATAATAGAATCAGGGACATAGAAAGGGAATGGACTGACTATGCTTGGGGGGGGGAGGGGTGTGGGAAATGCAGGAAGAGACTGGACAAAAATCATGCACCTATGGATGAGGACAGTGGGTGGGGAGTGAGGGCGGAGGGTGGGGTGGGAACTGGGAGGAGGGGAGTTATGGGGGGAAAAAAGAGGAACAAATGTAATAATCTGAACAATAAAGATTTAATTATTAAAAAAAACAAACAAAAAAAACAAAACAAAAATACAACTAAAAGACAAAACGGACATCATCCAGAACCACAGGAAGGCTGGCTGAGTGGAAATTCTACAACTAGAAGGAAAGAAAAAGCACACTGAGACTCAGAGGAGGTACGGAAGCAAAGTACAGAGGTACGGAGGCGCACGTGGAAAGGGCTGGCGGCTGAGGACACGGTTGTCTTTTTCAATCAGGAGGGAGTCTCAAACTCCTGACTGCTCTGAATTTCAGTTCCTGGCGAGTCTCTGGGGACTCAGACTCATACAGGGAGAAACTGGACTGTCTGGCAGTGGGCGGAACTCAAGGGCCGCTTTCTCTCAGAGGTGCTTGCAGCGATTACCGGGACACTGAGACTCGGGACCTCTTAGGGTAGGACTGAAGATCTGCCATAGCTGTTTGCTCCACCCTGTTGATTCCCTGAGACCCCACCCTACCCAAGCTGTGCGCAGAGGCTTTGCATATGAAAGGCCTGGCCCTTTGCAATCTGAAAATTACCTAACAAACTGCAGCTGGGTCAGAGAGACCCAGAACTTCCAAAGAAGACCCAAGGCCCCACAGCAGCTTGCATTGCTTCACAGCTGGGCCTCATCTGGGCACGTCCAAACCCCAAAAAAAGAGGAGGAATCTCAGTAGCTCCTGCTGGGTAGCCTCAGGCAGAGGCTAAATTAGCACCTCCTTAGAGATCCAAGAGCCAGTGTACCCAGTGGTCAGAATGGGACCATCCTGATTACAAACCCTCAGATCCATAAGGGACACACTCAGGGGGCAGACTCAGTGAGTGCCAAAGCCCCACTGAAGCAAGTCTGGCCCCATGAGGGTGTCTTCAGCACAGAAGTTCTCCCACTGCAGACACAGCTGATTCTCATAGTCAATTGGCCTGGAGGTCAATTCCTCCCAGTGATGCTACAACAATCAAGGCTTAACTACAACAAGACTGTGCACAAAGCCCACAAAGGAATGCACCAAGAGTGTCCACCTCAGGTAATTGGGGAGGCTGAGCCACTGGGCCCTATAGGACACCTAGCACAGAAAGCCACTCTATCAACACAGGGAAGCACAAAAAATGAGGAGACAAAGAAACAGGTCACAAATGACAGAAATGGAGGAAAGCAAACTACTGGATATAGAGTTCAAAACCACACTTTTAAGGTTTTTCAAGAATTTTCTAGAAACCGCCAATAAATTTAGTGAGACCCTCAAGAAATCTAGTAAGACCCTCGAAGATATGAACAAGGACCAACTAGAAATTAAGCATACATTGACTGAAATAAAGAATATTATACAGAGTTCCAACAGCAGACTAGAGGATCACAAGAATCAAGTCAAAGATTTTGTTGAGTAACACTCCCTCCACGTTCTGCGTGGAGTAGGGTTCGGTACCTGAAAGAGGAGCCGCACAACAAATGAGAGAAAAAGACACGAGATAATTTTGCAATATTGGAGGACCAGGCGGGCAAGTCCCGAAGGACTTCCACCCATGCTCAGGCTGCTCCAATCTTTTATTGATCTGGAGTAGCCCTTAGGGTAAGGAAGTTTCAATGACACACAGATCAGCAGACAATTTCCAGGAGTAGACAAAAGTATCTGATTAACTCATCAATAGATTTCCGAGTGTAGGCAGAGTAACTGATTAGCTCATCAATAGATTTCCGAGTGTAGGCAGAGTATCTGATTAACAATAATCAACAAGGATCTACATAAGTATCTAAGGAATTAAGGGAACTAAGGTGGGGATGCTTCAACTATTATTACCTAAATTAACTGAGTGGTTCCTAGATTAACTGGGTGGTGCACAGCCCTGACCTTTGCTAGGACTTTCAAGCCCTGACCTTTACTAGGACTTTCAATGGCTACTAGCTTTTGGGGGGGTCTCTGTCTAAACTCAGCTAGTGAAGACAATGAATGGACTCCGGCATCTCCCCCTTATTTTTTCTTTAAAAAATAATCAAGTCCCAATTTCAATGTCCAAAAGTTCTGAGTCCAAGTTTCAATGTCCAAAAGTTCATGTGTACATGCCAGCAATGAAATGTTGGTTCTGGATGGTGGAAAATGCAGGTCCGGTCCTTTCTGGTCTGGTCCTGGGCACGCTGCAGCGACGCACAGCTGCTGACTGCTAGCATGGCAAGGCGTCTTCCACCATCTCCATCTCTGAACTGTCTTTGTGGCTGGCTTTCTGGGATCCGTTGTTACAGGAATCCACATGGTCTTGTAGCTGTTCTCTGAAAGTATACAAACATATTCTCGACCAAAGGTTAAAGGAAAAAACCTTACTTGGGGTCTTTTCTTTAAAATGATCTTTCCCTGGCTTACCCTGGCATCATGTGTGTTTTTTCTGGGTGTCTCGCTAATGAAAAAAAAAATTTTAATTTAGTTATAAGATCTATTTTCTTACATGGCATTTTTCCACTATATTTTTCCACTATCCCCCCCCTTTTTTTTAATTTAATTAGAAGGCTTCTTAGAAATTTTATAATGCAGTCTAGATAACTTTAAATATTAATTTTTTGCACAAAAATATGACTGCTTTAGGTTCAAAGCAATTTTACCACGAAATGAAAATTTTTCTTAATACTTTTTGAACAATTACTTATTTCAAATTAGCCAAATTTAATTAATTTGAAAACTTGACTTTAATTAATTTGAAAACTATTTTGCTGTCAAATTTAATATTTTAACAATAATATTAATGAAAAGGATCACTTTACATCCTTGTGAAGGCCCAAGCATTCCTGTTGTTAGGCTAGATTTAGACATAGGGTCTGTTAGCCAAGCCTTCGTTTATCCAGATACTGATTTCAGCTGGACCAAATCTCTTTTGTTATTTGGTTCCTGATCTGGGCTGGGCATGGGAAGCAAGAAGCAGCCATGGGGACAGGAGACCTTCCTCAGAAGGGGCGAGTGTTCAAGCCCCTGCACCATTGGGGGGGCGGGGGTGAGGATCTGTGCCCCACCTTTGTTGCACCCCAAGTTTTCTCCTACTGCCCCCCGGCTGTGCCTGTCTTAGGTCGCCCCACACTGTGAGGTCTTACCCGTCTTTGACTACCAGCCATCTCTGGGCCAAGTAGGGTGATGTGAGGTTCAGTTCTGTCTCCTTGGTAGCCTATGTCCCTCTGGCCTCCATGCCCAGCAACTGCCTTTGGATCCCCTCGCCTGCTGGCGGGGCCTTGGCATTGATCATAGGGAACCCAGGTTTCTTCTCCAGAGAGGGCCCAGCTTACGCCATTGGGCAAGAGACAGATCCATGGTACCAGCTTTTCATGATCTCAACTTGAACGGAGAGCTCAGATAACAGCTGTAGACAATTGGAATCCTCTTGGCAAAAAAAAAAAGGTCAAGAGAGGTCAATACAGAATGCTTAAGTGCCTTCCCAGGAGGGAATAAATCCTTTCTTAAAACATTTAAAGTAAATATTAATTTGTAAGTTTGTTTGGGATAAATGTACAATATACTGTTGTAAAGCATCAAAAATTATTAATAAAACTTTGTAGAATAATACCATGTAAGAATATTCTTTGCTCTAGGTCATGAAAACTTAATTTTCTAAACTGGCTGTCTCAAGGTTTGCAATGAGGAACCTAGTTTTCAAAAAAAAGAAGAAATTTACAGAAGCAAAGACAGTATGCTATCTAAATTACAGTTTTGGGTGAACACATTATCTAGAGTCTTTGGGTAACCTAGGTTAAACTTAGGCATGTTATCTAAATTACAGTTTTGGGTCTCCAGAACACTGAGTTGACAAGTTAACTGGAGCCCTCTGACCTTGGAATAGCTATGCTGTCCTTCCCAAGTAAAGGAAAAATGTGTCTTTTAAGACCAAACTTACAGTTTTAACCTGAAATAATTGTTACCATACTTCACTTTACCGTGCCCCAGGTGGTCTGTGGGCTGTTCCTTTTATTCTGACACCAATGTAGCTCCATAGGTGTCTTTCCATTAGCATCACAAGTGAAAAAATTTAGAGTAATTAAACCTAGGTGCAGCCTACCCGAAGGTGATTTCTCCATCATCCCCCTTTTTTGTTTTTCTAATTGAGATTTCAGTCTTTGGTGTTGACGTTCTTGGGAATTATATGGTATTCCCGTAATGTGCTGAATTTTCCACTTTTTACAAAATTCCTGGAATTGACAGCTTGTATATGTTGTAATGTACCCCGTGAATCACAGAAGGACGCCTCAAGAAGTCGAATTAAAGAGTCACATTTATTGCAATCCGGGACTATGAGGGGACATTCCCAAATCTCATAGTAATAAGATGGTGGCAAATCCAGACTTATATAGGCAAAAATCACAAAGGTATTGATTACATCCCAGGGTTTGGAATGAGGCACCTGGCTCGCAAAAAAGCAGATTACAGAAGCAGAATTAAGCATGTTAATTACAGTTTCGGGTCTCGGGGTCGCTGAATTGACAGAAATACATTATCTAGAGCCTTTGGGTAACCTGGGTTAAACTTAGACATGTTATCTAAATTACAGTTCTGGGTCTCCGGATCACTGAGTTGATAGAAACACGTTATCTAGAGCCATCGAGGCAATTTAGAGTAATTGCACTGTCCTGGTCTTAGGACCACTGAGTCAACTGGAACGCACCACCTGTGGCCACTAAAACAATTTAGGGTAATTGTGCTGTCCTGTTTCCCAGGTACAGAAGAATGTGCTTCGATAACCAGTAAGATCACAATCAATGGGATAGTCATTCAATTAATGAGGCATTCAATCGAATGGGATGATTTATACAATTCAGAAAATCAAAATAACCTGTCCATTGTTAAACAAAGCAAATAGGTACCATACTTCATATAAGCAGGTCCATTATCGGTTTTAATAATCTTTGGAATTCCCATGACGGCAAAAGCAGCTAGGCAATGATTAATAACCTGTTTTGCCATCTCTCCTGTAGATACAGTGGCCCATAGGACTTTTGAAAAGGTATCTACAGAGACATGTAACGCCCCAAGACGTCCAAAAGGAGTATAATGTGTTACATCCATTTGCCAGATATGGTCCCTTAGCAAACCTCTAGGGTTGACTTCTGTGTTAGGTCCTTGAGGTAGATGTAACATGCAACTGGGACATTCCTTGATAATCTGTTTTGCTTTCTGTCGAGAGATTGAGAATTGTTTGGACAACATTTTAGCAGGCTGATGTAAAAGCTGATGAGACTCTGAAGCCTCTTTTAATAAAGCAACCAATTGATCAGCACGTGCATTTCCCTTAGTTAATGGGCCAGGTAATACGCTGTGAGCCCTGATGTGAGTGATATAAAAAGGGTATTTTCTCTGCTGCACAATCTGCTGAACCTGCTTAAATAGTAAGAATAAACTTTGGTCACTAAGCCATTTCAACCGGCAGTTTCAATTCTACTTACTAGGCCCGAAGCATAAGAGGAATCAGAAATTATGTTAACAGGCTGTTGGAAATCTTGCAA
Source organism: Myotis lucifugus (assembly GCF_000147115.1). NCBI lineage: Eukaryota > Metazoa > Chordata > Mammalia > Chiroptera > Vespertilionidae > Myotis > Myotis lucifugus. The sequence continues at coordinate 5,486,621 of NW_005871069.1, forward strand.
TGCAGCCTTAATAGCTTTTAATTCAATTCTTTGCACAGAAGTATGACTGGTCAGTATGACTCGGTCAGAATTTATAGTATGATATAGTATAGTATAGTATAGTATAGCTTTCCCATTTGATGACTCATCAGTAAAAACAGTTAAAGCTCCAGGAATTGGTTCCTACCTAGTATTTTTTAATATAATGATGGAGGTCTTATATAAAAATTGTGAAAGTTTATCTTTTAATAAGTGACAGCTAAGTTCCCCTGAATATCCACTTAGCCCAATTTGCCAATTTTAAGTCAGTTTGAAATAACATTTATTCTTTTAACTTTACTTGTCCTAAGTTATGGACAGTAAATGACATTAATTAAATTTCTGGTATTAGTCTTTGGGTAAATTTACATAAACTTTGTTTAAGGAGGCAAAACACAAATTATTTAATTTAGCTTATGAGGCCCAATATATTGATTTTTTAATTTTAGTTAGACATCTGAAGGAAACCTCTTTTTATTTCCTTCCAGACAGTTCTTTCTCACACAAGCAACAAATGTAAGAAACATGGTTGCCTTTTGAGATTTTAACAAATACTGTCACAAAGCTATATATTTCAAGTGATTTTTCATTTATGGTGACTAATCATTGTCGGATTTAGTATTTTAACAACAATCTGTAAATGTTAGCAATTATATTTGTAAAGAGTATACCCTTTGGCTTATTTGCATATACAGAGGAATCATGGGAAGCCTTCAGTAACCTTTATAGAAGAATTTACTTTACTAGGATTCAATTGCTTACAAAGATTAGTAATTTAAGTATTTTTTTAAAAAGGCAAAGCGAAGCAAGTAAATTTAGTATTTAGTAAAATTCTGATTCACAAGGGGCAAACGCTGCCCCACCTCCAGCCTAATTTAAAATGCAGCGGCGAGGAGCTTTTGTTATTTCAAATTACATCTTAAAATTTCACTGCTGTATTTTAAGAAATATTAAACAAAGTAACTTGTTTTGCCCTTTCTCAGAGGCAAAAACTTAAAATATATTTATTAATTTTTATTTGATAAAGCTTTCCATGTGATTTCAAGTATATTAAATTTAGCTAAATTAAAAAATCCTTTAAAAAAAGAGAATAAACTTTTGAAAACATTTCCGGGCCCGTGAAATTTCTCAAAGTCATTACTTGGTTATAGTTTTGAAATCCAACTTGAAAGACCATATATATATACTAGAGGCCTGGTGCACAAAAATTTGGGCACTGGGGGCGGGGGTCCCTCAGCCCGGCCTGTGCCCTCTCGCAGTCTGGGACCCCTCGGGAGATAACAACCTGCTGGCTTAGGCCTGCTCCTGGGTGGCAGAGGGCAGGCCCAATCCCTAGGTGCAGCCCCTGGCCGGGCTCAGAGCAGGGCTGATTGGGGAGTTGGGGTGCCGCCCCCTGTCATGCACAGAGCAGGGTGGATTGGGAGGTTGCGATGCCACCCTCAGTCACGCTCAGGGTGGGGCCGATTGGGGGGTTGGGGCACCGCCCCCTGTCACACTCAAGGCAGGGTCGATGGGGAGGTTGCGGCGCCACCCCCTGTCACACACAAAGCAGGGTGGATCAGGGGGTTGGGGCACCGCCCTCTATCACCCACAGAGCAGGGCCGATCAGGGGGTTGGGGCGCCGCCACTGTCACACTCAGGGCAGGGCCAATGGGGAGGT
>NW_005871069.1:5488398-5512376 GCF_000147115.1 Myotis lucifugus
TCCCAACCGCTCCTTTTTTTTATTTTATTCTGGGCCAGCTTTAGCTCTGGGTCTAGCTCTGAGAGCAGGTATCTGGTTTGTTTCGGTTCTATAATCGAAACAATGTATAACTCCAGCTCTGAGATCCCGGCTTATATTTGTTAGAATGTTTCAAACTGCCAGCTCAGAGGCCGGCAAGTCAGGCGGGGAATGTTGGAGTCTGCAGTCCCTGGAGCAAGCAAGCCTCATGTTCGCTTCCAGCTGCCTGGCTGCCGCCGCCATCTTGGCTGACAGTTAATTTGCATAAGGATACGCTGATTAGCCAATGGGAAGGGTAGCAGTCGTACGCTAATTACCATGTTTCTCTTTTATTAGTGTAGATATGATTTAAAAATTATATATTTCTTATAATTATTAAGAGATATCAATTAAATTTAAACTGGTTTTAAAATTTCAGCTGGGATCAGAGAAATTGGATTACTGCTATCTGTCCCTTTTAAATACTTTGACATAAGCTACTTAACTTTTGTTTAGGGAGTGAACATATAACCTTTAATTGTCCTTAGTTTAAGGAAAGCAGGGTTTTTTAGATTTAAGAGATTAGAAACACTTTCTGTAGGAAAATTCCACCTTAAAGCTCCACCCCTGAAATTCCATCCTGCCTCAGTGAGCAGACATTCCCTTCTGGCTAAATCAGAGGGAGGGGCCTTTGCTGTTTCAAGATGGCGGCCCCAGGGGCGTGGCAAGCCATGTGGCTGACATGGCGGCTGCCAAGTCAGGCAGCTCAAAGTGGCGGCTGTCTACATTGTTCTTTGCAATTAAATTTAAACTGGTTTTTATATTAAATACTAGAGGCCCGGTGCACAAAAATTTGTGCACTCGGGGGGGGGGGGGTCCCCCAGCCCGGCCTGTGCCCTCTCGCAGTCTGGGACCCCTCAGGAGATAACGACCTGCTGGCTTAGGCTGCTCCCGGGTGGCAGAGGGCAGGCCCAATTCCTAGGTGCAGCCCCTGGTCGGGCTCAGAGCAGGGCCGATTGGGGAGTTGGGGTGCCGCCCCCTGTCATGCACAGAGCAGGGCGGATCGGGAGGTTGCGATGCCACCCCCAGTCACGCTCAGGGTAGGGCCGATTGGGGGGTTTGGGCACCGCCCCCTGTCACACTCAAGGCAGGGTCGATGGGGAGGTTGTGGCGCCACCCCCTGTCACGCACAGAGCAGGGCCGATCAGGGGGTTGGGGCGCTGCCCCCTGTCACTCACAGAGCAGGGCCCATCAGGGGGGTTGGGGCTCCGTACCCTGTCACACACAGAGCAGAGTCGATCAGGGGGTTGGGGCGCTGCCCCCTGTCACGCACAGAGCAGGGCCAATCAGGGGGTTGAGGAGCTCCCCCCTGTCACTCACAGAGTAGGGCCGATAGGGGAGCTGGTGCACCGCCCCGTCACACACAGAGCAGGGCCGATCAGGGGGTTGGGGCGCTGCACCCTGTCACACTCAGGGCAGGGCCAATGGGGAGGTTATGGCTCTACCCTGTCACACACAGAGCAAGGCCCGTGGAGGGGGGTTGGGGCGCCACCCTCTATCACCCACAGAGCAGGGCCGATCAGGGGGTTGGGGTGCCGCCACTGTCACACTCAGGGCAGGGCCAATGGGGAGGTTATGGCTCTACCCTGTCACACACAGAGCAGGGCCCGTGGGGGGGGGGTTGGGGCGCCGCACCCTGTCACACACAGAACAGGGCCGATCAGGGGGTTGGTGTGCCGCACCCTGTCAAACACAGAGCCGCAGGGCAATCAGGGGATTGGGGATCTCCCCCCTATCAGGCACAGAGCAGGGCTGATCAGGGGGTTTGGGTGCTGTCCCCTGTCACGCTGATCCCGGTGCCGGGAGCCTCGCTGCTCCGCTGATCCCAGTGCCCGGAGGCATATTACCCTTTTACTATATAGGATAGAGGCCTGGTGCATGGGTAGGGGCTGGCTGGTTTGCCCTGAAGGGTGTCCTGGATCAGGGTGGGGGTCCCCACTGGGGTGCCTGGCCAGTCTGGGTGAGGGGCTGAGGGCTGTTTTCCGGAAGTGGGTGACTGAAGCTCCCAACCGCTCCTTTTTTTCTTTTTTCTTTTTTATTCTGGGCCAGCTTTAGCTCTGAGGCCTCGCTGCTGAAAACATCGATACAAGGTTGCGGTCCGGCTGGCTGAAGCCTGGCTGAATGAAAGCCGGTTTCTGGGGTTTTGTTTAGCTTCTTATTTGCAACATAGTACATAGTTGCTTAGAGTTGCAGCTGAGAGGCTGGCAAGTCAGGCGGGGAACGTTGGAGTCTGCCATCACTGGAGCAAGCAAGCCTCCCTGTTCGCTTCAGTGCCTGGCTGCCAGCCGCCATCTTGGCTGACAGTTAATTTGCATAAGGATATGCTGATTAGCCAATGGGAAGGGTAGCGGTCGTACGCTAATTACCATGTTTCTCTTTTATTAGTGTAGATTTCAGTTGAGATCATAAAATTAATCCTCTTTTTTAATCAGACCAATAAGCAACATATTTTGAATTCTAATTATTTCAGAGAAAACAAAAATTATTTTTTCAAAAATAATTTTTTATGGCATTTAGCTATTATAATTATGCAATTTTTCCCAATTCAATCCAAATTTTAAACTTTTAGCTGGCAAGTCAAATATTTAGCATTTCTCAATCAGTAACATTAAGAATAAACTTTAAAAATGCAAGACATAATCAACCAACAGATTTAATACTGTTCTCTAGATTTTGTACGAGGCATACTCGGATCTCATTTAATTCAGTATTATGTCATTTCAAGATACCTAGGTATAAACTCCAAGGTCTTAAATTTCACAACAGCTTTGGAAAACCACACTTGAGGCTGGCAAGGCAGGCCTGGCCCAGCCTTTGATTTTAAAACGACCATAATTTTTTCCTCTGGGGAAGGTCAAGAAACAAGGTTGTAGCTACATTGTTTCCTGCCCCTTGCTTGCCAGTGGGAAGTTTCAAAATTGGCCTGGGGGAGGAAGGGGGGGGGGCTGTTTTCCCTGGAAGAACAGGTTTGGCCTACCCTGGACCAATCAGATGTAAATTGACCACATTCTTTAAGAATTTGCTACAGGTGGGAAGCAACTAGGCCCTTTTCTCATTAGAAATGTTTTGGCCAGCCTTTTCAATTAACAAAGGGCCGGTTTTTTAAAAATTAAGAAATTTTTAATAATTCTTTGAGATTCGAATCCAATTATTTTAAGGCATTTACTTTAGCAAATTTTTGTAACAGAGAAAATTTTACTGATTTTCCTTTTACAGGTCTTAAACTTAGCTTTGGAATAGGCTTCATTAACATTATTATGGAAAAATACCAATCTTGTTGCTAGAATTTCTACCCTGGGTCAAATTCGCCATTTTCCTTAGGAAATATCAGTCTTGGGTTTTATTTTGTACAGTTGTAAAGAGACTTTTAGCTTAAAACTCTATCTAAATGTCCCAAATCGGACAGTGCACGCATTAGTTTCAAGCCAGGTTTTCTCTTTACACGTGAACAGAAATCCCAGACGCATTTTTTAAATTTTGTAAAATTTTTTCAATTACGAGAAGGAGACTTTAAATTGGAATACTGGGGAGGAGGCGTCCATATTGGATCGCCATGTGCTCCCTTTTCCTTTCCACCACATCCTGCTTGGGGAAAGTTTTAGTAAATGACTCAGATGGCGTATTTTCCCCAAAGTCATGCTTAATAGAAAAAGACATTTTAAATTTTTTCCTATTTCGCTTTCTGAAGCAATGGCTAGCAGCCAAGGTTATCTTAGCCAAAGTTTGGTTGTCATAAGATGTTCTCCGGTAATTTTTAAATAAAACATTAAGTAATCTCATTGTAGGAGAGCTTACAGCTCTGCCCTCTCCTGCCACCTTTGAATCTCTCCGAACCAGAGAGAGATTCGGCAGCAGGGTTTCATTTCTTATTACAGAGAGATTCCAACTACAAACTAAGATTTTAATTTGGACAAGAAAACACATTAAGATGACCATGGCACTATTTTTTCAGCCTGATCTAAAAGAGTACCTTTTTCAAGAAAAACAAAGGTTATATTCTATAATAACATGCAAAAACTGTAAAAGATTATCTTCTAAAATTTTAACACTTTAAACATGCAAATCAAAAGCATATAATACAGTTTCTTAGTTTTTAAAAGCCAAATATACCTTTTTAAAGCCAAATCTACTTTTTTAAAGCCAAATCCTGCCCCGTTTGTTAGCCTGGTTAAGAAAACGTTCCCAGTTTACTTACACACCCGGGCTTCTGTAGTTGATCCTGGGCATTGCCTGCGGTAGAATCCCCCTCACCTTTTTTCAGTGAGTTTTCCACACCTTTTTGGTGAAAACTTCCTTTTCTCGCTCCAGCGAGGCCTGCACTTCCAGATTACCCGTCGGGTGCCAGATGTCGAGTAACACTCCCTCCACATTCTGCGTGGAGTAGGGTTCGGTACCTGAAAGAGGAGCCGCACAACAAATGAGAGAAAAAGACACGAGATAATTTTGCAATATTGGAGGACCAGGCAGGCAAGTCCCGAAGGACTTCCACCCATGCTCAGGCTGCTCCAATCTTTTATTGATCTGGAGTAGCCCTTAGGGTAAGGAAGTTTCAATGACACACAGATCAGCAGACAATTTCCAGGAGTAGACAAAAGTATCTGATTAACTCATCAATAGATTTCCGAGTGTAGGCAGGGTAACTGATTAGCTCATCAATAGATTTCCGAGTGTAGGCAGAGTATCTGATTAACAATAATCAACAAGGATCTACATAAGTATCTAAGGAATTAAGGGAACTAAGGTGGGGATGCTTCAACTATTATTACCTAAATTAACTGAGTGGTTCCTAGATTAACTGGGTGGTGCACAGCCCTGACTTTTGCTAGGACTTTCAAGCCCTGACCTTTACTAGGACTTTCAATGGCTACTAGCTTTTGGGGGGTCTCTGTCTAAACTCAGCTAGTGAAGACAATGAATGGACTCTGGCAGATTTGAAATATGAAGAAGCAAAAAACACCCAACCGGAAAAGCAAAAAGAAAAAAGAATCCAAAAATATGAAGATAGTGTAAGGAGCCTCTGGGACAACTTCAAGCGCACCAACATCTGAATTATGGGGGTGCCAGAAGAAAAGAGCGAGAGCAAGATATTGAAAACCTATTTGAAGAAATAATGACAGAAAACTTCCCCTACCTTATGAAAGAAATAGACTTACAAGTCCAGAAAGTGCAGAGAACCCCAAACAAAAGGAATCCAAAGAGGACCACACCAAGACACATCATAATTAAAATGCCAAGGGCAAAAGACAAAGAGAGAATCCTAAAAGCAGCAAGAGAAAGACAGTCAGTTACCTACAAGTGAGTACCCATACGACTGTCAGCTGATTTCTCAACAGAAACTATGCAGGCCAGAAGGGAGTGGCAAGAAATATTCAAAGTGATGAATAGCAAGAACCTACAACCAAGATTACTTTATCCAGCAAAGCTATCATTCAGAATTGAAGGTCAGATAAAGAGCTTCACAGATAAGGAAAAGCTAAAGGAGTTCATCACCACCAAACCAGTATTATATGAAATGCTGAAAGGTATCCTTTAAGAAGAGGAAGAAGAAGAAAAAGGTAAAGATGCAAATTATGAACAACAAATACACATCTACCAACAAGTGAATCAGATTATTACAGTTGTTCCTCTTTTTTCCCCCCATAGCTCCCCTCCACCCAGTTCCCACCCCACCCTCTGCCCTTAACCCACCCCCCGCTGTCCTCATCCATAGGTGTACGATTTTTGACCAGTCTCTTCCCGCACCCCCCACACCCCTTTCTCCCCCAAGAATATTCAGTCCACTCCCTTTCTATGCCCCTGATCCTATTATATTCACCAGTTTATTCTGTTCATCAGATTATTTATTCACTTGATTTTTAGATTCCCTTCCTTGTTTGGGGTTTGGAGGTGCCCAGATGAGGCCCAGCTGTGAAGCAATGCAAGCTGCTGTGGGGCCTTGGGCCTTCTCTTGGAAGTTCTGGGTCTGTCTGGCCCAGCTGCAGTTTGTTAGGTAATTTTCAGATTGCAAAGGGCCAGGGAATTCATATGAAAAAGCCTCTGCCACAGTTTGGGTTGGGCGGGGTTTCAGGGAATCAACAGGGTGGAGCAAAGAGCTATGGCTGATCCTCAGCCCTGCCCTAAGAGGCCCCGCGTCTCAGTGTCCCGGTAATCGCTGCAAGCACCTCTGAGAGAAAGCCGCCCTGGAGTTCTGAGTTCTGCCGGTTGCCTGACAGTCCAGTTTCTCCCTGTATGAGTCTGAGTCCCCAGAGACTTCCCGGAACTGGAGTTCAGAGCAGTCAGGAGCTTGTGACTCCCTCCCGATTCAAAAAGACAGCCATGTCCTCAGTTGTCAGCCCTTTCCACATGCGCCTCCGTACCCCTGCACTTTACTTCCGCACCTCCTCTGAGTCTCAGTGTGCTTTTCTCTTTCTTTCTAGTTGTAGAATTTCCACTCAGCCAGCCTTCCTGTAGTTCTAGATGATGTTCGTTTTGTCGTTTAGTTGTATTTTTGAAGTTGTTTTGGGAGGCAGTAATTTCCGGTGTTTACCTATGCCGCCATCTTGGTTTCTTCTGAGTGCTAGATTTCTAAGCATTCTCCTTTGTTGAGGGGGATAGCATTGTAGTATAGTTTGATATTCAGTATTGTGATCCCTCCAACTTTGTTCTCCTTCCCCAAGATTGCTGCAGCCATTCAGGTTGGAGGGACTAGCATTACCTTCAGAGGCTGTTCAGTTCAGGTTTTGGAGACTTAGAAGTTGGAGAGTGACAGTCTTCCTCCTAAGTGAGTGTTTCATTTTCCAGAGACTTTTCACTCTCTCTCCTTCCTGCTTTTCTGCCAGATATGACTGAGGTCCAGTCTGTGGTGACTCACTTCCTGTTTTCTATCATCCAGTTGGTTCCCGAGTTCCTTCACTTTGCCAGCGTGGGTGTCTCTCTGAGGCTGATGTTCTAGTTTGACTCATATAGCTCACACTGCACTGTCTCCTGTCCTTCCATAGCTGCTCCTCTGTTTCTTGTTCTCTTGCAGCTGTGTCAACAGGCTTTGTTCCTCCACAGAGAGAGGCTGACTGATGGATTGTGAGATGCTAGCAGAAGAATCATCTTCCTTATGAGTACTCTGAGGCCTTGGAGTCAGTTTGGGTCTTTGGGATGAACCTCTGTCACATCTATAATCATCTGTTTGTCATATCTCTGTTTGTCTTCATAGCGTGCCCCCCTCCTCTGTAGTCATCATCCCTATAGTACCCCCTACCAAATGCTCTTCTGCCACTGTCTGTCCTAGAATCATAGCCTCTGTCATAGTCTCTGCTGCCTCAGTTGTCATAGTGATCTCAGCCCCCATGTCAACCCAAATCCTTGTGTGGGCTGTCATGATACTCATCTCAATACCCATCATGATGTGGGTCTGGATCATAATGATCTCAACACTTGTCTCCAAAGCTATCAAACTTCTTCTGGGTGGATGGTCATAAAAGCTGTCTGGGGCAGCATGGGCCCTCCAATAACTACCTGTTTCATCAGAATCCTGATTTCTATCTCAACCAAAAGAACCATCATTCCTGTCTTTGATCAGCAGTGTCCACTCAAAATTCTCCTGTTACCTGGAGAGATTACCTAGAGATGTTCCACATCATATATCAAGAGGGAAATGCAAATTAAACCAACAATAAGATACCACTGCACACCTATTAGAACAGCTAAAATCCAAAAACACTGACAACACCAAATGTTGACAAGGATGTGGAGCAACAGAAAACTCTCATTTGTTGCTGGTGGGAATGTGAAATGGTACAGCCACTTTAGAAGACAGTTTGCTGGTTTCTTACAAAACTCCAACATATGCTTACCAAAAGGCTCAGCAATTATGCTCCTTGATATTATCTAAAGCAGTTTTGAATGCATATGCAAAAATCTGTTTGTGGATGTTTACAATAGCTTTATTTCTAATTGTCAAAACTTGGAAGCAACCAAGATGTCCTGCAGTAGGTAAATAAATAGACTGTGGTCCATCCAGACAATGGACTATTTTTCAGTGCTAAAAGGACATGAACTAGTTATCAAACCATGAAATGAAATGAAGGGAACAAATGCATTTAGGATATCTATAATAATAAAAGCATAATATGCTAATAGACCAGACGTCCTTCCAGACCTCCTTCCAGGCAAAGCCGTGGTGGGCTGGGGCTGAGGCCCTTGCACGAATTTCATGCATTGGGCCTCTGGTTAATCATAATTGTATGCAGCCTGTGTCTAATAGCTCCAACATCTCAATCTCCTGTGAATCTAATCTATTTCTATTTCCTTATTCTGATTTTCTGTCACTTGATTCTATTTATTGACATCACTTGTAGATTTTTTTATCAAGTTTTAGACAATGTGCATCACAATTGTAGGATGTTTTCCTTCTCCAGAGATAATTTAATTTTCTTTTGGCAGAAAGAGTAGGGGCAGATCACCCTGCTCCAATTAGGAAATGTGGTATTTTGAGGCTGGAGTTTTAGTATTTATGAGGCTAACTTATTTCCACTTTGTCCTTAACTCCTATTTGCAGTCTGTCTGGAGTCTTGACTAAAAGCCTGGAGGTATTTTTCAGAGCTCTCACTCCTTGCTGGGCCCTGACTTCCAATTTCAGACTCCTCAGCACAATGAGACTATCTCACTTTTCACCCTCTGGTCTGCCTCTTTCTGCTTGGGCTTGTAATATCTTACCTGCATGGCTTAGGAATCAGCAAATGCCTTGATGGGGAAAGTGGGGTGGGATATCAACTCATTTTCAAATAATTCTCTTTTCTCTGGGATCTGAGCCCTTCCAACCCTGGCTTATTTGCTAGCCATGAATATCACATTTCGTTCTGATACTCCATGAGCCTGTAAGCTGCTTCTTTCTGCTTAGCCTCTAGGTTCTGCACTTTTTGCTTATAATGCAGCAAATGTCTCAAGGAGAGAAACAATGGAGAGTGTTACCCTGATCTTATTGCATTTTTTTTCTGTCCCATTCTTAGCCCCTCAAGTCCTAGATGCCTTGGTTGCTTTCTGATACCATACAAGATGTGTTTGTTTTTAATCTAACTTTACAGTCATTCTCAGTGAGATATTTGGTATAAAATCAGATCTTATATGAGAGTTGCATACTTGGGCCTTGTTAACGTAAAAAAAACCCATTGAAACCTGTAAAGAATTTTTGTGAGTTTATTTGAGCCAAACTGTTGACATATGCCAGGAAGCAGAACCTCAACGAATTGAGATAATGCTCCGGAGAATGGCGGGGTTACATTTGTATTTATACATTTGCAATCAAAGGAGGGACGGATGTAAGTGGGTTACATGAAATTCATTGGTGATAGATTAAGGAGGAGGGATCAAGCAAAGCAGGGGAAAACCCTGGGATTGGATAAAAAGTAAAATGATGGACACATACTTAGGTGGGTGCAGGAACAATTAACATGATAATGAAGGAATTTGTGGTATCTGTCCTGGCACCCAGCACATTTGGTTGTGCCCCAGGGGCTCCAGAAAAAGGGAAGTTACAAGTTACCCAAACATTTCAAGGGTATGTTATCATAGATGCAAAAAGACAGATAGGCTCAGTTAAGGTAAAGGTTGACCTTGTCAGTGAAGATACTGGCCTAGGACGAAACTGTCCACCATAACTGCTTTAGTTAAAGTTTAATTTCAGACCATCCTTTGTGGTTACTTTAGGTCTCTGAGTTTGCAAGACTGCCATGTAGGCCTCCCCTGAGCTTATCATGTCAGCATGTGGCCCCTTTCATCCACAGCCTGAAATGACAAAGAGATAATCATACAATTAAATTTAATTTTAAAAATTATCATCCAAATTAAAACAGAAAATTAAAAAATATCTTATTCTGTAATTGCTGACCATGAAGAACATATTGGCAGTACTCATGTGAGAAATAATTTTGTCTATGGTTAGTGGTATAAAGTGATATATATATATTTGATTTCAGAGAGGAAGAGAGAGGGAGAGAGAGATAGAAACATCAATGATGTGAGAGAATCATTGATTGGCTGCCTCCTGCACACCCCCTACTGGGGATTGAGCCTACAACCATGGCATGTGCCTTGACTAGGAATTTAACCATGACCTTCTGGTTTATGGGTTGACACTCAACCAACCACTGAGCACACGGCCGGGCTAAAGTGATACTTTTCACTTGGGTTTACTTATTGCTACCTAGTGGTTTAGATTTTTTAAAAAATATATATCTTACTGATTTTTTTTTATAGAGAGGAAGGGAGAAGGATAGAGAATTAGAAACATCGATGAGAGACAAACATTGATCAGCTGCCTCCTCCTACTGGGGATGTGCCCGCAACCAAGGTACATGCCCTTGACTGGAATCGAACCTGGAACCCTTCAGTCTGCAGGCCAACGCTCTATCCACTGAGCCAAACCGGTTAGGGCAAGGTTTATATTTTTTAATTGTAAAATTGTGTAAATACTCTCTTCAGAGAAAAGAGGCATAATATTATAGAAAAGTGGAACTAAAGTGACCAAAGGAATTCCCTAGTGCAAATGATCCAAGAATGTACCTGGTGCAAGAGACCACTGAAAGCCCCTGGAAAAAATGACCTCAAGAAGCTCTTGGTACAAGTGGCCAAAGAGCACCTGGTGCGGGTTATCACAGAAGATACCTCAAGGCTTAGGGAGAAGCAGATTGTCCCAGAGCACACAGCAAGTTACTTGCAGTTCCCAAATTAGTGCTAATTAGTGCCTCCATTTCCTTCTACATTGGAAGAATTGCATACAACTGGAAGGATAAAACTACCCCCACAGAAAATGGAAGCAACAAAGCCCTTGAGTATTCTAATGCAGCCCTAGCTGGTTTGACTCAATGAATAGAGAGTTGAACTGTGGACCAAAGGGTCCCGGGTTTGATTTCGGTTAAGAGCAAATATTTCGATTGCAGGCTTCTCCCTTGCAGGCTCCACCCTAGGCCCTGGTCAGGGCGCCTGCAGAAGGCAACCGATTAATATGTTTCTCTCACATTGATATTTCTCTCTGTCTTTCCCTCTCTCTTCCACTCTTTCTAAAATTAATGGAAAAATATCCTTGGGTGAAGATTAAAAGAAATAATATTCCAGTGCAACAGTCTTTGTGTAGTTGAGGGAGTGTGGCATTTAGTGGTACTGAGGTCCAGCTCCTGGCTGCTTATTTTGGCAGGTCCTCAGGGCTTTGATTAATGAAGAAGTAAGGTTGAACAAAAGGCCCTGCTATTTCTGAGCATAATGTAAAGTCCTGACATCTTGTGAAGTAGGATTCTTGTAATTTATATAGCAGTTAGAAAAATCATTTTTCTACTGAAGAGTTTAGCCTTTGAAAGTATCTGAGAGTAACCTTTTTTAGAAAAAGGCATGTATAACTGGGCCTGTACACGTGCACACAAGCACATGTAAATTTGCATGCATGCATGTATATGCAAAGATTTGTTTCTGCATTTGTGCATACATGTCTGCAAATCCCACTTTTGGAGAGATCTTCAAGAGGATCAGAATGAAGCATCCATCTCTGTCCAGGACTGGACTGGACTGTGTAAATTTAGGAGTTGATAATGATCAGTACTGTACTGGGGAGGCCTCAGGCATTTCTGTAGACTCAATCTGCCACTAAGGGAACCAATACTCATGATGGGTGTGCAGACAGAATGAGGGTCCCAAGTCTTCTCTCACCGGTGGTAGTAACACACACCTACACTATAGCCCTGGCCTCTTGCTGTGTGCAATGTGTTTCCCCACAATTTCACTTTGGACTTGGTTGTGTGGTATACTTTGGCCACAAGAATGTTAACAGACATACAATAGCAGGGGTTTCAACTATGCGTGTGTGGTGGGGCTCGCCCTCTTGCATTTTCATCACTGCCATGAGAACTGCCCTGAATAGCCCCTTCTTCCACAGAGGATGAGAGATGAGCAGAGGAGACCTGGACTACCTCAGTTTGGAGCTAAGCCCCAGCTGGCATGCAGATGCCGGAGGAAGAGTAAGTGGCTAAGGTTGCACCCCTGTGCCTTAGGGTGTTTGTAATGTAGAGTTATTGGGACAAGAGCTGACCCATACATGGGGAGACAGTGAGTCCTGGGCTAAGACCAATTCCTGTGGATAGGAGGGAAAACGAGAAAGTAGGGATGTCCAACATAGAGGCAAATGAGGGCAGGAGAGCGGAGTTACGAAGAGGTATACATGAAGGGACCTCTAGGGTGGGTTTAACTTTGGGGGTTCTTTCCTCTTTAATTACCCCAACCTTTTGATAAAGCTTGATCTGCACATAAATGTTATGCCCAGATTTCAAGATCCCCAACAGACCAACAGGGAGCCAGCCAAGTCCGATGCAAAAGCAGAGAGTCCTTTATTATTATTACAGACCCGGGTCTGGCTCCCAGCCTCTTCCGACACAATGGCAAGAGGAGAGAGAGGCGGCCGTGAGAAAAAACAGGGTTTTAATAGGGGGTGGAGTGAGGGGAGGAGAGCTGACTGTGGGCCCTGCCGATTGGCCAGGCGCAAGCCGGGTCTTGTTACATAGGATGCGGTAATTTTTATGGTGCACACATCCCTCGACTGTCATTGGTTAGTTTAAAGAAATCCCGGGCGTGGCCAGCAGAGGCCTGGGCTTCCGGGAAGAAGGAGGTCTGAGCACATGGCTACTGCCCCAACATGGAGGATACGGGACAAGATGGAGGGCATAGCCCTCACCCTTTCATTCCCCCCTTTGTCTTGGAACTTCCGGCTCAATCATGAGTCAGACTGCATTTTTATTTCACCTTTGCTAGAGGCCCGTAGTGGGCACACAGAATTATCAACTGAACTATCCCTATACGCTTAACAAATGGTCCGGTGGAAGGGAAAGAAACCATTTTAGCTTTAACAACTTTTATTGAAATAGGATTTTTCTTCTTAAAATTCCTTCATGGCTATCAAAAAGCCAGATTAAGATTAATTTATCTACTGTATTCAATGTGGCCTGATGTTTGCATAAACACAACAAGAATGGTAACTGACCACCTTTGCTGGAATCTCATGGGTGAATCTTAATGTGCCCAAAAGAGCCAGGAAGCCAAGCCATCCAGCTGCCATCAGGACTGCCTGCAGTATCTGCTGTGTTAGGTGAATTCCTCACCTGTAGCAACTCCACCTGAGCCCACGCTCCAGGATTTAAGGCCCATCTCAGTAGCCCTCCTACCCGTTGCGGCCCAGAGTGTGTGGGGGTTCCGCAGGGATGCAGAGGCATCTTTACTGTTCCCCTTCTACTCTTTCCAACCGCCAGTGATGGTAGGGCATGGGCCTGATGCTCCAGCGCCAGCCATCTTCAGGGCTTCCAAGCAGGATACCAGGCTTTCTTTGTGGCATTCTTACTGGCTTCAAGTCTTTAGAGCTCAGACAGGGCTCTTTAAAACATGATACTCCAGTCAAAGTTTTCCGTCAATAAAACCACTATTAGGAACCAGTCTTATTGAATCTATGCAAAGAAATGTGTTGCCATGACTTATTCAGCATCGCCAGATTTTGGAGGAATTACACAAGGAGAAAAACATACTGATCTACTCTAAGATTTTCTGATTTTCCTTGCCAATTTCTTTTCATGGATTTTTCAGAGTTATAATTGTTGGCATTAAACTTTTTTTCTATGCATAACCATACCTTAGACCTTCTATTCTAAACAGGCCTTTCCCAGCTTACTACCCCCTGACATGGGCATGGTTACGCAGGGCCTTGCAAGCAGAACACAGGCTGCCAAACTGTCAAACCTGTCTTTCAACAGTGACCAAAACCTGATGGGCACCCTTTCCTGCCAAGTTGGGCATCTGCCCTCTTGGCAGCCAGACATCCTTTACTTTTGGGGGTCACCCACACAGTTCCCTTCCAGGACAGCCAACATACATTCAAACCTGCAAGAGAATTAATTAAAGGTCAATATAACATATCAATACAATGAAACATAATATTGTCATCATGGCCGCTTCAGGCAGCCAAATCTTCTGCTACTAAACATGTGATACTAAAGTCTATTCCTGACCTTCCTATGAATTGTCCTTGTCTTTTTGGAGCCATGTCCATGAAGACTCAGGCATTATCTAAGTCTATTCAATGTTACCAGCATCGGGCAGGTCGAGCACGCCATAGCTTGAGCTTGAGCGGGTTGCGTTGATCTCGATTGATGCTCCATTTGGTGACGAAGTCTTCCCGGATCATGGATGGGTCCGCTGACCGGACATGAGTGTGATGGACCCAGGTTGTGACGCCGTCTACCTTGAGAGCGGTGGGGGTCGTCAGCACCACGTTGTAGGGATCCTTCCAACGTGGCTCCAGGGTCTCCTGGCGGTGCCTTTTGACGTAGACCCAATCTCCTGGTCTGTGCTGATGAGGAGTTGGGGTTGGGCCGGTCTCCTGGACGAGGCACGGCCAAAAGTCCTCGTGCACCCTCTGGAGCCCTCTCAAGGAAAGAGATAGTTCTTGCAGCAAGAAAGTCAGCTTTAAGGTTAGGAATGATAGGGGGTGGCCTGCTAAACATGATAGGAGAGCCACCCAGTCCCCGCCAGTTTCCATGGTTCCTTTCTACCTGCCCTGAACTCTGGGGTCTATAAGCACAATGTAATTTCCAATTTGCGCCAATAGCCCTGGTTACTACCTGCGTTACTTGTGCCCTTTGTGGCAGAGCAGCAACCAGGCCTCTTTCAAGGGAGTGCGCTAGGAGATATCAGCCCCTCCTTTGCTAGCAGCAACAGGTACCAAACCCTTTCAGTACATTTGACCAGCTTCATTCCCACCCATCTTTACAGATTCCAGGGCCCATTGTCTTCCTTTAATCAGCAAGCCAAATGACACTGGCCTGTATTATCTAATTCAGCACGGGCAGGGGGAAGGGCCCATTAAATCTTTGCCTTGAGGAACTGTGAGCCCCACCCTTAAATATCCTAATCAGACTGGAAAAGCCACAAATACCTTTTAAATTTACTCCAGAATTCCAAAATCCCAAGCCAGCACAGAATATCACATAGCAAATCAAAGTTCCCAGCAAACAAACAAACAGAGATACTTACAAACAACAAATAAACATTTATACTTACACCTTTTCAGTGAACAAGTATTTTTACAGTCTTGGGCTCTTGAGCAGATAACAGGAACACCGCCCAAGTCCCCTGATGGGGGCCTGACAGGGACAGATGTGAGGGCCTTTCTTTCCCACATCCCAGGACAGGATTCTTGACCTATGTCTCATTCAGATAGAAATGGTTTTCATCACAAACAAACAAACAAATCCAAAACCAAAAACCAAGAAAATCAAGGCCAGAAGTACCCTCTGATGTTTCAGGGATACCAAGGAAGTGTTATGGGTTGGCTCAACGAGATAGACCACCGACTCAGAATTTAAATTTGAAAGCCGTTTATTAAGCTGGCCAGCTGACCACAGCCCGTACCTTCCCCCTCTGGGAAGCCTCGCGGCATGTGGCAAAGAGCAAGTGTGCATTATGATTTTTATAGCAAAACAGTGTTACCTTAGAAGCTCACAGAAAGTTCATAAGCACAAAGGGGGGGGTAAACAGAGTCACACCTGACTGGTCTAAGACAATCTAGCAATTTTTCTTCCATGGTTCCTAACCCTGCAACCCCCCTCCATACGTCAGTCCCTCCTCCCAGCACATACACAATCCTCATATCCTGGCAACACAATCCTTCCCCATACGTCAGTCCCCCCTGCCAGCACATTCTGTAACATTCTGTAACCCTTCCATGGCGCAGTCCCTCACCCTAACACAGAAGGAGAAGTTAGGCAGTGTCCAGCCCTTCTCACAATCCACCACCAGTGACCAGTTCCAGCTTACTGACCTATTATTTATTCAACATTTCTTTTTCCTTCCATCACACCAAAGGCATGCTTTCAAGTTAGTTAGAACCTTTAGCCTTAATTTTTAGGTGACATGTAAATAATTAACATTCCTCAGATTAACAATACATTCAAAAATTATTTTAAGATACACAGAAATTTCACTAAACAATTTTAAACAACAAAGATACATATTTAAGCAATAAGGACAGATCAATTTACAGAAGCAGAGACAGAATGCAATCCAAACCACAGCTTTGGGTAAACACATTATCTAGAACCTAGGTTAAACTTAGGCATATCCTGGGTCTCCCAAACACTGAGTTGCAAGTTAGCTGGAGCCCTCCCAACCCTGGGACAGCTGCACTGTCCCTCCCAGGCAAAGGAAAAATATGCCCTTTAGGATCTGTATGAAACCACAGTTTCTATCTGACTTTAGAAATTGGATTACTGCTATCAGTCTCTTTTAAAGACTCTGACATAACCTTTAATTGTCTTTAATTTAAGGAAAGCAGGGTTTTCTATTTAAGAGATTAGCTTAAAAATAAATCTGCGAGGCAAGCACACTTCCTGCCCCATCCACATTTCTGCAGCAAAACTCTGCCTTAAAGCTCCACCCCTGACTAAATCAGAGGGAGGGGCCTTTGCTGTTTCAAGATGGCGGCCCACAGGGGAGCGGCAAGTCATGTGGCTGACATGGCGGCTGCCAAGTCATGCAGCCCAAAATGGTGGCTGTACCAATAAGCAAAGGCATTTAGTTACCACAATTACACAATTTTTCCCGATTCAATCCGAACCTTAAACTTTTAGCTGGCAAGTTAAATATTCAGCATTTTTCAATATTACTTTCAAGTGGCTCTGGAAAACCACATTTGAGCCTTGCAAAGCAGGTTCTGGCCTACCTGGTTTTTTTTCAGATGTAAATTGACCACATTCTTTAAGATTTTGCTACAGGCAGGAGGCAACTATCTCCTTCCTCCATTAAGAAAAGCTTTCGTAATTAACAAAGGACCATTTTTTTTCCCTTGGAAAAACTGTTCTTCATTATGGAAATGCCAATCCTGCTGCTAGAATCTAGCTAGCATCTTTTTTCCTGGGTAAATGATTAGTATTGGGATCTATTCTCCACATTCATAAGGAGATTCCAGCCCAAAACTCTATCCAAAATCGGATGGTGTGCACATTAGTTTTAAGCCAGCTTTTCTCCTTACATGTGCACAGAAATCTGTTTTCACAGATCATTACTCAGATGCCCACCTGACCTAAGTCCTGGAGCCACACAAAGGAGGGGAGAAGGCAGGCCCCCTCCCTCCACACTCACATACTTTCACCAGACATTCATTCAGAGTTTAAACAATAACAACTTCCCAACTCCTGAGGGAGCTCTACAGCCTCCCCCAATCTCCTTGAAATGATCAATCACAATACCCAAAGGAGCAGTCCAAGTCCATCCCATAACGTCCGTCCAGTAAGCCCACAGAAAAAAAAACCATACAAACACAGAAAACTAAGAGGGCCCGAAAATACAGCCTTCCAACTCCATGGAAGTGAAACCAAAACAATCTTCCAACTCCATGGAAGCAAAAACCGAAAACGATGGCTGCGCACCAACCAGCGGGAGCGACCCACCTGTCTCAGATTGAGGGGGTTCCTACAGACCTTCCGACTCCGCAGAAGCAAAACTACACCCCTCCAGATGGAGGGTCGAGGCGTCCCCCAACTCCTCCCACCCTTGATCCCCCTGTGCGTCCACTTAGATCATTGCAGGCAATTACAGATTTCAGAAGTGAGCTCACACAGGACAGATACAAAACACACAACGACACAGACACCTACCGCGGTCAGTCAGGCCCTCCGGACTGGGGGTCCCTCGATGGTGTTGGGGATCCCGGCAAGCCCCCAAATGTTATGCCCAGGTTTCAAGATCCCCAACAGACCAACAGGGAGCCAGCCAAGTCCGATGCAAAAGCAGAGAGTCCTTTATTATTATTACAGACCCGGGTCTGGCTCCCAGCCTCTTCCGATGCAATGGCAAGAGGAGAGAGAGGCAGCCGTGAGAAAAAACAGGGTTTTAATAGGGGGTGGAGTGAGGGGAGGAGAGCTGACTGTGGGCCCTGCCGATTGGCCAGGCGCAAGCCGGGTCTTGTTACATAGGATGTGGTAATTTTTATGGTGCACACATCCCTCGACTGTCATTGGTTAGTTTAAAGAAATCCCGGGCGTGGCCAGCAGAGGCCTGGGCTTCCAGGAAGAAGGAGGTCTGAGCACATGGCTACTGCCCCAACATGGAGGATACGGGGCAAGATGGAGGGCATAGCCCTCACCCTTTCAATAAAGTCTTCTGTGGTGAGTACAGAGAATAAAGTCAGAGTTGGAACCTGTGGGAACCATAAGGCAGGCTCTATGCAGGGCTGTGTCCAGGAGCTCCAGGTAGTGACTACAGTGAGGTAGCTGTGAACCACAGTCAGACTGCAAGCAGCTGAGATGAACTTGCAATGGCTAGACAGAATTTTCTAGTCCATAATAATGGAGAAGTTTAAGGCCTTTGAGCTGAGGGGTGGGTAGGAGTTGTAGTGGAGGGAATGATCTCTGGTATAAACTATGCACATGTAAAGAAATTGTTGGTATACTGAAGAATGAATTTCACAGAATCCACAACTTAACAAACATATTAACTCTAAACTGCCATATAATTTTAGCGTACATAAGAATATCCTAACCCAAGCTGGTTTGGCTCAGTGGATAGAGCATCAGCCTGCAGACTGAAGGGTCCTAGGTTCGATTCCAGTCAAGGGCATATGCCCGGGTTGTGGGCTCAATCCCCAGTGTGGGGCATGCAGGAGGCAGCCAATGATTCTCTCTCATCATTGATGTTTCTATCTCTCTCTCTCTCCCTCTCTTTTCCTCTCTGAAATCAATTAATACACACACACACACACACACACACACACACACACACACATATATATTTAAATAATATCCTAGGAGGGTGGTTTAAAATGGAGATTCTTGACCCCATTCTTGTCTGATTAAGTCTGTCAAGGACAACACTGAGAGAAGCATTGACAAACTGTATCCTGGGCACAGGTGGGACAATCCCCAGTCTTCAGGCAAGGTCTCTAGGGCTCCCAGGACCTTCTTACACAGGCCATCAGTGTAACCATCCTTCTAAAGGTTTGAACCAGGTGAGGCTTGTTGTATGCTCTGCATTCCCTAACCAGAACCTCTGAAATTTCTTCTCCCACCTGTGCTACCTAAAACAAGCAACATCTAATACTAAGAAAGATGCATCCCCCAACTTCCTATCTACGTGTCATGTGTTACATCAGACTAAGCCACAGTTAATCTTATCATGTCACTTAACCAGCTAAGAACCTGTGAAATTTCAGTTTTCAAACAAATAAAATCTCAGTTTTTACATCCTTCTGCACTTTCCAGGGCAAGATGAAAGAGAAAAGATTTATTTATTTTTTGTTCATTTTGTTTGAATGTGAGTTGTATATGTACTAAAATCCACCCTTTTTAGATGTATAGCTCTATGAGTTTTGACAAACTAAGACACTTGCAGAACTACCACCACAAACAAGATTTGGAATATTTCTATCACCCAAAAAAAGGCCCTTGTGCTGCTCTGTAGTCAATCGCATACCTGTTGTCACTATACTTTTGCCCTTTCCTGACTATCATACAGATGGCATCATACAGTAGATATTTCTTTGTATCTTACTTTTTTCACTTACTACAATGCATCTGAAATGAATCTATGTCCTTCATGTATCAGTAGCTTGTTTCTTTTTATTAAAGTAGTATTCAATCATGTAATAACTGTCTATGGTGTTGGATGATACTAAAAATATAGGGGTGGCACTTTATAAAGTATATAATGTCTCACCACTATGCTCAACACCTAAAACTAATACAACATACTATTGAATGTAAACTGCAATTGAAAAAAAAGTGGTCAGGTGTGGGGCGTGGTTACGGTGTTTTGGCCAGGTTCAAGCATTGGACTAATGAAAGGACAGGGTCCTCTCATTGCCACGTGCAAGTCCCAGCTGGAGGGCAGGGCCCTCCCAGCACAATTATAGCCAACAGCTGTGGTTGTAAGCTTGAACTTATGGACCGAACACATAGCCCCACGTGCCTTGTGATAGAGTTCGGGTGCATGTAGTTGAGTGAGGTTGAAACTCACGAGAATGCTGTAAACAACGTGATCACACCCCTACTTTGCCTCGTGGCATCTGCTATAAAATAAAGACATGGCTTGTGAGCGCTGTTTCCTCATCAGGAAGCAGCATCCAACCGAGACCCAGCTTTCATTCTCTTGTCTGTCTTTTCCCAATCCTTTCACCCCTCCCCCCCTCAGGGTCACCGAACCAGGCTGAGCTGGCATGGCACATAAGGTGCCCTGGGGCTGAGTATGCCATGGTTGTGCCGGCTCCCCACAGTCAGGAAAGGCTTCGTTGAGCTTTGAAGAAATTGAAGGAACAAGCTTTGTGAGTATCTATCTGGGGTTATGGGCTATGGACAGAACTGTGTCTCCTTTACTTTCGAATTCATATGAAGTCCTTACCTGCCCCACATCCCACCCCCCACACACACTTCAGAATGTAACTGTTAGGTTAGGTGGCTCAGGAGGCGGTGAAGGAAATAAAGAGAGTTGATCAGAAAAGGAAGGAAGGAAGGAAAGTTTATTCTGCGTCCCCGGGAGACCCAGGTACCCCCAAGGACAGGGCATGTGGATTCACGCCAACAGGGAGGGGGGGCGCTTTTTTTATACTGCGGTTGGGTGAGGGGCGGGGACATGAGCTGAGGTATTCAGCTGAGGAAGTTTCAGCTGCAGGGGGTCAGCAAGGTATTCAGGAATGAGTCAGTATCTGTGTGGGGGTCATGGAGAAGCCAGTATCTGTGTCTGGCATGCTGATAGTAGAAATGCCAGGGGGAGTCCATTATCTCGTCACATGTCTGCATGTATCCAATCCTGGGCTCTCTCCGACCTAACAGTAACCATATTGGAAATAAGGCCTTACAAAGATGATTAAATTAAAATAAAACCTAGAAAGTGGTGTGACCTCATTTATGGGAAGCAAGACAAGACTGAATTGCTGGGTTAAAAATAGTTGAATAATTGCCCTGGTGCACGAATCCATGCACATTGAAAGGAAACTAATTAGAAGAAATACTTTAATATCGCTATTTGTCCTTTCTCTGTCATAGAAGTGTCAACCAAATTCACGATTGACAATGACATCAAAACACACGCGTGTGATTGGCGCCAGTGAGAGCTTTATATGTATTGAGCATGTGCGAGTCAACTTAGCCTTTTATATATATATATAATAAACTTGCTTAAATAGACCTGCTTTCTGATTTAGCTAAACTTTTTCCAGCCCAGTGAAGCACCCCAACTTCTCTTTCAGGTAATTGTCAGCAACACAGCAGTAAATATCAACACGAAACAGATTATTATTGTAGATCACGGAGAGAGAACAAAGGGTAAAATACTTTACTGCAGCAGTGTTTGACTATATTCTGGGCAGTGAGAAAACCTGAAGTCATTTTCAAGGTCCACCATTTCTTCTTTTCAGTCAGGTCAAGTTTCTAAGCTTTCTAAATTTCCATTTTCTGGCTAATGAAAACAAAATAGGATTCCACGGAGTCTCCTATCTACCTACTCCAGGACTTCTGTGAGGGTCAAATGAGATGAGGCATGGGAAAATGCTTTACAGACATTTGGTCAAAGTGAAATGTTTGCACCTGACTATAAAGCAAGTTGTGTTCCTGGGCTGAAGAAACTCCAAGGAGGCTAGTCGCTAGGGAGAGAAAGCCGGGCATTGCTATATGACGTCATTACCCAGCTCGCACAGCAACTGTTTCCAGACTGTGCTGGGCTGTGCTGTGGCCCCATATTGTGCCATGGCAGCATTGGCTGAGATTTGGTGGGGTGTCACTCTGGGGTGGTGGCGGGGCTTGTGTCCCACTTGGGGGAAGCTGAGCGTTGCTTTGTTGGCATCAGGTCTGCACTGAAGTTTCTGTGTAAATGACCAGTGTGTGTCTTGGCAGCTCCTGCATTGAGCATCTGCCCCCTGGTGGTCAGTGCACGTCATAGCGACAGGTCCATTGGGCGGAGGTACACTTAGCATATTAGCCTTTTATATATATAAACTAGAGGCCCTGTGCAGGAAATGCATGCATGGGTAGGGTCCCTAGGCCTGGCCAGCAATCAGGGCTGATCGGGGCCTTCTGGCTGTCGGCCGGGGCCTTCCTTCATTCTGTGCCACCCCCTGGTGGTCAGCACACATCATAGTGAGTGATTGAACTCCCAGTCGAACTCCCGACGGATACTTTACATATTATATATATAGAATATATATATCTATAGCTATAGATATAGATATATAGATATCTATATCTATAGATATAAATATGTAGATATATAAATAGATAGATAAGATGAAGACTGAGAATTGTTGTTTGAATGAGCAATGGAGGCCTCAGCAAGAGCAATCTGGTGGATTCTGGGCATGAAAGCCTGACTCGTGTGTTGAGAAAAACTGAAGGCAAGTTGTTTAGAACAACTTGTAAGTTTTGCTGTACTTGTAGGAGCAAGAAAATGTGGAGGAAGATGGAGGGGGAAGTGGGCTTTTTTTGGTTTTGCTTTTGGATGTTAAAAAATTACAGCATGTTTATGCCAGTATCTTTAAAAAATCTTCAGTTTTCTTTTTTTATTGATTAAGGTATACATATGTGTCCTTATCCCCCTATTGCCCCCTTCACAGAGTTTTGATGGGACAATAGCTTCCCAGGTACTCTCCTCATCTTTGATGCCATTCTTTTGAATACACTGCTGACTAAACCACAACTCTCATCCTTTCACGCCTCTGCTCAAAAATCTTCAGGGTGTCCTTAACTGCTGCATGAGGTTCCAATTCCTTAGCTGAACAGTCAAATCTTCTCCAGTTTTGACTTTTGCAGTTTTCTCTCTTTCTTCTCCAAAGTCCGATGCCACAGCAGGGTCAGAAGGCTCAGGTTAAAGTCGCGATTCTGCTCTGTGACGTTGGACGAATTCCGAAGGGGAAGGGGCGTGTGGAGTAGACAGGATCACCTATTAGATCGCAGGCATCTCTAAGAAGCCTTACCTCGCAGCATCCTAGGGACTGCACGCGATATGGTGTTCTAAAACCGCTTCATCCCTTTCACTTCTAACCACACGGCTCGTGCAGTCACTTATGTTTCCCGCCTCGCTTTTGCCTTTCCAAACACACCAGGCTTTAGAAGAGCCACTGTGGCAGCTCCTTTAACGGCTTCCGCGTCCGATTCACCCGGAACTCGCTCCCAACTCCCGTCACTAGGGACCGACCTCTCCACAGTCAGAATTGGCCACGTAGTAAGTGCTGCTTCCAGCCAATCAGGAAGAAGTTATCTCAGAGCTTTGAGGGGCATCCGCTTCCACCAATGAACTTCAAGTCTTCTCTGGCTAACCGCTTCCGGAACAGGGCCGGGCCTCGGAGGGGACAGTACGATTTGATTGGCAGGCGTGATGTTGACAACCGGGGAAAGCCCACCTTCTGCAACAGGACCAGCTTGGATTCCCGGAGTGGCAGTGACCGCAGCCAATAGGAGAGTAGACGCGCGGAAAGTTTGCTCAATGGGTGATGTCGGAGGGAGACTGTCACTCAAGGAGCGGTGGCTGAGAGCGAGGTGAGACGTGGCGGGAGGACCGGGCTGGCGGTCAGGCCGTTGGGACCCGCAGCTCATCCGCGGCTGCTCGGTGGCTCAGGCCGGCAGGAAAGCGGGCGCCGGCGACTTCACCTCCATGCACGCGCGCAGGGCCGGCCGCTGATGGAACGCGCTGCCCACTCGGGGCGGCTCGCGCGGGCGGCGGCGCCGCTGCTGCTGCTGCTGCTGCTGCTGGGGCTTGCGTGCTGACGGAAGCTGCGGGGCGCGCCGGCGACCTACCCGCCCCGGGCGGCGGAGGGCGGCGTCTGGAGGCCCCCGCGACTAATCCTTACCTGGGCCCTGCGGGTGCGGGCGGCGGGGGCCTTGACGTTTGAGTGAACGTGGAGAAAGGATTAGAGGAGACCACGGGGCAAACAGAAACCG
>NW_005871069.1:5512476-5522448 GCF_000147115.1 Myotis lucifugus
GGGGTCCCCTCGGCTGCGGCCTCTCGCCGGTGGAGAACTGGCAGTGGCTGGGCGAGCGCGGGCCGCCTTCCTGTCGGTCCTGGCAGGTGTCTTGGGATGATCTCAGAAGAGCGCAGAGACGGGAAAGAAACGTTCCTTTCCCTCGATTGTTTTGGGCTTTTTTCTTACTCCAAGGAAACTTTCAGCCCCCACCCCACCCCACCCCACCCCACCCTCTTTTCTTTCTTTCGTGAATCACCAGTTATCTGTGCTGGTGTGACAGCTGTTTTGGGAGAGGACTTTACGGAGAGATTTCTACATTCCCGTTTTTATTTTTTAAAAAATATATATTTTATTCATTTCAGAGAGGAAGGTAGAAGGAGAGAGAGATAGAAACATCATTGATGAGAGAGAATCACTGCTCGGCTGTCTCCTGCACGCCCACACTGGGGATGGAGCCCACCGCCGGGCATATGCCCTTACTGGGGGTCGAACCGTGACCTCCTGGTTTATAGGTCCACGCTCACCACTGAGCTGTGCCAGCCGGGCTCTATATTCCCTTTTAAACAGAACCCTGTCGCGCCCCGGAGCAGGGGTAATGTCAGTGCTTCTCAGATTGAGATCTGGGGAAACCTGCATCAGAATGCCTGGGGATGCTAGTAAACTCCACCCCAGAGCCACGGAGTCAGTCTTTTTCTGGGTAAGAACCTCGAATCTGCAAATTTAACAAGCAAACCAGACAATTTTTGAACACACTAGGCAAAGTTTAAGAGCTATGGGTAGGTTCTTGAATTTTGGCAGTTTTGATATGTAGAGAATTTATCATATAAACATTTAATATAGGGCTGTCTTGGTTGAGTTGGTTAACCTCCTTAAAAATGATACTTAAAGATACATGTTTTAAAGCACTTTTCCAAGTCTGGACACAAATGTAAGGCATTTTAATGCTAAAGTATTTTGCAGACAGCTGTCTGAACAAACCTGGGGAGAAAGTGATGTCCCATTTAGCAAATGGGATGATAAAGGCAGTGTTAGGTAAATTAAACCAGGGAGGGCTACAATTGTAGGTCACAAAGTATTGTAGGTTTATAACATACTGATTACTAGATCATAACAAATAGGTTTAATTTTCAGTTAATTATCGGAACCTTGATCTATGTACCTGCAAACTATAAATAGGATAAGTAATAAAAATCTCACCACTTGAATGTTTATATGTAGATTTTTTTAAAAAATAGCAAATGTTTGACAATTTTCATAGGCTTTGCTAATTAATTAACTTTCCTGGAAGAGTGTTTTATCTTGAAACTTCTGAAGTGCCTGCTCAAAGTAAGTTCCATGAATTAATATGTTTCATTTTTCTTAAATTACAAATCCACTGCAGCAGGTACTTGTGGGTACTTACAAAGGCCTGCACGGTGCTCTGGGGCTCCAGAGGATGGGCAGATCCAGCCCTTCTGGAGGAGTGGAGTCTCGCCCCTAGGATTATATGAGATGACCCATGACATAGAGCAGAAGCAGTGCAAATTAAGTGCCACCAGTGCCTGGAGGTTTTTGTGGTTTTCAGGAGGTTGGGTACAGGCGATGAGGTAGATGAGAAGATAAGCAAAGGCTGAGGCAGAATGAGGTGGTTCCTAAAAAGTGGTTAGAATTGTGATGGGCAGACATGGGATTTGAGGAAACAGCAAGAGGCACAAAATCTGGAAAATACATTTAAGGAAACTTTTTAAAAAAAGATATTTTTTATTGATTTCAGAGAGGAAGGGAAAGGGAGAGACAGAAACATCAGTGGATGAGAGAAATCATCGATCTGCTGCCTCCCGCATGCCCCTCACTGGGGATCTAGCCTGAAACCTGGGCATGTGCCCCCGACCTGGAATCGAACTGTGACCTCCTGGTTCATAGGTCAATGCTCAACCACCGAGCCACACCCCACACCGGCTGGGCTAGAGAATTTTTTATTCATATACATCTTTGTGTGAGACCTGTGTGTATGTGAGTGATTAGACAGACATATGGGAGTGCTGGGCAAGGTGGAGAAAAAAATGAGACTATAAAAATAGCTGGGGCCATATTGTATAGATCTAGCTTCACACTAGCAGTACAGAAGGGAGTGTGTTAGAAGTCCAGAATCAGACACCACTCAGACCCACTGAGGAAGTATCTGTGTTTTAACAAGATTACAGTGTGCTTCGTATGCACATTACAGTTGGATAAGTGATGTGTGAAGTATCTCAAGTGCCAGTCCTGATTAAAGTTTGTGCTTAAGAAATATTTCTCCAGCAATACCATGTACTGAAAGCTTGAGGTGAGGATACCACAAGGACAGTGTTGTAACAGTTCAGAGGAGAGGTTCGCTGTTAAGTGGATGTAGAACAGATGTTTGAGGTAGAATCTTGGTTCCTAGCAAATGAATCAGTTCTACCTACCTTGGTACTCCCATCCAAAGACTGAGACTGGGTGGCCAGAAAGTGAGAGGATTTTAGGGGAGCAGGGAAGAAAAGAGAAGGGGTTTGGTGATGGACATGGTGACTTGTAGGTCCAGGCAGGACTCTAGACCAGGGGTGGGCAAACTTTTTGACTCGAGGGCCACAATGGGTTCTTAAACTGGACCGGAGGGCCGGAACAAAAGCATGGATGGAGTGTTTGTGTGAACTAATTATAAATTCAAAGTAATCATCATTACATAAAAGGGTACGGTCTTTTTTTTTTTTTTAGTTTTATTCATTTCAAACGGGCCGGATCCGGCCTGCGGGCCGTAGTTTGCCCACGGCTGCTCTAGACTCTAGACTCAACCCCTTTCACAGTGGTCGCCTAAGACCATCAGAAAACACATATATAATTACATATTGTTTTTGTGATTAACCACTATGCTTTAATTATGTTCAATTTGTAACAATGAAAATACATCCTGCATATCAGATATTTACATTACGATTCATAACAGTAGCAAAATTACAGTTATGAAGTAGCAACGAAAATAATTTTATGGTTGGGGGTCACCACAACATGAGGAACTATATTAAAGGGTCTCGGCATTAGGAAGGTTGAGAACTACTGGTCTAGAGGGAGATATTTGGTAGGCAGATGGAAATGAGTGACTGAAGTTGGAGAGCAGTCAGGATAAATAGGTGAAGCTATGAGAAAATGAGGCTCATGATAAGTCCTCAGGAAATGCCTTATATTTTAAAGACATGACAGCAAAGGAGACAGCTATCACTGGCTAGGTTGGTGGTATAGAGTAAGGACTGAGAAGAATGAGGGATTTGGTGATGAGTGCACTTAAAGAGTTTATGTAAAGCAAGAGTACTCAGCAAGAGGGAGGTTAAGGATCCCCCTTTTCATTCCCAGCCCCTTCTTCCCTCACAGTTAAACCTGATAGGAGGCAAATTTTAGGAACAGGGACCTCTGATCTTAATTACACACACACACACACACACACACACACACACACACACACACACACACACACACACGAGAGAGCCTATTTGCATAGGTTGATAAAGAGGATTGGAGGAGGAGGTGAAGGTAGTTGGGGAGGATCTACTTGGCAAGCAGGAGGTTCACTTTTCTCAGAAACAAGGTGAAAATAGAGGAATTTTGCCTGGCAGAATGTAAGTGACTTTTGGCAAACAATTCTCTAGGAAGACATAGGCCCAGATTCAGGGGTCTACCTGATAGCTTAAGATAACGTGGGAAGTTTGAGAAACTTTGGGTAAATTGAGACTCAGCAGGAGCTAAGTATGCAATGTTTATAGAACTTTTTTCTAAATTCTCAAAAAAAAGAGAGAATATCAGTTCATAATAACAGGCCAATATTCTGTTTGTTTCAAGAAGGAGGATTAGGAGAAAGATTTGAATTAACCAAGTGTTTATTACAAACAGCTGTGAAGAATTTTGCCGCTTATAAACTTTTAAAGAGGGAGGTGGGGAATTAAGATAGTCATTTTTGCATGTTGTCTTGATGCCCAAGAAGCAGTATAAGGGTCACTAATTCTTTTCTTTTTCTTTTCTTTTCTCTTCTTTTCTTTTCTTTTCTTTTTTTTTCTTTCTCTTCTCTTCTCTTCTCTTCTCTTCTCTTCTCTTCTCTTCTCTTCTCTTCTCTTCTCTTTCTCTTTCCTCCCTCCCTCCCCCCCTCCCTCCCCCCCTCCCTTCTTTCTATTGATTTTAGAGAAAGGGAGGGAGAGAGGGAGGGGGTGAGAGAGAGAGAGAAACAGAAACGTTAATTTGTTGTTCTACTTGACATTCATTGGTTGATTCTGGTATGTGCCTTGACCAGGGATCGAATCTGAAATCTTGCATATCTTGATGACCCTCTAAAACCAACTGAGCTACCAGGCCAGGTGTTTTTTTCTCCTGATGGCATTTTCATTGGCTTCATTCTAAATGCTTACTCTGTACCTCAAGCATGTTAATGAATGACTTAAACTATTTTTAAAAAAATATTTTATTGATTTTTTACAGAGAGGAAGGGAGAGGGATAGAGAATTAGAAACATTGATCAGCTGCCTCCTGCACACCTCCCACTGGGGATGTGCCCGCAACCAAGGTACATGCCCTTGACCAGAATCGAACCTGAGACCTTTCAGTCCACAAGCTGACGCTCTATCTACTGAGCCAAACCGGTTAGGGCTAAACTATTTTTTTTTAAAGTAGCTAAAATAAAGGTAGTTTTCTGATAGCAGTCTTGTCAGTGCTAAAGTATGTTTATTAAATATTACATTTATTTGAAATTTAGATGGGATGGCCATTGCACAAAGTTGGGAAGAAAATGACAATCACCTCATTGTTAGGTTTTATGCAAGTTGGCATAATTTGAGTTACCAGTTTTCTGACTCCAACAGAAATAGCAATTTACAAAATGTTACTGGTGGTGGTTCTTGGGATGGGATGGGCATCTTCCTGTTGAGGACATCTGACAAACTCAGAAGTTGTCAAGAACTAGTTTTATCTTAACAATCACTCTAATTTATAAAGTATCTGTTTCTTTTTTTTCCTGCCTCTAATTTCCCTATAACAAAAGTTACAAAATTTGATAATCTATGGTGTTTCTTCAATTCGTACATCTTTAAATTGATTTTTTAAATTTAATGAGATAGCATGAAAATACTCTGCAAGATGAAAGATGATTTTGTTCCTCTTTATTCCTCTCTCTGTTCTTTCACAAACGGATCTGATGTGAATCAGTGGTACAGAAATTGGATAGATTTTCAGATTCATCGTCATGCTTTAAAAAAAAAATACGACCATGGAATAATAGAATCTCAGAATGCAGTGTTGAAAGGAAACTTTTTCAACTCCAGACTTTTAACATTGACTAAAATGCACATTTAAAGAAGAATTTATGTGTAACTTTCATGGCAAGTTATAAGCCAAAATAAACATACTTTAGGCAAGCAATGGGCAAGCCTTCCTGTCTACAATTGTCTTTTTAGTTTAATGACATCTGGACTCTAGATATGATATGTGCCAGGATTGAGGGGACTCTACTTAATTTGAACTCAGCAGCCTTTGCACTCCAAGGCATTTTGCACAGGGTGTCCTGTCTTTTGTCAGCTGCTGTAATCTGTAGTTTGGACATGGCTTTTCTTCATTCTTTACTGCCTAGGAACTCCATCTGTTTTATTTTTCCCTTTCCTTTTTTTGTAAGAGAGGGGCTACTTTATATTTTCATTGGAAAATGTTTTAAAATACAGAGGACAACTTGTAGGTTAGGACTAAATATGAGAGGGTAAGGTTACTTTTATCTTTTCACCCTGTTCTTTTTGTAAATAACCATTTTGATTAAAAATGTTTCATAAAGTAAAAAAAAAAAAAGTGCTTCCAAAATGTTTTAATCTAGTAGGAAAAGGATATTTGTCACCTGCATGTTGTCTAGTGGATATGTCAAGGTTACAAAGTAGAGTTGGTAATTTTTTTAAAAATATATTTTTGTTGATTTCAGAGAAAGGGAAAGGGAGAGAGAGATAGAAACATCAATGATGAGAGAGAATCATTGATTGGCTGCTTCCTGCATGCCCCCTACTGGGGATCGAGGCTGCAACCTGGGCATATGCCTTTGACTGGAATCGAACCTGGGACCTTTCAGTGCACAGGCGGATGCTCTTATCCACTGAGCCAAACCGGCTAGGGCTTGTTGGTAATTTTTGACATTATATTTGTTTTCATTTGGGGCACGGATAGTCTTCTGATATGTTTAAATAAAGGAAGTTTGATTTGAAGATTTACTTAGTAGGTGGGGACTAAGAAGTAAAATCCAGTGAGTATTAGTTTGTTTTTGAATGAGAACATGTTGTTTATTTTTATTTTAATATATTTTATTGATTTTTTACAGAGAGGAAGGGAGAGAGACAGAGAGTCAGAAACATCGATGAGAAAGAAACATCGATCAGCTGCCTCCTGCACATCTCCTACTGGGGATGTGCCCGCAACCAAGGCACATGCCCTTGACCGGAATCGAACCCGGGACCCTTCAGTCTGCAGGCCGACACTCTATCCACTGAGCCAAAGCAGTTTCAGCATGTTGTTTATTTTTAAATCATTTTTTATTTTTCAATTATAGTTGACATACACTATTATATTAGTTTCAGGTGTACAGCCCAGTGATTAGACATTATACAACTTACTAAGTGATAATCCCAATAAATTTCACACTTATCTGACACCATACATAGTTATTAGAATATTATTGACTATATTCCCTTTGCTGTACTTTACAATCCCCATGACTATTGGTAACAACCAATTTGTACTTCTTAATCCCCTCATCTTTTTCACCCAGCTCCCAACCCCCTCCCATCTGGCAAATGTAAAAATGTTTTTTGTATCTATGAGTCTGTTTTTGTTCTGCTTATTTATTTTGTTTTTGTTTTTTTAGATTCAGTTATTTTAGATATGTGTTTATTGCCATTTTATTGTTCGTATTTATTTACTTTTTTTATTGATTAAGGTATTACTTATGTGTCCTTATCTCCCGTTTGCCCCCCTACTCCCCTGCTCATGCCCTCACCCCCCTGGTGTCTGTGTCCATTGGTTATGCTTATATGCATGCATACAAGTCTTTTGGTTGACCTCTCTCCCTTACCCCCACCCTCCCCTACCTTCTCTCTGAGGTTTGACAGTGTTCATATTTTTTTACCTTTTCCTTTAACATATCATATAATACTGGTTTGGTGGTGATAAACTCCTTTAGCTTTCTTGCATCTGGGAAGCTCTTTTCTGTTCTTGCATTCTAAATTATAGCTTTGCTGGCTAGTGTTAGTTGTAGGTCCTCGTTTTTCATTATTTTGAACTAGAGGCCTGGTGCACGAAATTCGTGCACTCGGGGCGGGGGGGTGGTCCCTCAGCCTGGCGTGCGCCCTCTCACAGCCTGGGAGCCCTTGGGGGATGTCTGACTGCTGTCAGTCGGACATCCTTAGTGCTGCTGCAGAGGCAGGAGAGGCTCCTGCCACAGCCACTGCACTTGCCAGCCATGAGCCTGGCTTCTGGCTGAGTGGCGCTCCCCCAGTGGGAACACACTGACCACCAGAGGGCAGCTCCTGCACTGAGTGTATGCCCCCTGGTGGTCAGTGTGCGTCATAGCGACCGGTCGTTCCGCTGTTTGGTCAATTTGCATATTAGCCTCTCATTATATAGGATAGGATATTTCATGCCAGTCCCTTCTGGCCTACAAAATTTCTTTTGAGAAATCAGCTGCCAGTCTTATGGGAGCTCCCTTGTAGGTAACTAATTGCTTTTCTCTTGCTGCTTTAAAGATTCTCTCTTTGTCTTTAATCTTTGGCATTTTAATTAACAAGAGGTGTGGGCCTCTTTGGAATCACCTTGTTTGGGACTCTCTGTGCTTCCTGGACTTGTAAGTCTATTTCTTTCACCAGGTAGGGGAAGTTTTCTGTCATTATTTCTTCAAATGGGTTTTCAATATCTCTCTCTCTTCTCTTTCTGGCACCCCCATAATGCAAATGTTGGCACACTTGAATTTTTCCCAGAGGCTCCTTACACTATCTTCATATTTTTGGATTCTTTTTTCTTTTTTGCTCCTCTGATTGGGTGTTTTTTGCTTCCTCATATTTCAGATTATTGATTTGATTCTCAAAATCCTCTATTGTTGAATTCCTGTGTATTATTCTTTATTTCAGTCAGTGTATGCTTAATTTCTGACTAGTCCATTTTTATGTTTTCTACTTTTATTTCTATGTTTCCTATCTTTTTAAAAAATATTTTTATTGCTTTTTACAGAGTGGGGGGTGGGGAGAGAGAAAGAGAGAGAAACATCGATATGAGTGCCTCCTGCATGCTCCTCACAGGATCAAGCCTACAACCTGCTCATGTGCTGCAACCAGGAATCAAACCAGCAACCTTTCAATGCATGGGACAGTGACCAACCAACTGAACCATACTGGCCAGGGCTGTTTCCTGTCTTTTTTATTGGTTTTGTTTCTGTTAATCCTCACTGGAGAATATTTTTTCCATTTGCTTTTCAGAGAGTGCAGGGGAGTGAGGGACAGGGAGAGAGGGAAATATCAATGTGAGAGAGCCACATTGATTGGTTGCCTCCCACAGTGGGGGCTGGGAGTGAACCCCCAACCCAGCTAAGTGCCCTTGACTGGGAATCAAAATCATGACCCTTGGGTGTGATGGCCAAAGCTCTAACCATTGAGAAACACCAGCCAGGGCTGTTTCTTATCTCTTTATTGACATATTCACTGAGATCATTGAGGATCCTTGTAACCAGTGTTTTGAGCTTTGCATCTGGTCAATTGCTTGTCTCCATTTTGTATAGTTCTTTTTCTGGAGTTCTGTTCTTTCATTAGGAATATGTTTCTTTGTTTTCTCATTTTGGCAGCCTCCTTATGTTGGTATTCATGTGTTAGGTGGAGCTTCCACATCTACCAGACTTGGTAGAGTGGCCTTATGTATTCAGTGTCTTGTAGGGCCCAGTGGCACAGCCTCTCCAGTCACCCAAACTGGGAGCTCCAGGTGCGCAACGCCCCCCCCACCCCCCCGCCCCGCTTCTCCCCCAACTGTGGGCTATGTATACCCTTGTGGTGTAATTGAACCTTGATTGTTGTTGGCACATCAGTGAGAGGGATTTACCCTCAGGCCAATAGGCTACAAGATGGACTCCTACCATCCAGGAGGTTCAGCTGTGTAGGGGCCAACCCCACAGAGCAGGCCTTCCTTCAGCAGGGCCCTGGTGTCTGCTAAGTCTGCTCCTTGAGTGTGTCATTTGTAGAGGTGGTTGAGTGGTGCTTTGATGTGGTCTGAAGCTGTCCACTGGGTGCACTGACTCTAGGGCCTCCTGGGAAGTACAGGACAAGGTCAGCTGCCACCTGAATTCTGCCTGGGGCCACCTGCCATGAATTACAAAGTGATCTGCAGATGTCTGCTACTTTTGCTGGCTCAGAGGTTCCCAGGAGAGGTCAAGCTGTGAATCAAGACCAGATACTTCTAGTGTCAGGCCTGGGACCACTAGCGAGAGGTATGGGGCAGGCTGGGGCTAGGTGCTGCTTGTTTGAGAGATTTTAGGAAAGTCTGAAACATAAGCCAAGTCAGGCCATTTATATGGAAACTAGTGGCCCGGTGCACGAAATTCGTGCACAGGGGAGGGGGGTGTTCCTCAGCCCGGCCTGCACCCTCTCCAATCTGGGACCTCTGGAAGGATGTCCTACTGCTGGTTTACAGGGATCAGGCCTAAACCGGCAGTCGGACATCCCTCTAGCAATCCGGGACTGCTGGCTCCTAACCGCTCACCTGCCTGCCTGCCTGATTGCCCCTAACCACTCTGCCTGCTGGCCTGCTTGCCCCCAAATACCCCCCGCCAGCCTGATCACCCCCAACTTCCCCCCATGCCAGTGTGCTCACCCCCAACTGCCCCCCCTGCTGGGCCGGTTGCCCCCGAATGCCTCCCGCCCCTGGGGGGCGTGTTCGCCCCTCACCTTTCGTCTATTACTGACATATTTAGCACCAATTTGTTCCATTGGTAGATGTCTTTCT
>NW_005871069.1:5522773-5536312 GCF_000147115.1 Myotis lucifugus
GTTTTTCCAAGGCCCGGCCCCCCCCCCCCTGGGGGTGGAGGGGTCCCATCCTGGGGGGGCCTAACCCACCCTGGGTGGAGGGGGGCTTAATGGTCTTTTTTCCAGGCTGGCCATGCCCCCCCAGTGGGGGATCCCTCCCCCCCATGGGGGGCATGGCCCAGCCCTGGGTGAGGAGGGCTGAAGGGCTGTTTTTCAGGGCTGGCCACAGCCCCCTTCAGGGGTGGGGGGGGTCCTGCTGGGGGTGCCTGGCCAGCCTGGGTGAGGGGCTGAGGGCTGTTTTGCAGGGCTGGCCAAGGCCCCCCAGCGGGGACTCTTACTTCATGGGGTGTGGCCAGCCTGGGTAAGGGGCTGAGGGCTGTTTTCAGGCTGGCCACGCCCTCCCCCTTCCCCCCCACCCTCTGCGACCCAGGCCCTCAGCCTCTCCTTGAACGGCGGCCAGGGAGGGCTGGAAGCTTGCTTCCTCCATCACCAGGGACAACCCAAGCCTCCAGCTTCATGGCTACCGCCATCTTTGTTGGATAATTTGTATACTCGCCCTGATTGGCTGGTGGGCGTAGTGGGTGCCTGCGCACGCACTCCAGCCAGGCGGGAGCTTCCCTGGTGTCTGCTCAAGCCGCACTGCCCCGCCCCCAGCTCCCTGGCGTCTGTGCTTGCAAGCGGCCGGCCACTGTCGCCATGCAGCCCCTGGACCAGAAGTGAAAACCAAGAGCGAGGGGAGCACTGGGAATTCTGGGAATCATAGTTCTGGTGGCAGCACGAAAACCCGAGAGTACGGGGAGCACCAGGAATGCTGGGAATCGTAGTTCTGGTGGCAGACACGTTGTGGGATCTCCTAGACCAGTGGTTCTCAACCTGTGGGTCGCGACCCCTTTGGCGGTCGAACGACCCTTTCAGAGGGGTCGCCTAAGACCATCCTGCATATCAGATATTTACATTATGATTCATAACAGTAGCAACATTACAGTTATGAAGTAGCAACGAAAATAATTTTATGGTTGGGTCACAACATGAGGAACTGTATTTAAAGGGCCAGAAGGTTGAGAACCACTGTCCTAGACACTAGAGCAAAGTGAGCCTGGAGCAAGTTACTGTTGCGGGTGGGGGATGGAGGGAAAGCAAAGGTGAGAGACATAAATAAAGTCAGAGTGTCGAGGAAAAATTAAAAGGAAGATATCCTGCAACTTCTAGGAAATCTCCACCAATGGACTAAAGGAAAAAAAAAGACCTCTACTATTCTGTGAGCACAAAACCAAACTGGGTTGGGGTCTCAGACAATTCGCTCATATGATTGCGAAGACAGACAGAAACTCCTGGATTGGAGAGGGCTTCCCTGAGGGCTCCCAGTTTGGAGAGGGTGCAGGTCGGGCTGAAGGACCCACCCCCTGTGCACGAATCTTTGTGCACCAGGCCCCTAGTTCATTTAGAAAGGAGATTGTTGGCTACATCAAAAAAAGATTTAACCAAATCACTTAATTTTTTTTTTCTTTTTGTTTTTCAAATCACATTTTTAACTTTGTGGATTTTTTTCCTTCCCTCCAAAAGGAAATATGAACCTTTAAAATAAGCAATTGTTAATGTAGAAATTATCAAATCAATATAATGTTCTTGTGTCACCTGCCTGGCCATTGCATGGGAAATTTCTGCAGATAAAATTATTGTACTGAAGGAATTTAGCATGTACTTATCAGACTCTGATAAATTGAATTTAAATAGGCAGGTGTTCTGGGTAATTTAAGTCAAAGCAAACAGTTTTTTTAAAAATATATTTTATTGATTTTTTTACAGAGAGGAAGGGAGAGAGAGAGAGTTAGAAACATTGATGAGCGAGAATCATCAATCAGCTGCCTCCTGCACACCTCCTGCTGGGGATGTGCCTGCAACCAAGGTACATGCCCTTGACCGGAACCGAACCTGGGACCCTTCAGTCCGCAGGCCGATGCTCTATCCATTGAGCCAAAGCAGTTAGGGTGCAAACAGTTTTTTTTTTAAATTGGGTGTTCATTTTGGAATAAGGTCAGTTTTGCTTAGTTGAGGGCATTAATCGGAACAATAACAGGATAAGTGGCATCTTGATGAGATGTCTGGAGGAAATAAAAGCTGCACATTATAGTATGCTAGTAGTTGCCACTTATATAAACTTACAATTAACAGCATGATAGAATTATTGTTAGAAAACCTAAATTTACACTTCAAAATTCTGTTCAGAACCTCTTATTTGATGCATGACCTTAGACAGGCTACAACTTTTCATATTTTTCCCAGCTTTTTTCTTGTTTTTGTTTTATGTGAATACTAGTAATAGTATCTGCCTTACCAAGATTTATTGATTCAACAAACATTAATTGCATTTTTATTTATTTATTTATTTTATTAGGGGCTAGGCACTGTTAGGTACTGAGGGTAAAAAACATGGACCACTGGGCTTGTCCTAAACTCTCAGTCTGACAGAGAGAATGCGTGTTAAACAACTAACTATAATGAATGGATAATAGTGACGTAAGAGCAGTATGAGAGTGAAAAGAATGGAAGTGTCAAGTTAGTGAGTTCTTAACTGTGATGCTCAGGACAGTCTAGGTAGCAGGGGTGATGAGAGTGAGGGCACAGAGCAGTGGTTCCCAAGCTGGGGCTTCTGGACCCCTATGGATCTGCCAAAGTAAAAACGGGGATCTGTGAGAGATCAGTATTTTTAAAATAACCTGATGGAAATTGGACATTCATCGAGAAGACTAATTAAAGTCAAGTTTCCACAAATTTGGTAGTCAAAAAATAGTCATGGGATGTAAAGTATAGCATAGAGAATATACTCAATAATCTATCCTATCTAATAAAGCGGGAATATGCTAATTGACCCTCCCACCATCGCAAAGATGGTGGTGCCTACAGCCAATAAGGAGGGAATATGCTAATTGACTGTCACACCCTCAAATATGGTGGTGCCCATAGCCAATAAGGAGGTAATATGCTAATTGACTGTCCCACCCTCAAAAGATGGCAGTGCCCACAGCTAATAAGGAAGGAATATGCTAATTGACTGCCACACCATCAAAGATGGCAGTGCCCACAGCCACAAGATGGCTAGCAGGGGAGGGCAGTTGTGGGCAATCAGGCCAGCAGGGCAGGGCAGTTAGGGGCGACCAGGCCTGCAGGGGAGGGCAGTTGAGGGGGACCAGGCCGGCAGGGGAGGGCAATTAGGGGCGACAAAGCCGGCAGGGGAGGGTAGTTAGGGGCGACCTGGCCGGCAGGGGAGGGCAGTTCGGGGGGACCAGGCCGACAGGGGAGGGCAGTTAGGGGTGACCAGGCCGGCAGGGGAGGGCAGTTGGGGGTGATCGGGCAGGTAGGGCAGCAGTTAGGCGTCAATCAGGCTGGCAGGGGAGTGGTTAGGGGGTGATTAGGCTGGCAGGCAGAAGCGGTTAGGGGCAATCAGGCAGTCGAGCGTTTGGGAGCCAGCACTCCCGGATTGTGAGAGGGGGCGTTTGGGCTGGCAGTCGGACATCCCCCAAGGAGTCCCAGATTGGAGAAGGTGCAGGCTGGGCTGAGGGACACTCCCCTCCCCCCCCCCCCCGGCATGAATTTTGGGCACCGGCCAGGGCTCTAGTGTGTGTGTGTGTGTGTGTGTGTGTGTGTGTGTGTGTGTATATAAAAGGCTAGGTGTCCATCCATCTGACCAGTAGCTATGACATGCACTGACCACCAGGGGGCAGATGCTTAATGCAGGAGCTGCCATGATGCGCAATGGTCATTTAAAAATAAACAGCACCACGGACCTGGCACTGACAAACCAACACTCGGCTTTCCCCAAGTGGAACACAGGCCCTGCCACCACCCCGGAGCAACACCCCACCAAATCACAGCCAATGCTGCCAAGAACCCATGGCGTAAAATGGGGCCCACAGTACAGCCCGAAAATGGTCGCTGTGGGTGCCAGGTAATGACGTCATGTAGCAACGCCTGGCTTTCTCTCCTTAGCAATTAGCCTCCTTAGAGTTTCTTCAGCCCAGGAACCTGACTTGCTTTATAGCCAGGTGCAAACATTTCATACTTTAACCAAATGTCTGTGAAGCGTTTTCACTTGCCTCATCTCATTTGATCCTCACAGAAGTCTTGGAGTAGGTAGATAGGAGACTCGATGGAATCCTATTTTCTTTTCATTAGCAAGAAAACGGAGATTTAGAAAGCTTAGAAACTTGACCTGACTGAAAAGAAGTAAGAAATGGTGGACCTTGAAAATGACTTTAGGTTTTCTTACTGCGCAGAAGATAGTCAAACACTGCTGCAGTTAAATATTTTACCCTTTATTCTCCCTGCATGATCTATAATAATAATCTGTTTCGTGTTGATATTTACTGCTGTGTTGCTGACAATTACCTGAAAGAGAAGTTGGGGTGCTTCACTGCGCTGGAAAAAGTTTAGCTACATCAGAAAGCAGGTCTAATTAAGCAAGTTTATTCTATAAATATAAAAGGCTAAGTTGACTGGCACATGCTCAATACATATAAAACTCTCACTGACGCCAATCACATGAGTGTGTTTCGATCTGTCATTGTCGATCATAAATTTGGTTGTCACTTCTATTAAAGAGAAAGGACGAATAGCGACATTAAAATATTTCTTCTAGTTAATTTCCTTTCAGTGTGCACAAATCCGTGCACTGGGACACTAGTATTGTAATAAGTATGTATGGTAGGTACTGAAAATATCGGGGGAGCACTTTGTGAAGTATATGACTGTCCACTATGCTGAACAGCTGAAACTAATACAAAATAATATTGAATGTGAACTGTAATTAAAAATAAAATTTTTAATTTTTTTGTTTTGATTTTTTAATCCTCACCTGAGGATTTTTCCATTAATTTTTGTTTTGTTTTTTAGAGAGAGTGGAAGAGAGAGGGAAAGACAGAGAGAAACATATATCTGAGAGAAACACAGCGACTGGTTGCCTCCTGCATGAGCCCCAACCAGCAGGGCCCAGGCCAGGGAGGAGCCTGTAACCAAGATATGTGCCCTTGACCGGAATTGCACCTGGGACCCTTTGGTCTGCAGGCTGACGCTCTATCCACTGAGCCAAACCGGCTAGGGCTAAAAATAAAATTTAAAAAATATATATCACCAGGAAAAAAATTAAAAGTCAATGTTTCTTTGCTTTGAGCTGATTTATATCAAACTTAATATAGTAATTTTAGCTACTTCTTTCCAGAAATCTTGAATATTTTGTTTGGTACTTATATATTTCCCGTAAAGATGTGGGAATTCACTAGAAGTGGTGTTTATTGGGCAAATGAAATCATTTAAGACTTGAGACAAAATAAATTAACAAAGGAACTTTGTTGAAAAGGTTAGAAACGTGTGTGTGTGTTGGGGGGGGGAGGTGGTGTGGAGGGGGCAGGCAGAGCTGTGGGCCATACCTAGGCATGTGGACTTTATTTAAAGGGCAGATGGAGCATCAGAAGTTTACATGGTTTCTTTTGTGGAAACAAAACTGTTGGAAGAGCAGAAGGGAAAGAGAATATGTCAGAAAAGCTTTTAAAAGTGTTCTAATGATTAATGAGACTCTGTTCCAGGGCAAGGGCAGTGGTAATGAACAAGAAGGGAAAGATTTAGAAGAAGCTAAAGTAATAGAATCAAGAGTACATGATTGTTGTTTAAATGTAGAGTGTGAGGGAGCAGGTAGAGTTGATGTAAATGCCAAAGCGGGGTTGGGAGAGAGAGGAGCTGTAAATACTGTGTGGGTGTGGGAGCTGTCATGTAATAGGTGAAGCTGTGGGCGTTGGAGAAACCTAGAACTCCATGCCTGCTTGTTCATGATTGAGAGCAGGAATGCGAGTGAGGATGGGTGCAGGGTCTGGTGCTGTGGAATCCAGGGAAAGAGGAATGCCCAGAATGAGGAGCTGCACATTGTCACCTGCTGCCACAGGGACACACCTTACTAGGAGAATGGATCTGGCCATTGGGAGAGGAGGTCGCTGATGACCTTTCTGGAGAGGAGCTAATAGTGCTTATTGTTCAGTCATCCAAACACTGCCTTAGGAAACTAAAGCAAGGTTAGGTGAGAGAGAGAGTTTACTGACAGAGTTGATCAATATGCCTTCTTCATTCAGGTAATAATAATTTCACTCTAAGAAAATAGTCCTTTCAGCTAAATCATGTTTGCCAAATGGGCCTTAATATGAGACTCACCTGGGGTACTTGTTAAGATCCTGTGGGTCTGGAACCTGTGAACCTTTACTGGTTTGTACAGGCACTCCACCTGACTTTTATGATCAGGGGTATTTGCGTTCCTCTAAGCTAGGTGAGCTAGCCATACAGGCAGACCTGGGAGATTTTACGGGTTTAGTTCTAGACCACTGCAATAAAATGAGTAACACAGTAAGCAAGTCATAATCAGGAGAATATGGTGTTCTGGAAACCGAGTTAAGAGTGTGTTTCATGGTGGGCAGGAGAAGTAGCTGATCAGAGGTCAAGTGAACTGAGACCTGACCATGGGGTTTTCAATGTGAAGGTGATAGGTGACTCCGGCAAAAACCTTTTCAGTGGAGTGGTAGAGACAAAAACTTGATTAGAAATAGTTGGATTTGGAGACAGAGTATATAACAACTCTTTCAAAAAATTTGCTCCTAAATGGGCAAGGAATGAATTGGAAGCTAGAGGGGGAGAGTGGTTGTTTGTGTGTAATCTGGGTTGGTTTTTATGTTGGAAGAAATCATAGCAGATTGGACTACTGAGAGGAATGGTCTGATAGAGGAGAATCATTGGTCTGGAGGCAAGAGTGGAGATTTGCAGGTGTGAGTCCTCATGTATGCATGAGGGAGAGATCTCTTGCCTAGGTGGAAATGGTGGTGGGGTTGGGAGTGTGGACTGTTTCCCACAGTAACAGGAGAAGGAGAATACATGGGTCCAGGTGCAGATAAATGGATAGATGTGGTGGTGGGAAACAGTCTTATTGGATTATTTCTGTTTGTCTCCGAAAAATAGGTAGCATAGTCCCTGAGATGCATGAGCTTGGAAGAGCAGGTGTCAGAAATTTGAGGAAAAATGAGAAATTTAATAGTCAACCTAGGACAGTGGGCAAGTGGATAGAATAGGGAAGTGTCATAAGATTGTTGAGCATCAGTAATAGCCCCTTTGAGGTTTGGTGATCATAATTAAAGTGAGACCAGTCAGCATGGTTATGTGTTTCTTTAGCCACATCCAACTGCACAGTTGCAAGAATGAAAAAAAGGCAAAAAGTTAAATTTAATGAGGGTTGGAGTTCTGCCAGTCAAGTGTGACATGCAAGAGAGGAATAGCGGTTGAAGGTGTAAGAAAGGAAGTGCTTAAAATGAAGGACTGTGGAATTTCAACTGGATAAGAAAGAAGTGAAAACATAATGGTAGTGAAGGTAGGTAATAGGATCAGTATGGTTTGTAGGTTTGGTGCGGTCAGTGGTTTGTAGGAGTCAGGAAAGTAGGAGGTGAGCTGGAAAGGGGTTGTTGGCTCGGGATGGGATGCTTGAAATTTCATTGGGACAGGAAGTTGTGTTTGGCAATGATAAGGACAAGGGTCTGAACTTGGGAGTGACTGAGGCAAGGTAGACAGATCATGAAACTGAAAGAATTTGTTAATAGTGACAGTAAACCAGGACCTAAAATCCTCATGGAATGGGGCTAGTGACCAGAGGGGTAATAGTTGGAATAGTCTGATCCTGAGGATTTTTAGAGAGGAGAGAAAAAAAGTAGTCTGGGGACGGTGGCAAGGTACAAGGAATACACCTACCCTATCACTAGATGCAGCGGTCAAGGTTGTGGAGAAAACAGTTATTGCTTCCAAAGCAGTGTTCTCAGGGAAAGCCAGATTTCATTAGAGCAAGAAGGAAAGTGAGCATTCAGGGAAGACTTCAGGATTGGGGAAAATAGAAGAGAACAGAGCTGAGAATGTTGAGTTTCATATGGGGATTACAGTGTGGGAATGAGGGGTTCCCTAGTAGTTTGAGACTTTTCATAAGTGATGTAAACAGATAAAGGACACAGTGCAATTGTCTTGGAGGCTAAAGGCAGATAGTAGTGGCAGAATAGTAAGTGATATGAGGAGGTGGGCCTTGCTTCTCTCCTGCAAGTAGAAGCCTGGGAGGGGCTGGTTTTCTTTCAAGTGTGTGGAGTAGGGGCTCAATATCTTAGATATCTTTTAAACTTTTTCCCATTAATTTTTAAACTTACAGATCATTAGTGATTATCAGCACTTTAGATGGGCGAATTGCTGCCTTGGATCCAGAGAATCATGGTAAAAAGCAATGGGATTTGGACGTGGGATCTGGCTCCTTGGTTTCATCCAGCCTTAGCAAACCAGAGGTAAGAATTTTCATTTAACAGAAAAACTCAGTTGTAATGAGCAATTGCTGATATTAATACTATTTATTTGCTTTAGAATTGGGGCTCAGGGCCCCATTGCTTAGGTGTGAGGCCTGTATGCCTCTTACTATGTCCCCTTGGGGCAATTACTTTTTTGTTCCTCAGTTCCCCTGTTGTAATGAGGTAGATGATATTGATCACCTACTTCTTAGGGTTGTTTTGGACATTAAATGAATTAATCATATAAATGAATAACTAAGGATACTATCTGCTATATCAGTATAGCTCATTATTTGAGCTGTAACATGCTCATTTGTTATTCTCACATAGTCCCTAAATAATAAAATAAATATAAGTAACTTAACTGTGCTTTAATAGTTAGAAATACGAGGGTGGAACAAAAGTAGGTTTACAGTTGTAAGTATGCAAAACAGTTTCTTCTTTTTTTTTAAACATCGGTGTATATTGATTGGTTGCCTCTCACGTGTGCCCTCATCAGGAGATTGAACCTGCAGTCCAGGTGGGTGCCCTTGACTGGGAATCGAACCCAAGACCCTTCAGTGCATGGGCTGACGCTCTAACCACTTAGACACATTGGCCAAGGCCAGAGTTTATTCTTGTACTATTA
Source organism: Myotis lucifugus (assembly GCF_000147115.1). Taxonomy (NCBI): domain Eukaryota; kingdom Metazoa; phylum Chordata; class Mammalia; order Chiroptera; family Vespertilionidae; genus Myotis; species Myotis lucifugus. The sequence goes on from NW_005871069.1 coordinate 5,531,723, forward strand.
TTTATTAATTATTGCATTATTTTCTATCTGAACAACTGTAAACCTACTTTTGCCTCACCCTGTACATACTGCAAAACCTCATAAGTGATTCTTTCTGTACATTTTCCCTCCAGTGTGCATCCTTATTGTAAGCATAATTCATCTGAAATTTTCTTGGAATGTAATTTTAGACAAATTTGGTTATTTGCAAAAAGAGACCTGCTTCCAGAACTACTCTGCCACGTGACTCTAAGACTTGGGTAGGTGGCTTAGCCCCTCAGAGTGTTGGTGTCCTCATCATGAAAGTTAGGACATTGCCTGCCTTGAGGAGGTTAGGGGAATGCATAAACGAGGCAAGTATTTTCTCATGTTTAGTCTTGACTCTGATGGATTAGTCTCACTTTTCTGGAGCTTTATTCTCCTGTTTAAATTATTTAAAACTAGAGGCCTGGTGCACAAAATTTGTGCATGGGAGGGGTGTCCCTTAGCCTGGTCTGCACCCTCTCCAATCTGGGACCCCTCAGGGATGTCTGACTGCCGGTTTAGGCCCAATCAGGATCAGGCCTAAACCGGCAGTTGGACATCCCTCTCACAATCCATAACTGCTCACCTGCCTGCTTGCCCCTAACCGCTTCTGCCTGCCAGCCTGATCATTCCCAACTGCCTTCCCCTGCTGGCCTGATTGCCCACAACTGCCCTCCCCTGCTGTGACCTGCCTCCTCCGCACAAGGCGGGGAGACGCTGGGACTGGCCTCCTCCACGCCATGTGGAGCCACGGGACCCCTAGGCCTCACCACACAGAGCTGCTGCCTGGCCCCCACTTCTGCTGTGCACATGGCCACTTTGTGATGGCCATCTTGTGATGACATCGCTTGCGAGGGCACAAGGACCACCTAGGCCAGGGGTGGGCAAACTTTTTGACTCGAGGGCCACAATGGGTTCTTAAACTGGACCGGAGGGCCGGAACAAAAGCATGGATGGAGTGTTTGTGTGAACTAATATAAATTCAAAGTAAACATCATTACTTTGAAAAAGGGTACGGTCTTTTTTTTTTTAGTTTTATTCATTTCAAACGGGCCGGATCCGGCCCGCGGGCCGTAGTTTGCCCACGGCTGACCTAGGCCCATGGTCGGCAAACTGCGGCTCGCGAGCCACATGCGGCTCTTTGGCCCCTTGAGTGTGGCTCTTCCTAAGCCTTAGGAGTACCCTAATTAAGTTAATAACAATGTACCTACCTATATAGTTTAAGTTTAAAAAATTTGGCTCTCAAAAGAAATTTCAATCGTTGTACTGTTGATATTTGGCTCTGTTGACTAATGAGTTTGCCGATCACTGGTCTAGGGCAATGTAATAACCATTTTGACAAGTGTGACGTGATATCTCACTATGGTTTTGATTTGCATTTTATGATGATTAGTGATGTTGAGCATCTTTTCATATACCTGTAACCCTGTGTATGCCTTCTTTGTAGAAATGTCTCTTCATGTCTCCTGCCTACTTTTTGATCAAATTGTGTATTTTTTTTATTGAATTGTATGAGTTTCTTATATATTTGGATATCAACCCCTTATTGGATATATAGGATGTCCCAAAAAATGTATACACACACTTTGAATAATTAAACACATCTCATTTAAAAAATTGGTCTATCAGCTATTAAAGTATATATACATTTTTTGGGACACCCTGTAGTATTTGAAAATATATTCTCCCATTCACTAGGTTGTCTTTTTGTTATGTTGATCATTTTCTTTGCTCTGCAGAAAGCTTTTTAGTTTGATGAAGTCCCATTTGTCTATTCTTGCTTTTGTTTCCCCAATTTCAAGTAGTTTATTACCTATGTTTTATTCTAGGAGTTTTGTGATTTTAGGGCTTACATTTAAGTCTTTAATCTATTTTGAGTTTATTTTTGTGTATGGTGTAAGACAAGCATGGCAAACTCCTGGCCTGCAGGCTGCATGTGGCCCACAATGGATATATTTGTGGCCCAGTCAATATAACTTAATTTTTACAATATCCTGTTATACATAATTATTAATAACTAGAACTACAACATTCGCTAATGACTGATTACTATAATCATGTTGCATTCATTTCCCCAATGCGCAGGCATACCATGTCTCTTCACTAATCCTAGCAGAGAATATTTTAGCAAAAAGCTCACTGGCTACCTTCCATGCAGGAGAAGAATCCCAAGACCTCTTTGTATTATCGAGACTTAAACTTTCTACCTCACAGAAAAGCAAAAAGAAAATCTAAAGTTATTTAACCATTTGTGATAGCATGATGGGTTTACTACATTTTACTGCTGCCCTGAGTTTGTGGAAGCATTTCTTGAGACTGTTTACTGTGTAGACATGTTGATGACAACAGCGTTGTTCCCAGCAGTGTAATATAACCTGATGTACTGTACAGGTTCAGTAGTGTGATCCTTACAGGGATTTTCCTGAGGTGGGTGTTGTGGGTCTCATTTTGTAGAAGAGGAAACAGGAGCGTGGAGAAATTAATTGCTTGGAGTCGCAAACAGATTAGGTGATAAAACTGGGATTGAACGTAGGCTTGCCTGACTGCATCCCATTCTGCTTGCTCTGGAGCCTTTTCCCTGTCTTGTCTGTACCTCCTTGCATAAGCTTAGGCTGTTCATCTCGTACAGCGGATCTCAAACTTTATGGTTCCCTTTACATTCTTAGAAATCATCGAGAGGTCCAAAGAGCTTTTTATCCCCCAGATTATATCTGTCTATACTTAAACCATCTTAAAAATTAAAACATAAATTTTAAAAAGACTTACTTATTAATTCATTAAAAAGACTGTGGGCCCATTGTATGACAGCATAAACAGCATATTTTTATGAAAAAAAAACTATATTTTCCAATACAAAAAATTTAATGAAAAAAGTGGCGCATTGTTTTACATTTTTGCAAATCAGTTCAATTTTTGGTTTAGCAGAAGAAAATTGGATTTTTATGTCTGCTTCTGCATTTACTGTGTTGCATTGTTGTTTTGGTTGAACTATATGAGGAAGAAAATCCAGACACATCCTATATATTAAAAGGCTAATATGCAAATTGTCCCCTCTACCAGGAGTTCGACTGGAAGTTCGACCAGGGGATGGGGATTGTGGCCAATCACCCACGGCCCCTCTCCCCAGCCGCCCCACCTCCGAGAGGCCCCCTCCCATCAGGGGTGGGGCCGGCCAGACCCTACCTGTGCATGAATTTCAGGCACTGGGCCTCTAGTAAATATACACTGAGTGGCCAGATTATTATGACCACCTGACGTTTGTAGGCAAATTAGCCATACACTGCATTGTATGGGATATGGAAGCTGAAGGCCTGTTTGAACACCTTTGCTGTCTGCAGTTACCAAGATAAAACATCTCCAATTGGCATAGGAACACAAGGATTGGACAGTCGAGCATTGGAAAAAAGTCATGTGGTCCAGTGAATCACATTTCCAATAGCATCATGCAGATGGTAGAGCAGGGGTGGGCAAACTTTTTGACTTGAGGGCCACAATGGGTTCTTAAACTGGACCGGAGGGCTGGAACAAAAGCATGGATGGAGTGTTTGTGTGAACTAATATAAATTCAAAGTAAACATCATTACATAAAAGGGTACGGTCTTTTTTTTTTTTAGTTTTATTCATTTCAAACAGGCCGGATTCGGCCCGCAGGCCGTAGTTTGCCCACGGCTGTGGTAGAGTGAGAATTTGGCAGAAACAGCATGAAAGCATGCACCCCACATGCATGAGTACAACCCTTCAAGCTGGTGGGGTAGTGTTATGGTTTGGGTCATGTTTTCCTGGCATGATTTGGGCCCTTTAATTCGTGTGACACAACATACCTAAGTATCGTTGCTGATCAGGTTCATCCTATCATGTTGATGGCGTATCCCAATGGAGATGGCTTCTTCCAACAAGACAATACACCATGCCACGGTGCTCGTATTGTGCAGGAGTGGTTTCAAGAACATGAGGGAGACTTTACCTTGCTTAGGTGGCCCACAGAATCACCAGATCTCAATCCAATTGAGCATTTGTGGGACGAAGTTAAAAGAGCCATCAGGCAACTGGTTCCATAACCATCAATCTCACAGAACTGGACAGTGCTATTCATCAGGCATGATGTCAGATTCCTTGCATCACCTTTCAACATCTCGTGGAGTCAATGCCAAGAAGAGTTGCCACAGTATTGAAGGCAAAAGGTGGCCCAACGAAGCACTGATGGGGTGGTCATAATAATCTGGCCACTCAGTTTATATATATATATCCCACATTCAAAGGCTGTTAAATTGCGTTGTTTACCCATATCTTCAGAAAAAAATCACTTCTGTCATGGTAAACAACCTGCCTCCCTATTTATAATGGTCTGGCCCTCTAGCAACTTCAGCGTGAAATTATAGCTAATTTGCCTACAAACATCAGGTGGTCATAATAATCTGATCACTCAGTGTGTGTGTGTGTGTGTGTGTGTGTGTGTGTGTACACTAGAGGCCTGGGCCTAAACCGGCAGTTGGACATCCCTCTTACAATCCTGGACCGCTGGCTCCTAATCGCTCACCTGCCTGCCTGCCTGGTCGCCCCTAACTGCCACCCCCCCCCCCCACCGGG
>NW_005871069.1:5536822-5548635 GCF_000147115.1 Myotis lucifugus
CTTTTAAGTACTGGGAAGCTTGTCAAGCTTCACATTGGTGGATACAGGTTTTCCAAATTCTAGTTTTTGTTAAAACTTGAATTTTATCACAAATGGTTTTGAAGTGAGACATTCACTTTATTTTTGACAAAATGTCTGGGAAAAGTCAGTCTCATAACCATAGCTTTTCTCTCCAATGTCCAAGTGAAAATGGAGCTCCATGCTTTCCTCAGATCTGCTTGAATGTGTGGCCCACACTTTCTCATTAGTCAGCAGAAGAGTGAAATGTGTGTTCAGGTCACAATTTAATGAAATTGCTAACTGTTATTTCTCTGTAAGAACATTGTGAGCTAAACTGTCTTTTGTCTTCGTTTTTTGCTGTGCGCGCATGGAACACCAGGACTACTAGTTGGTGCTGGATCAAGCCGGGGCACCAGCAGTTTACTAGGTGTACCGGGTAATAATAGCGGATTTTGTAATAAAAGAAAACATGATAATTTCAAGAGAAACATCAAAAGTGCTTTATTCAAAGTAATGTCCATCACTAGTTACACATTTCCCCCATCTTTCAGGTAATTTGTGGATACCGTCCCAATAGAAAGAACTTTCCTTGTTTTGAGTCAAACCATTCAGAGACCCAATTTTCCACTTCTTCGTATGTTTTGAAGTGCTGCTCAAAGTGTGTGTGCCATCGATCAGAACAAGTGGTAATCTGAAGGAGCACAGTCTGGTGAATACAGCGGGTGGGTTAGTACTTCCCAGGCAAGATCTTTTAACGTGTCTTTAACTGGTTTTGAAGTGTGTGATGGTGCGTCATCATGAAGCAAAATTACTTTGCTGTGTCTTTTGGCACATTCTGGTCGTTTCATGATCAAAGCATGGTTCAAATTGATTGATTGTTGTCGGTAGCGATCAGTATTAACAGTTTCACCTGGTTTTAGAAGCTCATAATATACCACACCTTCCTGATTCCACCAAACACAGAGCATTGTCTTCTTTCTGAAGAGATTTGGCCTTGCAGTCGATGTTGACCTGGATCAACCCATGATTTTGTGCATATGGGATTCTCAAAATAAATCCACTTTTCATCGCCAGTCACAATTTGATGCAAAAAAGACTTTCTTTCATGCTTTTGAAGCAACATTTTACTGATGACTTTGCGGTTTTCTATTTGTCTTTCGTTCAGTTGATGTGGCACCCATTTTCCTTCCTTTAAAATCTTTCCCATTGCTTGTAAACGATCAGAAGTTGTTTGCTGAGCAACATTTAATCTTCTGCAAGTTGTTTTTGAGTTTCACAGGCATCTTCATCCAATAATGCTTGTGATTGTTGGTCTTCAAACTTTTTCGGTTGACCTGGATGTCTTTGTCTTTCATTTTAAAGCGTTTAACCAGCATTCACAAGTATCTTGAGATGGAGCATGTTCACCATAAGCTTCCCGAAGTATTCAGCGGAACTTTTCTTCAAAATAAAGTAATGAATGAAAACTTCCCGCAAATGCTCTTTTTTTGGCACGAAATTCGACATTTTTAAGTGTAAAAATATCTATGATGTTAACACCTTCAGATTTGACATATGAAGTTTTGAAGCTTGTCAATACAACAAAATAGCATACATATCAAATCGCATGTATATCAATATATGTGTAACTCCATCTATTGAAAAAAATCCGCATTATTAACCGGTACACTTAGTAGTCACCATTGCTTTCACTCTGTACAAATGTCACCACAGTGAAAAGGCAAATGACAGCGTATTAAAACTATTTTACCTCTGCATCTCTTAAAGTGTCCACAGACCACACTATAATAATTGCCAACTGGTATATAATCTACACTAATAATAGACAAATATGAAAATTGACCGTACCTTCACAACACCCCAAGCCAATCAGGAGTGAGTATGCAAATTAACCCAACAAAGATGACGGGGCTGTGGGCAGCGTGCATGCGCGCAGGCACCAAGTGGCCTGGGAGCAGGGTGATGACGCAGGCGTTCCACACCGCCCCAGCCGTTCCAGGCCTCTGGGCAACGTGGGAAGGCAGAAAGGTGACTCTGGGCCGGAGCAAAGGCAGAAAGGTGGCTCTGGGCTGGAGGGAAGGCGGAAAGGTGTCTCCGGCCAGAGCGAAGGTGGTGCCAGCAGCCAGGGGAAGGAAGGCCCATTCTTGCACGAATCTTTGTGCATTGGGTCTCTAGTAGAAATGATAAAAAGATTTGTAATATTATGAACATGTTAACAGGAGAGGAATGTATTGTGAACTTGAGTCATCTGTTATTCAGCAAGGTGTGTGCTGCTCAGCATCTAGAAGTTGTGTTCAGAAGTTGGACAAAATACCACAAAGAGAAGATCAAAGGCTACTTCGGATGTATAGAGTAATAACTTTCTAAATGCATCTATAAAATATTTTAGGAAGGTCTCTAAATTTTTGTGAGAAATGGTTAAGGGGTTGACTTTGTCTTTCTGAAGCCCAGCATTTGGTAGGAAAGGGTGGTGTAAGAAGGAGGGCTAGTTGCAGCAGGCAGAAGGAACTGGTGTGGGGATATAAAGGGGCTACCCAGGTGACAATAAGTAGACCCTTGGCTTCATGTGGAGACTCATGTATTAGAATGTCAGTTCCTCAAGAGTGGTATGAAGATAAAACTGATCAAACTCGAAGATATATTCTCTGTGCAGTTACTAAATGAGAAGCTGAAGGGTGAAGAATTTTATAGCCTGCAGCGTGATTTCCAGCCCTCAGTGATAGAGGAATTGGTTATGGATTGCTTGCACTTTTGCAGAATTAACAGTCAAAGCAGTGCAGGAACTTTTAGGCAGGAGTGACTAGAACTCAGGAGCTTGAGTTCCAGTGCGATTCTTCCTCTAACTGGCTTATGACCTGTCCAAATTATTCTTTAATTTCCTCATCTGTAAAATTATGGGATTGGGCTAATTCTCTAAAGATTTTTCTAACTTCAGGAATCTGCTGTCATCAAATACAGGAACACCCAAATAAATTATCTAGAGGGATTTTGGAACTTCCCTTTTTAGTACATTTAGGATTCTTTAAAAAGTAAAGTACAAATTCATTAGAAATTACCCTTAGGTGCACATCTTACTGCCTCATGGCCTACTCTGTTGTTGTCCATAACCTTTTCTTGCTGGGGTCCAATTCCAGCGGGTCCAGAGGTCCCCAAATGTGTGGACGGAGTCGGCGAAGAAGGAATGACACGAAGACAGCCTTCAGTTGATCAGCAGCCTAGTCAGGACCTCTAGCCAGGATCTCCAGCCAAAGTTCTGGTTAGGAACTCCAGCCAAGCTCTGGTTAGGATCTGATCAGGATCTGATGTTTATTGTCTTGTTACATCCATATTTATACCAGCCGATTTTAATCCTGTCAATTTCTATTACAAAGGTTAGGGCGTTTCTTATCTCCATTCCAGGGAGTAAAGATTATGTAGCTTAACTACCCGCCTGGCACTTAATTAAGGGGTTGTATCCCCTCCCTAACCTCAGGGAAAAGTCCCCACCTGGGGAAACAACCTTTCTCAGAGAGGTGACCTTGGTTAAAACACATGGCACTAAGGAGAGCAAACATATTAAGAACAATATGCTATATATGCCAGGTCCCTTGAAACATATGCTGTGCAGATGTTTCTTTCCTGCAGCGACTGTGTCAAGCAGCAAGGATGGACCGGCTTCCGGCATTTTCTGATCCAAAGGGCATGTGAAAATAGTATATCATGTTACTTTAGTGGTTATTTTGCTTATGTTAGTAAAGAGTTCCCAGAGGATGACAGAGATTGACAATTCTATTAAAAACAAGTATTTTACATTATATTTAGAATGAATTGTGTACTGCAGGAAGTTTGAGATGCCTTAGGACACAGATCTGAGTTTCCATTTTTTCCTCTTAAGTAGGTATTTGCAAACTTCCTCAAAAGAATACTGGTATAAACCAAGCTAAAACTGTGTGTGTGTGTGTGTGTGTGTGTGTGTGTGTGTGTGTGTGTGTATTAGAATAAATGCTGAACCTAAGGCAGTGATTTTTAACCAGTGTGCTGCAAAAATTTTTTAAGCATGAATACCTGACTATTTAGTCAGAAGCATTGACCTTTTTTCTCTTAGATTGTCAAATAGGAAAATGACAACAGCCAATAGAACAATAGCCATCTGGTGTGAATAAATCAAAATTATATCTATTTTTCTGTCAGATTGGCAAAAATATATATATTTTTGGTGTGCTGCAGATTTTAGTAATTAGTTTGTGTGCCTTAAGAGGAAAAGGTTGAAAATTGCTGACCTAAGGTGTACTCTTATTAGCATTTACAGATGTGCCCTAGTTTCTAGGCCTAGTACTTTAGATAGTAGCTAAGAATTTTGTTTTTAATTTTCAGAAGGACCACCTGAGATGAAACCTGATTATCTTTCCTCTGGTAATTTATATGTAGATTCAACCTTCAAAAAGCATTTAGGAGATTTGGCTGTGGTCTTAAATTTTATTTTGTTTTGTAACATAGCAGCATAGTTTTTCTTTAGGTCTCTGGGTGGCATTTGGACCACACTTTACCAAATCTAAGTAGGTACAATCTCCTTGAACTGTTTACTTCTCTATATCTTAGAACACATTCATAAATACAAAGATCTTTCTTATATTTACTTAGAATGCATATTATAATTATGTGTATATAACAAGTTTTTCCTTAGATGAATATCTTTATCTTTTCCTTTATTTAGAGATATATTTGTTTTTCATTTCAGTTTTCTGTTAAATTGCCTGTCTCCCCTCCCCCCCTCTTAAAAAGAACAAACAACTCTAAGTCTATAGTTAGAGTTTGGGGGTTTGTTTTATTTTAGACTTGTTCCTCCCCAAGGGACACTGCGTTTCTGTTTCAGACAGGTGCAGAAACAGATAACCATGAAGCTGGAGCTCTCCAGCCTCCCCACCCACTCAGACTGCATTTATTAAGGGTCTTCCTGGGTGGGGGAGCCTTTGGAAAGAACACACTTTTTATGGTTACTGATTCATGGTTCACAAAAGAGTCCATTTAGTAAACCCTTTTGAGTATTGCTTTATTAAAATAAGTTTTTAAAGATTATCAAATTTATGCCCTGGCCAGTGTGGCTCAGTTGGTTGGGCATCGCCTCATGCACTGAAAGATTACTGGTTTGATTCCCAGTTAGCACACATGCCTGGTTTCAGGCTCAATCTCTGGGAGGGGCGTTCAGGAGACAGCCGATTGATCTTCTGCTCTCATATTAATGTTTCTCTCTCTCCCTCTCCCTTTGTCTCTCTGTAAAAATCAATAAAAAAAATCTTTAAAAAGAATGATTCTCAAACTTATACTGAAAGATGCCAGGTCATTTTACAGTTTTTATTGTACATTAACTAGCATATATTCAGCCTGGCTATGTTATGTATGTGGTGGTTTATTGTGAAAAGTCAATGTCAGTCATGTAGCAAGCCCATATTTAAATAATTGTTTCAGTTAATTGCTTTTCTTTTAATTATAGGAATGAAGCATTGCTTTGATTCAGTTTTGTTTTATTAATCCCTTAGTGTGGCTGAAAGCAATGCTGTGAACCAAACCAATTTATTCAAGCTATAACCAAGTGAAAAATTGATTTGATCTAATTTTTTAAGAAATTGACTTCTCATGCACATTGCTTTTGTACTTCATGAATGTATATTAGTATAAGTAAAGGCAGAGATAGTTTCTAAAATCTGAATGTGAAAAGTATGCTTAAGAAATTAGTCTGGTAATTTTCCTTGGGGATTTTGTTTTGTAGGTTAAGTATAGGTTAAGGAAAGAAAGAATGAAACAATTATTTACTTGGTATTTCACTGCTCTTGGGCATTAATTAACAATTTTTGAAGATAATAAATACTAAATCACTTAATAGTTTGTTTTTTTCTTCTCCATTTACTTCTATTTCAAATTTACATTTCCTTTTAGGCATATCACACAGGGTGACTTCTTGCAGCTAATATTCAGATCTGCTAAAAGCTCTCATAAACCCTTATATTAGATCATCTTCCTTAGTCTTTGAGGTATGATTTCCCAGGAGCACTGTTCTTTTAGCAGATAAACCTCCCTTACTCTACCCATCATGGTAATTTAAACGTTTTCAGGGAAATAAAGTATTTTGTCAACACAATAATGTTGGAACTTTTTTTAAACTCACAGATAGTCAATTCTGGCATCTAGTAGTCTGGTCAGTTGCTCATTTTGATTTATTAAGAGTTACCATTTTATGTTGTATTCATTGTACATCATTTTTGAAGAATTGAAATATACAAAAATATGCCTGTTAATTTTCTTTCATGTTGCTTATTTTTATGATAAAGTACTTTATGATCTGGCAGAACATCTATATTATAATCAAAGGAGAATATTAGGGCTGATAGAGATTTCTGGTAGATCAAAGACTGGTAAAAATTTGATAGATTTGATTTTATAAAATTGATTTGAGACAAAGGGAGAGAGAGAGAAACATTGATTAGAATCATCCATTTGTTGTCCCATGTATTTATGCATTCACTGGTTGATTCTTGTATGTGCCCTGACTGGCAATTGAACCCTCAATCTTAGTGTATCGGGACGATGCTCTAACCCAGCCGTGGGCAAACTACGGCCCGCGGGCCGGATCCGGCCCGTTTGAAATGAATAAAACTAAAAAAAAAAAAGACCGTACCCTTTTATGTAATGATGTTTACTTTGAATTTATATTAGTTCACACAAACACTCCATCCATGCTTTTGTTCCGGCCCTCTGGTCCAGTTTAAGAACCCATTGTGGCCCTCGAGTCAAAAAGTTTGCCCACCCCTGCTAACCAAATGAGCTACCCGGCCAGGGCCTGATATATTGAATTCTTACATTGAATTCATCTTTGTTTAGTTTTGAGTTTTTGTTTTTAAATGGATGTTGTGGATTCAGGGTTGGGAAAGAAATAATCGACATGGCATAGTTAAGCTTTCTACACCTTGAATTTACTTTTGGAGCAGCTGTTTGAATTCTACAAGCTTCTTTTGAAATGTTTGAAATTTGGTGTTAAGGAACCATAGTTATTTTCTGAAGTTTTCTTATAGGAAATAAAAGAAGCCTCATGATGAATTTATATATTTTTGTTTTAATACTTTTTCTTAATAAGTATACATATACTGTATATGTATATCCCACGTTCAAAGGCTGTTAAATCGCGTTGTTTACACATCTTCAGAAAAAAATCACTTCTACTGTTGTGGTAAACAACCTGGTTCCCTATTTATAATGGTCTGGCCCTCTAGCAACTTCAGCACGAAATTATAGCTAATTTGCCTACAAACGTCAGGTGGTCATAATAATCGGGCCACTCAGTGTATATATCATGTACATACATATACATATATGGTATACACACACATATGAAGTACATTAGAGGTTCAAAATAACAGCCCTGGCCCTAACTGATTTGGCTCAGTGGATAGAGCGTCGGCCTGCAGACTGAAAGGTCCCAGGTTCGATTCCGGTCAAGGGCATGTACCTTGGTTGCAGGCACATCCCCAGTGGGGGGTGTGCAGGAGGCAGCTGATCGATGTTTCTCATCGATGTTTCTAGCTCTCTATCCCTCTCCCTTCCTCTGTAAAAAAAAACAATAAAATATATTAAAAAAAGATAACAGCCCTGGATTATTAAATGACATAACAACTATTGCTTGATTAGCACTTTATAGTTTGCTGAGTGATAGCTAAACATTCTTATTTAATCCTTAACATATCCTTATAAAATATTCTTATTAACTCCCATTTTTTCAGAAAATTAGACTCAAAATGGTTCAGAAATTTGTCTGATGGAGTAAAGGTGACATAATGCCGGTGGGTGTTTCTCTGCATCTAGAAGGGTTCAGGAATCTGGAGAAGGCGCTGTGTGTAAATTAATCAAGAATCCAGAGACAAAACATAATTTTGGAAGGCATTTTGGGGAGCCAGAGAAGACTTAGCTAAAGGAACTAAGTTCTGTCTCCTGGATCTCTTGCTTTTTATTAACACAATTTTGTCCTAAGGCAATGGTTGGCAAACCGAGGCTCGCGAGCCACATGCGGCTCTTCAGCCCCTTGAGTGTGGCTCTTCCACAAAATACCACGTGCGGGTGTGCACGTACAGGGAACGTTGTGGAGTGAAAGAAGATGTAGTGTCGAGGATTGAGAAAGGTATGTTGAGATGGTTTGGAAATATAGAGAGGATGAACGAAAGGAGATAGACGAAACAAGTATACAAGACGAGTGTGGGTGGGAGAGTTGGAAGGTGTCGACCTCAGGGATTGAGGACGTTTTTAGCAAAGGCCATTTTAGGAGTACCCTAATTAAGTTAATAACAATGTACCTACCTATATAGTTTAAGTTTAAAAAATCTGGCTCTCAAAAGAAATTTCAATCGTTGTACTGTTGATATTTGGCTCTGTTGATTAATGAGTTTGCCGACCACTGTCCTAAGGCAAGGTAGATAGATGTACACATCAAAGACCAGGGTTTAGTATACAGAATCCATTGTCAGATTGGAGCAGTGGTTCCCAAACTTATTTGGCCTACCGCCCCCTTTCCAGAAAAAATATTACTCAGCCCCTGGAAATTAATTTTTTTTAAATTTTAATAGCAGTTACTCATCGCCCCCAAATGCACCTGTGGCCATCACCGCCCCCCTGGATCGCTGCAGTGCCCACCGGGGGGCGGTAGCACCCACTTTGGGAAACACTGGATTGGAGGAACTGCCTATGGCTGTTCAGGTGTTGGGCCAGCAGGAGGCAATAACATGTAGATTGAAATGCCCTCAGCTGTCTGGCAGCAAGGAATCATTTATACATCCTTTTCAGGTTTGGGGAAATGCCCTTAGCCCAGCCGTGGGCAAACTACGGCCCACGGGCCGGATCCAGCCCGTTTGAAATGAATAAAACTAAAAAAAAAAAAGACCGTACCCTTTTATGTAATGATGTTTACTTTGAATTTATATTAGTTCACACAAACACTCCATCCATGCTTTTGTTCCAGCCCTCCGGTCCAGTTTAAGAACCCATTGTGGCCCTCGAGTCAAAAAGTTTGCCCACCCCTGCCTTAGCCATTTCCAACAGGCAATAACATATGTGATTCAGCCCTTGCTGAGTCCCCAAGTTCCATCAACCTTTTGATGAAACTCTTGCACTTATGACATGCTGGAATTAACTTCTGGCAGTGAGATTCATTGGACTTATTGATCTTTGGACTTATTTCTTATTTTCTTTCCAATATTTTATTTTATTTTTTAAATATCTCAATACTTACCAATGTATTTGTGTTTCCTGTACTAATAATTATAATTCTTAATGTACTTTATCAAGAATAATTTCTCAAATACATCACATAGATAGCATGTTGGTGTGTGAATACTTTATAAATACTTATAAATACAAATACTTCCACAATTAGAAATAACTGGCTTATAATGCAAATGCCTCACTGAAACTACCCTTTGATTCATTCATCTGTCTCATTGAAAGTTTCACAGTAAAAGAGAATATCAAAAACCCTGTCCGTTTTTTTTTTGTGTGTGTGTGTGTCTTTTTTTTTAAATTTCAGAGAGGAGGGAAAAGGAGAGAGAGATAGAAATATCAATGATGAGAGAGAATCATTGATCGGCTACCTCCTGCAGGCCTCCCACTGGGGATCAAGCCTGAAACCTGGGCACGTGACCGTAATCGGACCCTGGACCCTTCAGTCCTCAGGTCGACACTCAATCCACTGAGCCAAACCAGCTAGGGCTGTTTTGACTGTGGAAGTGTTGGGGGAGCAGGAAAAGGAGTGTGGGAAAAGCAGCAGGCCAACATATCACCAAAGTGGCAGAAACATTAATCAGTAATTTGGGGACCAAAAGACATAACCTTTTAAAAAAGTTGTGGAGACTAATTTTGAGGATTAAGTACAGTAAATTAATGTGAAGAATTTTGTAAAACGGTAAAGTGTTAGTTTTATTCCAAGGTTACATAGTAGCTGACAGAGTCAGGGAGGGGATCCAGGAGTGGGGTGGGAGGGAGAGGGCTGTGGGGTGATCATCTTGCTGTGGACATGTTGGATGCCTGCTGTTGCCTCACCACCTAGATTTGCAAAACCTTTTAACTCTTACTGCTTCTTTTTTTTTTTTTTAACAAGCTTTTATGTATAAAAAACACAATAAAAGATACCACCCAGCTAGCTGAGGACTGGGCCCCGCCTTCAGCCTTCATTTGCTCCCGAAATAGTTGTATCGCAAACAAGCCTCGAGCAGCAGGACGAGGCTGGAGAGAAGAGGCTGAGATTCCGGGGCTGGGGATTTAAGGTCCCTCACTTTCCTTCTTTCTTGAGCCTCCTTTCCTGAGGTTGTAGAGGAGGCACCTGCAGCCCATTGCTACTGAGACTGTGAGACAAGCCAGAGGAGCTGTGCCGAGGAAAGAGCTTACTAATTTGGCTTCCCCAAATTAGTCTCAAACCAAAAAAAAAATGTCCGTGGCGATGCCCACTTGCAGTAGCTGACATGAATATGGGACCTCAGGGTCTCGGGCTTTACTGCCACATGGCGGGGAGAAGACCCTGCAGAAGACTAGGCAGAGGGGCTGGCCTGATATTTTCTCAGCTCTTCTGGTTCTCAGCTGGTCTCTAGAAAGGAAGGTGAGGAGGAGGGAGAGCACCGGCCTTAGCTGTCGCTTGTGTCCTCTTGCACGAGGGGCAGGGCTAGGAGACCATGGTTCCCGAGGGGCTCCCAAGGTCCTGGGGAAGGCTCTCTCGGGCCTCCTGCATGCGGCGCCAGGCGCGGCGGAAAGCCTCTGGACTGCTGCAGACAGTGCAAGCGGAAGGTGACACTACCCGTGGTCTCTGTGCGGAGCCCAAAGCGGCTCAGACGCTCCCCCTGTGGCACAGTTAGACGCATCAGGTCTCCAGTCTCTAGACCCCATGCCGGCCTCACTCCTACTCCCATTCCAGCACCGGACTCCATCACCTCAGGCTAACACTGGGCTCCCAGCCGTTAAAGCAGGGGCCAACCTCACTGAGAATGAGTCTCACAAGCTTCCTGCTGACCCTGCCCATCCCTGGTTATCGAGGCCTCGACGATGGGCTGGGAGGAGGGGCTGGTTAGTGTGATGGGGCCGGGAATCTGGAGCCTGCTACTTCCCCCTCTTACTGCTTCTTGGCTTATACTTGGGATTTGGCTTTTATAACCACCAGGAAAGTGCATTCCTTTACCCTCCTTCTTGGTTAGGGAATACACTGGATACAACTTTTTGGATTTCAGAATGTTTAATGTTTGAGTCACTACTTGAGAAAATGCAAATTCAGCTTCCAAAGTGGAATGAGGAAAAGTTCTTTATAGAAAAATTCTAGCTAATAAATGTAGAAAGGATGATAGAATTAGAAATCATTACTTTATCCCCTTTATTGAACTAGTAATCATCAATTGATACTAAAATGGTGAAAAGTTGATGGGACACTTTAAAACAGGGAGCAGACTGACTCCCCTGAATCCATTGATTAACAGTAACAAATATGACCTAACACAGGGGTTGGCAAACTTTTCTGTAAAGGGCTAGATAGTAAACATCTTGGGCTTTGTGGGCCACACGATCTCTGTAGGTGTAGAGTAGTCATAGACATAAATGGGTGACTGTGTGCCAATGAAACTATTTACCAAAACACACAGTTGATTTTGGTCCATGAGCTATAGTTTTCTGATCTCTAATATAGTAGGAAGTTCACAGCACCATGTATGAAGTAGTCTTGTCAAAAAAATTGAACCTGCATCAGATCAAAGCTCCAGGGCGGATCTCACTTTTCAACAAATACTGGGATAAAGGAACCAGTTAAATGACATGCAAAA
>NW_005871069.1:5548735-5567546 GCF_000147115.1 Myotis lucifugus
AAATTAATGTTAATTCTATTATATGTAATGTTGGTATGATAGTTATTTCTCAGCAATGAAGTATGTATAGGAGAAATAACATGATGTCTGTAACTTTAAATAAAATAACCTAGTAAACAAGTATATGGAGTGGCTAGGTGGAGAATAATTGAAATAATTATCAAAATGTTGATAATTGTTGAAACTGGGTGATAGATACATAGGGGTTTATTCTATTGTTATTTGTATTAAAATATTATGCCTTATCTGGTGTGGCTAAGCTGGTAGGAGTGTAGTTCCATACACCAAAAGGTCATGGGTTTGATTCCCGGTACCAGTCCTGGTGCTTGCCAGAGGCAGTCGATTTATGTTTCTCTGAGTCTCTCTCTCACCCTCCCTTCCCCTCTCTCTAAAAATCAATGAAAATATGTCCTCGGGTAAGGAAAATAAATAAATAAAATATGTATTTTATATTTTATATGTTTAAAATTTTTTATATAAGTTAACATGAAGTTGCATATACCCTGAAAAATGTATGTGTGGATGGTATGTGGGCGGGAGGTGGTGGGTTGCATGGTTAAAGGAATTTTTGTTTTTATTGCTGGTTATATTCATTTTAGTACTAGTACTTTCTCTATTTTCTCAGTTGAAGTTCCTTCTGCCACTTGAAAATAAGAGTTATTTTCACATTCTGATTTCAAATAGCAGTCCCTGGTTACATGTGCCACTGATATTCATTGTGCCATGTAGATCTTGTTCAGAAACAAATTCAGTTTTTTTTTACCAAGTTGATTTGTGATTGCATGAAGATCTTGTCGGACCTTTGGTAGTAGTTTGCTAGCCAATGTGACAAACCTCTTACTTTAAAATTATGAACAGAAAAAACAAATGGGAAAAAAACACAGAAAACAAGAATTTATGTTTATAAAATGATTGACGGGGGAAGCAAGTTGCACAATTAGTTTGAGATGCAGAGCAGCAAATCAGAGCAATAGCTGCTTACAGGGACCAGTCTGTGGAATGTGAAAATGCATCAGGGTAACCTACATTTTGTTCCACCAAGAGATTTGCAGCTGACTATCTGGGTGACTCATTCCTATGCTGGGAGAGTGAGGTAATGCTCTTGTGAGGGGTGATGTCATCTCTCCACCTGAACTGAATTCATGTACTGCTTCCTGTGGCTCTCAAGGAAAAACACCATCTGCTTTCACATATGTAGCCTGCAAAATTCACACAGATTGGTGCAAAGGTTAGCATACGTGTGTATAACTTATAAGTGGCCAATTAGTGAAGAGCGGTGCTTTAAGGGTGAACTTTTAAAATCATAACCCAGATATACATGATGAATCAGCATTGAATCATAATGCTTTTTTGTTGTTGGTTTGGGTTTTCTACTTTTCTCATTGATTTAACTTTTCAAATCAGCCAATTTTTCACAATATGGTTTATCATATAAAATATCTTGGTTGTTGCTTGGCTGGCGTGGCTCTGTGGTTGAGTGTCAACCTATGAACCAGGAGGTCACGGTTGGATTCCCAGTTAGGGCACATGCCCGGGTTGTGGGCTCAATCCTCAGTGTGGGGTGTGCAGGAGGCAGCCAATAAATAATTCTCTCTCATCATTGATGTTTCTATCTCTTTCTCCCTCTCCCTTCCTCTCTGAAATAAAAAAATATATATTTTAAAATCTTGGTTGTTTAAACCATATTTTTAATTGTAGATAAGCATTCTTTTATATTAGGAGGTATATAGATCATTCTTAAAGCAATGATGAATTTTAGTCCATATTATTAGCTTGACTAGTAGCCCGGTGCATGAAATTCATGCACATTAAAAGGGAATTAATTAGTGGAAATATTTTAATATTGCTATTTGCCCTTTCTCTATAATAGAAGTGTGAGAGATGAAAGGAAATTAGTAAAATGTATATGAAAATAATATATAAATTTATTAATAAACAGTAACAAAAGGATATAACAACAGAGGCATGATATAAAAACAAAAACATGATATGAAAACAACAAAAACATGATATAAAAACAACAAAAACATGATATAAAAATAACAGTGATGCAAAAATGACTGATAAAGTGATGAAACTTATTCTAATATCTCCCTGTACACCACATTAAGAGTGAAAACACTTTCAGAGTGCTTGACTAATTTCCCTTGTGATGAGGTATTTAGAACTTTAACGTCACATGCTCTTCGAACTCAAGAGAAAGCAACATATAACTGACCATGTGCGAAAACGGATTCAGGTAGGAATATGCCTACTCTGTGGTTCTCAACCTCTGGCCCTTTAAATATAGTTCCTCATGTTGTGACTCCCAACCATAAAATTATTTTCGTTGCTACTTCATAACTGTAATGTTGCTACTGTTATGAATCATAATGTAAGTCTCTGATATGCAGGATGGTCTTAGGCGACCCCTGTGAAAGGGTCGTTCGACCCCCAAAGGGGTCGCGACCCACAGGTTGAGAACTGCTAGCTAGAGTTTGTCCTTGTGATTTATTAATAGTCATCACAAATGCTGGCATCATGGGAAACCATCATCGAATCAATTTAAATGGGAGCCCAGTGTCAGATGGGGACAGATCAGTTCTTGGAATCAGAACAACCTCTCCCTCTCCAGATGCTGTTAATACTTCAGCTTCAATAATGTTAGGTCATAATCTTTTGATAATAAATCTGGTACCATTACAAAGACCCCATTTACTATTGAGATTTCTCAATAGCATGATGATTGCACCCACTTTCAATTTAAATTTATGACACGGCATTCCCAAAGGAGTAATACTATTAAGAAATTCGATGGGAAAATTTTCCTTTTCAGCATCATCTGTGGAATCAATGGAATCATCACTCAAATATGTGTAAAAATCTCTATCGAGTAAATCCAAAATTTCTTCATTTACTTTTTGAACGTGCTCATTTTTTGGACAAAGAATTGCATGTTTAGATATATATTTTTTATTTTTATTTTTTTAATTAAATCTTTATTGTTCAGATTATTATAGTTGTTCCTCTTTTTTCCCCCCATAGCTCCCCTCCACCCGGTTCCCACCCCACCCTCTGCCCTTACCCCCCCGCCCCCACTGTCCTCATCCATAGGTGTACGATTTTTGTTCAGTCTCTTCCCGTATACCCCACACCCCTTCCCCCCCCGAGAATAGTCAGTCCACTCCCTTTCTATGCCCCTGATTCTATTATAATCACCAGTTTATTCTGTTCATCAGATTATTTATTCACTTGATTTTTAGATTTACTTGTTGATAGATGTGTATTTGTTGTTCATAATTTGTATCTTTACCTTTTTCTTCTTCTTCCTCTTCTTAAAGGATACCTTTCAGCATTTCATATAATACTAGTTTGGTGGTGATGAACTCCTTTAGCTTTTCCTTATCTGTGAAGCTCTTTATCTGACCTTCAATTCTGAATGATAGCTTTGCTGGGTAAAGTAATCTAGGTTGTAGGTTCTTGGTATTCATCACTTTGAATATTTCTTGCCACTCCCTTCTGGCCTGCAAAGTTTCTGTTGAGAAATCAGCCGACAGTCGTATGGGTACTCCCTTGTAGGTAACTGACTGTCTTTCTCTTGCTGCTTTTAGGATTCTCTCTTTGTCTTTTGCTCTTGGCATTTTAATTATGATTTGTCTTGGTGTGGTCCTCTTTGGATTCCTTTTGTTTGGGGTTCTCTGCGCTTCCTGGACTTGTAAGTCTATTTCTTTCACCAGGTAGGGGAAGTTTTCTGTCATTATTTCTTAAAATAGGTTTTCAATATCTTGCACTCTCTCTTCTTCTGGCACCCCTATAATTCGGATGTTGGCACGCTTGAAGTTGTCCCAGAGGCTCCTTACATTATCTTTGTATTTTTGGATTCTTTTTTCATTTTGCTTTTCCGGTTGGGTGTTTTTTGCTTCTTCGTATTTCAAATCTTTGACTTGATTTTTGCGATCCTCTAGTCTGCTGTTGGGAGTCTGTATAATATTCTTTATTTCAGTCAGTGTATGCTTAATTTCTAGTTGGTCCTTTTTCACAACCTCGAGGGTCTCACTAGATTTCTTGAGGGTCTCATTAAGTTTATCGGCGGTCTCACTAGACTCATTGAGGGTCTCACTAAATTTATTGGCGGTTTCTAGAAAATTCTTGAAAAACCTTAAAAGTGTGGTTTTGAACTGTATATCCAGTAGTTTGCTTTCCTCCATTTCTTTCATTTGTGACCTGTTTCTTTGTCTCCTCATTTTTTGTGCTTCCCTGTGTTGATAGAGTGGCTTTCTGTGCTAGGTGTCCTATAGGGCCCAGTGGCTCAGCCTCCCCAATTACCTGAGGTGGACACTCTTGGTGCATTCCTTTGTAGGCTTTGTGCACAGTCTTGTTGTAGTTAAGCCTTGATTGTTGTAGGCATCACTGGGAGGAATTGACCTCCAGGCCAATTGGCTGTGAGAATCAGCTATGTCTGCAGTGGGAGAACTTCTGTGCTGGAGACACCCCTCTGGGGCAAGACTTGCTTCAGTGGGGCTTTGGTGCTCACTGAGTTTGCCCCCTGAGTGTGTCCCTTATGGATCCGAGGAGCTGCAATCTGGATGGTCCCACTCTGACCACCGGGTACACTGGCTCCTGGATCTCTAAGGAGGTGCTAATTTAGCCTCTGCCTGAGGCTACCCAGGAGGAGCTCAGCTGTGAAGCAATGCAAGTTGCCCTGGGGCCTTGGGCCAGCTGCAAGTTTGTTAGGTAATTTTCAGATTGCAAAGGGCCAGGCCTTTCATATGCAAAAGCCTCCGTGCACAGCTTGGGTGGGGCAGGGTCCCAGGGGATCAACAGGGCGGAGCAAGCAGCTATGGCTGCTCCTCAGTCCTGCCCTCAGAGGTCCCGCTTCTCAGTATCCCAGTAATCGCTGCAAGCACCTCTGAGAGAAAGCTGCCCTCGAGTTCCGACCGATGCCAGACAGTCCAGTTTCTCCCGTATGAGTCTGGGTCCCCAGAGACTCACCCGGAACTGGAGCTCAGAGCAGTCGGGAGCTTGAGACTCCCTCCCAATTGAAAAAGACAACCGTGTCCTCAGCCGCCAGCCCTCTCCACGTGCGCCTCCGTACCTCTGCACTTTACTTCCGCACCGCACCTTCTCTGAGTCTCAGTATGCTTTTCTCTTTCCTTCTAGTTGTAGAATTCCTGCTCAGCCATCCTTCCTGTGGTTCTGGATGATGTCCATTTCATCTTTTAGTTGTATTCTTGAAGTGGTTGTGTGAGGCAGCAATCTCCAGTGTTTACCTATGCCGCCATCTTGGTTTCTCTCTAGATATATTTTTAATATTATCTATAGACATAGTATTCCCAAAGGTAGCTTCAATAATAGATCCATTACAAATCATTTCACAGGGGATTTCAATAATATCCATTCCTAAATGAAAACTGCTATCAAGTTTGCCATCTCCAAGTTTAACTAACCATCCACTATAAGCAGAATCCTCTGATCTCATATTTGTTGTAAGAGACAACTTTCTGAAACATCCCCAAACATTCCAGTACTTTAAACTCGTTTGTACTATGGCCGATCACATAGCATGCGGTACAATACTGAGACATTTTCGAAAATCCCCTCCAAGAAGGAGAATTTTCCCACCAAATACAACATTCAAATTTCTCTTAGTAATCTGTCTATGGCGTTTATAGCATGACTGAATGCCATGGTGCATTCATCAATAATGAGAAGTTGGGTCTTTTTAATAGTTTTAGCAACTTCACAGTTTATATCGAGTCTAGAAATTGAAGTTTCATTTAGTGGAATCGGTAATTTATATGAGGAATGAAAGGTGCTTTCACCGAGAAGTAAATTTGCAGCGATTCCTGTAGACCCTGTGGGTAAAACAGTACCACCATGACCTCTAATATAATGTATTAAAACTTTATAAAGATATATGCCTCCATGCTCCGAGGGCCGGTTCCTACCTCAAACCTTGCCCTTACCAGAAACAGCTCGGTGAGGGCGCAGCCCTTGGCAACGTGACCCAGGACTCAGTGTGGCCACGCTCTGAGGGCGGGTTCCTGCCTGAAACCTCACCGCCCTTGCGGAAAACAGCTCGGGGAGGGTGCAGCCATTTCCAAGACGACCCCTGCAGGATTGACTTCCTTCTGGTTGATTGAGCCTCGGTCGTGACGTTACACCCAGGGTTTTTATATAAATAGAAGATAGTTTTGTTTTATTTTGGAATTAGGAGCCATTGTGTTCCCTAAGGACCTGCTACTGCTTTAGGGGAAAAGAAGTTAATGGAAAAGGAAATAAGTCCAAACAAATGTTACCTTTGTACTATAGACCTATTCACTCCTCTTTTTTTAGAGATACACATCTACTTTTCCTGTTTGTACTCGACTAGTACTACTGTCCACAGGGCTGGACAACCTGAAATGCCTATTCTTTTAACTTTATCATAATTTGAATTTACTATTCTGGTAAATACAATATAGAATACCTAACATAATATGGAAGGTAGAGAACAATAAATACTTGATTTTCTAACATATGTAACTCAAAATGGGAGGTCATATTTGCTAAATACTACAGATTGTTATCATAGTGTTAACGTAAGAAACATTCAAACCTGTGAAGAATTTTTGTGAGTTTATTTGAGCCAAATTGTCGACAAATACTATGAAGCAGAATCTCAACACATTGAGTTTATGCTCTGGAGAAGTGCAGTTTTTCACTTACTTTATACATTAAAAACAAAAGAGGAGATGTAAGTGGGTTACTTGAAATCCATTGGTGATTTGTTAGGGATGTAGGAGAAGGCAAAGTGGGGAAACCTCTGGGATTGGATAAAAAGTAAAATGATAGACAGTACATCTTTTACTTAGGTGGGCACAGGATAGCTAACAGTCAAAAATTAACTCAATAAGAATGAGGGGATTTGCAGTCTCTGCAAAGGCGTATCTGTGCTTTGAGAAGTCCAGAAAAAGAAAAATTACTTTGATATTCCAACAATAATTTATCGTAGATGCAAAATGACAATAGACAGGTTCAGGTAAGGTAAAGATTGACCTTTGTCAGGGAAGATACCGGCCAAGGACATGACTACCCACCATAAACTTTTTTAGTTAACTTCAGACCGTACTTCGTGGTTACTTTAGGTCTCTGAGTTTGCAAGGCTGCCAGACAGGCCCTGAGCTTGTCAGGTTAGCATGTGGCCCCTTTTTGTCCACAATAGAGTATGTATACTTTGATCTATATCTGTATTTTTTTTTTAAGAAATTTTTCTTTATTGTTGAAATAAAGAAAACCCCTCTTCCTCACAGGCCTTCACTGCACTATTGTCTGTGTTCATAGGTTATGCATATCCTATATAATAAAAGACAAATACGCACATTGTTCCCTTGACCCGGAGTTTGACCAGAGGGCAGGGCCGGCCAGCCAACCACGTGAAGCCCCTCCCCCTGGCCAGCTCAGCTGGATCTGCCCATTTGGGGCAAGCCGGCTGGACTCCACCCATGCACAAATTCGTGCACCGGGCCTCTAGTATGCATAGAAATTCTTTGGTTAATCTCTGCCCATCTCTTCCTTCCCCCATATCTGTTCTTAGTGGCAACTGCAAGTTGAACAGTCTACAAAAGACAAAAAGAAAAGTTGCAATATTTTGAAAATAAAATCTGTTATCTTGTTATCAAGAAATATGAAAAAGTAAATATAAATAGGTAAATAAGTAATAGCTGTAGATCTTTAGCCAGTGTTATGATGAACTTTGATTCAATGGCATAGCCTTCTGGCTTTAATTACAGAGCTCCTGCAAGGCTTCTGAGTGTCTTTGTTGTTAACCTTTTATTTGGAAATAATTTCAAACTACAAAAATTGCTCAAATAAAAATGGTCTCTCCCCAACCCTTATACACCCAAATTTACATACTGAAACCTCCTGCTTGCTTTATCATCTGAGTGCCTCTTTCTCTCTTTCCCTTCCCCTCACCCCTCATACACACTTTTTTCTTGAAACATTTAAAAATATATTAGATCTCCATCATGGTCCTTTACCATTAAATACTTCCTAATAGAGACATTCTCTTACATAATCACAGTACAGTTATCAACTTCATAAATTTATATTGATATTTTAATCTACCATTCATATTCTTATTTAATCAGTTGACCTAATAATGTCTTTTGTAGCATCTTCCATCTCGGTACATCTTGTCATCCAGACTTTGTCTTTTATGATGTTGACATTTTTGAAGAATACAGTCTCTCTGCCCTTTTATTTAAGAACTAGAGGCCCAGTGCACAAAATTTGTGCACTCGGGGGGTGGGGGGGTCTCTCAGCACGGCCTGTGCCCTCTTGCAGTCTGGGAGCCCTTGGAGGATGTCCAACTGACCACTTAGGCCTGCTCCCCATAGGAATGCTGTGGAGGTGGGAGAGGCTCCCGTCACCACTGCTGCACTTGCCAGATGTGAGCCCAGCTTCTAGCTGAGTGGCGCTCCCCCTGTGGGTGCTCCCCTGGCTTCTAGCTGAGCAGCATTCCTCCTGCATTGAGCATCTGCCCCCTGGTAGTCAGTGTGCGTCATAGAGACTGGTCATTCCACCGCTGGGCCGAAACCGGCTCTCCGACATCCCCCAAGGGGTCCCGGATTGTGAGAGGGTGCAGGCCAGGCCAAGGAACCCCACCAGTGCACAATCAGGGCCGGGGAGGGATGCAGAAGGTTGGCCAGCCAGGGAGGGATCGTGAGAGGGCTCCAGGGTGTGTCCGGCCTGTATCGTTCAGTCCCGATCGCCCGGACCCAGCAGCAAGCTAACCTACCAGTCAGAGCGTCTGCCCCCTGGTGGTCAGTGCACGTCATAGCAAGCAGTTGAGTGGCCTTAGCATATCATTAGCATATTATGCTTTGGTTGAATGGCCAACTGGATGACCGGACACTTAGCATATTAGGCTTTTATTATATAGTATTGAAATTTCCTCCTTCTGTGCTTGTCTGGTGTTTCTTGTGCTCAGATGCAGCTTGTGTATACTTGGTGAGGATTCTGCATAGGTGATGGATGTGTCCTCCCCTTAGAGCAGTGGTTGGCAAACTGTGGCTCGTGAGCCACATGCGACTCTTTGGCCCCTTGAGTGTGGTTCTTCCACAAAATACCACGTGCGGGCGCGCACATACAGTGCGATTGAAACTTCGCGGCCCATGCGCAGAAGTCAGTATTTCGTGGAAGAGCCACACTCAAGGGGCCAAAGAGCCGCATGTGGATCGCGAGCTACAGTTTGCCGACCACTGCCTTAGGGCATCAGTCTATCATTCAGGGATGTTATTAATTTTGGTCACTAGTCAAGGTATTGTCTGAACTCTTCCCTATATAATTACTGTTTATGAAATTCTTGTAAATAATAAGCAGTGTGTGGGGAATACTTTAAGACCATTCAAATATCCTGCTTCTCATCAAAATTTTCACCTAGATTTAACTCCATTGCTGATTTTTGACCTGATTCAGTCTTTACTATGATGATACAAAATGCTAATTTTTCCAACTGCAGCCCTCCTTTCATATTTACCAGTAGAAACTTGGCATTTTATTGCAATAAGAGTCTTCCCTTTCCCCCATATATTATTTATTTTATGTATTTATTATGAGTATGGACTTGTGAATTCCTTTTTCCCTAATGATTAATAATTTAGTAGTTAATTATTTTGGTATTTAAACTCTTCCCAATGTTGTTGGTGGCATGCTCCCATCCTTTTTTTTTTTTTTTTTTTAGTTAAATTACATTCGTTCTTTCTAGAATAATCCGATGTTAAAGGCTGATCTTTTATCTACCCTGCCAGTCCTGGTATCAACCACTTGTGTGAGAAGCCTTGGTTCCTTTGGTGGGGATTAGAATTAGATAACAAAATCTGGGCACTAGATTTGAGTGCATTATTTTTACAGCCACTTTATAAACAAATGTAATAACATAAGCATACCTGGTAAATATTTCTTAGAAGTACAATAAGCACTTTTTGAGGATGTAATGGTGTCTCAGTTTGTAGTACAGCAATAAGTTAAATACAGTTCGCTCTCCTTATGATGGGCACTTGCACCTTAAGTCCTTCTTGGTAAAGGGTGTGCCCCAGAAATAAGCATGGTTAACTTTCAGGTTTAGGTTTTGCTCAAATATTGCATTCTCAGCAGGGTCTACCCTTAACTCCTCACTGAGGCTCTTCCCCCTCCTACATGCACATTTTCCAGTCCCCTTTATCTTATTCTATTTTTGCCTTCTGGTATTTATCACCTAAATTACCTTATAATTATTCATTACTTTGTCTGCCGACACTAGAGTTTGAGCTCCAGAATGGCAGAGATTGTTTTTATTTTATTATTATTTCTTTCGCTCATTGGTCTCATCTGTCATAAGCAACAGAATAGTATTTGGCACATAGTAGGCCCTCAGTAAACATTGTTAAAGAGGAAGGACAACTGAGAACATAAAATCAGTAAGTTACCAGGCTTCTAGCACACAGCTCACTTGAGAAAGTAAGTACAA
Source organism: Myotis lucifugus (assembly GCF_000147115.1). Classification (NCBI taxonomy): domain Eukaryota; kingdom Metazoa; phylum Chordata; class Mammalia; order Chiroptera; family Vespertilionidae; genus Myotis; species Myotis lucifugus. The sequence goes on from NW_005871069.1 coordinate 5,559,207, forward strand.
GAAAGGATGGGCTACTGCGTGAATCAACTTGTGTTCTTGGATCTGAGCCTTTGACTGCAATTGGCCTGGATAAAATAGGCCTGGAAAGTACTGCATATGCTGTCCCCTCGCTAGAAAATCTACATTAGCATGTTAATCACTATAAGAACCCCTGTAGTAACCTCTTCTTGAACTCACTTGATCACAGAACTCTCTTGGGTAACTCACATATCATAAGGACACTCCTGGCAAACAGTTGGAGAAAAAGCATACTGGAGAACTGCATGGAGGCCCCTGGAGAGGTGGCAGTTCTTTTTAGCTGCTTCTGTTTGTCGGTGAGCTGTGCTGCTTGAGAAGGAAGCTAGAGTCCCTCCAGCTCGTAGTTACTCCTCTTACAGTGAAGGTCTTTTTCAAACGTAACTTTTATTTTAGGTTTTCGGGAATAAGATGATCATTCCTTCCCTGGATGGAGACCTCTTCCAGTGGGACCGAGACCGTGAGAGCATGGAAACAGTTCCTTTTACAGTTGAATCACTTCTTGAATCTTCTTACAAATTTGGAGATGATGTTGTTTTGGTTGGAGGGAAGTCTCTCACTACCTATGGGCTCAGTGCATGTACTGGAAAGGTGAGTGAAAATACTGAATTTACTTGGGGAGAAATCAGAATAAATTATAATAGAAGTAGTTTCTTAAACTATACTATTACTGTTTGAGGTTTATTAAAATTTTCCCCAAGGATATCATTTGGTGTAATAAAAGAACTATATATAAAGTGGAACGGGGAAATATTATTAAGAGAAACTAGCTTTATCCAAGATAACAGAATGAACAGCAGACCCAGGACAGCAGAAGAAAGACAACAGGTTCTTCTCTGTGGTGGTGCACTTATTGCACATTATTTTGAAATCCTCACAGTATTCCTAAGGGTTACATATTTTTGTTTCCATTTGGATGGATGAAGAACCCTCCAAAGATTAATAATCATAATAAGAATAATATACCACTTATTTCTTTATCTAGTTTGATCCTATAATAAGAGGATCCAAGAAGAAAGTTGTACTTATGTTAAAGTTGAGAAAACTGAGACTTTAAAAGGGTCAGAAACTTTCAAGGTCAGATTTGACTTGATCTGTCTGGTGACAGTCATGCTGATAAGCCCTAGACTTTGTCCGTTATTAGCTCTTAGGATGTGATCACAATCTGCTTCTAAAATTGCATCTTGCGCCCTAGCTGGTTTGACTCAGTGATAGAGCATCAGCCTGCAGACTGAAGTGTCCCAGGTTCGATTCCCATCAAGGGCACATGCCTGGTTGCGGGCTGGATCCCCAGTAGGGGGCGTGCAGGAAGCAGCTGATCAGTGATGCTCTCTCATCATTGATGTTTCTACCTCTCTGTTCCTCTCCCTTCCTATCTGAAATAAAAAATATATATATTAAAAAAAATAAAAATAAAATAAAATTGCGTCTTGCAATTAAAATCCATTATTAGGAATGACCAATTAAAAACATCTTTTTTAGGAAGGTAAAATCTTTTTTTAATCCCTAACACCTTGGTATGTGACTGTCTTATATATAGACTTAAGACTAAAACAAGGAAAAATAGAAAAATTATCTTTTGACCCTTGAGTTTTTCATACTTGAGCGATTCCCTGTGTAAGTGTTAGGTCCGTAGTACTTCTGCAGATGCTTTCTACTTCACCTCCTGATACTGTAGTGCATTGAGAAGGCCTTGAGTCCTCTGTGTATTTCAGTGTTCCCTGTAAACACTGCCATGAACCAGATCCTCAGGTCTCTGATTTGATGTGCTTCCACAAAATTCTGGTATTCTGGTAGGTATGCTTTTTTCTGTTAGGATTTTAGTTTGGTTCATACTAAGATTTTTCCTTTTTCTTTTAATGAAGATTTGAAGGAAGTACTTTGAAATACTGCAGCTATTAGAAGAGGTTCAAATTTTTAAAAACCAACTACTTCTGTAATATGGAAACTCTGAGGTTGATATTTTTTAATTCATCTGAAATTGTATTGATGTTGTTAAGATATCAAAACTGGTTACCCATTTCTTTTTATTTTTTATTATTTATTTATTTATTTTACCCATTTCTTTTTGTATATTCCATGGAATGCTCCAAGTAAGACTAAAATTATCTAAGTCCTTAAAATCATTCCCTGGAATATTCATTGCTGCTTTTATGATTCTAAATAACTAATTTTAGGAGTTGGTAATCTACGATGCTTCTTAATATTTGGGTGCTTCTTCCATACTTTTCTTTTTAAAAAAATATAAAATAGAGATTCTTTTAATGGCTCTGGCCTCCTGTAACTTGTATTTTTTAAAACTAATTTTAAAAAATATTTATATTAGGCAGAGCTGCCTCAAACAGATTGTCAAACTGCAGCGGGAAGGCCGGGGAGGGTTGGGGGGCAGGAGGGAGGGGTTAAGAGATCAACCGAAGGACTTGTATGCATGCATATAAGCATAACCAATGGACATAAGACACTGGGGGGTAGGGGAGGCCAGGGGATTGTCAAGGGCGGGGAAAAAAAGGAGACATATGTAATACTCTTTGTAATACTTTAAGCAATAAAAAAAAAGATTAAAAAATATTTTTATTTATTTCAGAGAGGAAGGGAGAGGGAGAGAGAGATAGAAACATCAATGATGAGAGAGAATCATTGATCGGCTGCTTCCTGCATGCCCTCACTGGGGATTGAACCCGCAACCTGGGCATTTGCCCTTTACTGGATTCAAACCCGAGACACTCCAGTCCACAGGCCGACACTGTATCCACTGAGCCAAACCAGTTAGGGCTAAACTAATTTTATATGTTTTTTCAGGTGAGGTACATCTGTTCAGCATTGGGTTGTCGCCGATGGGATAATGATGAAATGGAACAAGAAGACATCCTGCTTCTGCAACGCACCCAGAAAACTGTTAGAGCTGTCGGGCCTCGCAGTGGCAATGAGAAGTGTGTATTCAGATCATGTAGCTGCTAGTGTTATTTAGAACCACACCAAGACTAAAACTATTCAGATTTTTCTTTGAAGATTTTTTTGAACTCTTTTGGTTCCTTAGAAGCATACTATTCTTTTAAGAAAAATGTAAGCCCTAAATTAAAAATGGCCTCATGATGATTAACAAATTCTGTACTGGGCTTCTCTCCATATGCTTCAGGATATGGTAACTAGAAGGAGTCTCATACGATGATGATATATGAGTTTAGTTTTAGGTTAATGATAATTTTCAGAGCAAGCTTACTGATCAACATTTTTTCAATGCAAAAGTCTCAAGAGAAAGTTAATGTGCTTTATTTCAGCCCTGACCATTTTTACTGAGTTCTCTCTGTTATGTATAGTTTCATAGTTTTTCTGATTACCCCGATTTTAAAATAATATTTTAGTCTATTTTCTTCTTATAGTATGAAGATATAATTTATTTGGTCAAAAAAAATTTTTTTTTTCAAATAATGAATTCCTTATATAATTTTTACTTTTAAATATGTGATTAAAAATAAGATGGTTGGATAAGTTGTGCTGTTCTTAAATTACATGTGTGATTTTTAAAAACCTAATATTTATTTTTTAATATTTTTTATTGATTTCAGAGAGGAAGGGAGAGATAGAAACATCAATGATGAGAGAGAATCATTGATTGGCTGCCTCCTGCACACCCCCAACTGGGGATTGAGCCCACAACCTGGGCATGTGCCCTTGACTGGAATTGAATCTGGGACTCTTCAGTCCACAGGCTGACCCCCTATCCACTGAGCCAAACCAGCTAGGCCTAAAAACCTAATATTTAAATGTTAAATTGCCTTTATAGTAATAATAATTTTTGATCCCATTTTTATCTTTGGAAAGTGAGCCAGATTTTTGTTTCTTTTTTTTTTTCTTGTTTTGTTAATCTTCACCTGAGGATATTTTCCCATTGATTTTTAGGGAGCATGGAAGAGAGAGGGAAAGAGAGAAACATCGATGTGAGACATCAATTGGTTACCTCCCGCACTAGCCCTGACCAGGGCCCGGGTCAGGGAGGAGCCTGTAACCAAGGTACATGCCCTTGGTAGGAATCGAACCTGGGACCCTTTGATCTGCAGGCCAACACTATATCCACTGAGCCAAACCAACTAGGGCTAATCCAGACTTTCAAATTTATGTATGATGCAGTACAATTCATTTTCCTTTCCTGAAAGTTGTTTTCTCTAACTCATTTAAGAAAGCATTTTTAAACATTTTATTTTCTTACATTCACTGGACTGTGAGTAACGTTTTATATCTGCTGGCAACCTAACCTTTTGTATTCTTGATAGGATTTTGCTTTATTATTATTATTTTTTAAGTGCTCGAGTGCTTGTCGGTTGCTCAACTACCATAGGAACAGATGTTCAAATTAATTAGAATTTTGAGTCACTATAAAGGAAGAGCCTGGGGGGTCTAAGACCTATGTTCCTTAAGTATATATATTTTTAGTAGATGTAATTTTAAGGCCATTTTATATGTAAGTGACAAGATATTATACTGTTAATAGTTAAGTGATTTTTCTGTAAATTAAATATAGAGGGAATATTAATTATTATCACTTTATGGATAAGGACATTGAAACTTAGGAAAGGGTAAGTGACTTGCCAGCTCTCAGTCAATAGAGATTGGAGGTAAGGTGTGTGACCTTCAGGTATACTTGGTCACATTGCCTTCAGGACATGTTTTCACATAAATTTAAAATTGATGTATTCATCTTGCCTTTTACATTGGCTTATTGGGAGATACTAATTTCTCTACACTTGAGTGAAATGTGCCCAGACTTGAATTAAGAAGTAAGTCCGACTGCATGCTGCTATCCCATTTTAAGATGACTTTGATGTGTTTTAAGAAAATCATCCTGATTTGGAATTGTGAACATTTGTTAATTTTTGAGAGAAAATCTGTCCCATAGCTGATGTCAGCTCACAACTTTCCAAACCCTGACAAAGTTATGCCCTCTTGTGGCATATATTAGCAGCGCTTCTTTCCTGAAGATTGTGTTGAGTTCCTTTTCTCATCACCAAATCTTAATGTTTGCTATTTCCCTGTAGAAAAGTTATTTATTTGGCTCCCTCTTTTCAAGTGTAAATTTCTAAAACATGCATTTGTAAATTTAAGGTGGAATTTCAGTGTTGGCCACTTTGAACTTCGGTATATTCCAGACATGGAAACTAGAGCTGGATTTATTGAGAGCACTGTAAAACCCAGTCAGAACAAAGAGTCTGAAATTATCTCAGATGTGGAAGAACAGGAAGCTGCCATAGTGGACACAGTGATAAAAGTCTCTGTTGCGGATTGGAAGGTTATGGCCTTTAGCAAGAAGGGAGGACATCTAGAATGGGAATATCAGGTAACTAAAACCACTGAGAATTTATGAACTGTTTCTTCCTTTTTCAGTTTGACCAAACATATGGGGTAGTGGGAAACGATGCCAATTTGGATTTTATCTTGTTCTCTATGCATTAAGAAATTTGTGGTTTTATACCTGTTAGAATGGCTATTATGAAAAAGACAAAAGAGAGTTATTGGTGAATGGTGTATAACAGTGTATCTATGTGCACTGTTGGTGAGAATGTAAATTGGTGCAGCCACTGTGGAAAACAGTATGTAACTTCCTCAAAAATAGACCTGCCACATGATCCAGCAATCCCACTTCTGGGTATATTACCAAAGGAAGTGAAAGCAACATCCCAAGGAAATATTTGCACTCTCATGTTCACTATAGCATTATTCACAGTAGCCCAGATATAGAATCAGTCTAAGTGTCCATTATTGGATGGATGGGTAAAGGAAATGTGGTGTGTATTTTTACAGTGGAATATTATCCAGCCTTAATAAAGGGAATCCTGTCATTTGCAACATTAACACGTTAAGTGCCCAGCCTGTTTTGTCTTCCGGATGGAAAGTATAGTGTCAGTCACCAGTGACTGACTGGGCACTTAATGTGTTAATGAATCTGGAGGGCATTATGCCAAGTGAAATGAACCAGACACAGAAAGTTAAATACTGCATCATTTCACCTATATGTGGAATCTAAAAAAGTTGAAATTATAGAAGCAGAGAGTAGATTGTGATTGCCATGGCCTAGGGGAAGGAGAAATGGGGAGGTGTTGGTCAAGGGTACAGAGTTTCAGTTATGTAGGATGACTAAATTCTGGAGATGTAATGTATAGCATGATGATGAGTGTAGTTGGTAATTCTGTATTGTATACTTGAAATTTACAAGAGTATAGATTTTTTAAGAAAAAACTTTCTAGCTTTATTGAGTATAATTGACAAGTAAAAATTATCTATTTGGTTTGTACATTGTGCTGATTTGATATACATACACATTGTGAAATTATTACCACACTTACAAAATAACTGTGTGAGGTGATAGGTGTTTTAATTAGCTAAATTGTGCTAATCATTTCACAGTGTATACATATATCAAAATATCACATTTTGCTCTCCATATACATTTTTGTCATTTATGCCTCAATAAATCTAGAAAAATAAGAAATTTAAAACAAATTTGTGATTGTAAATAGTATTTTAGAAGTTGGAATACATAAAGAATGCTTCAAATTATTTTAAACTTTTTTTTCACTTTTGTTTAGTTTTGTACTCCCATTGCGTCTGCCTGGTTGGTGAAGGATGGCAAAGTCATTCCCATCAGTCTTTTTGATGATACAAGATATGCATCTAATGATGGTGTTTTAGAAGATGAAGAAGACATTGTAGAAGCTGCCCGAGGAGCCACAGAAAACAGTGTTTATTTGGGTGAGTGTCTCTCATCTAGTGATAATACAAATTGATATCTAGATTTGATTCCTACACTGTGCTGATAGTGATTTTAATTCCTAAGTACAGTCTCTGCCTTAGGTTGCCCTGAGATTTTTACTTTGGTTTTCATTCATGCTATTTTGTTTCACTTAACCCAGCGGTTCTCAACCTGTGGATCGCGACCCCTTTGGGGGTCGAACGACCCTTTCATAGGGGTCGCCTAAATGCATCCTGCATGTCAGATATTTACATTATGATTCATAACAGTAGCAAAATTACAGTTATGAAGTAGCAACGAAAATAATTTTATGGTTGGGGGTCACCACAACATGAGGAACTGTATTAAAGGGGAGCGCATTAGGAAGGTTGAGAACCACTGACTTAACCAGTTCTGAAACTTTTAATTGCTATAGCTTTTTTTTCTCTCTAAAACCTATAGGAAGGCTTAGAAATGTTGCATATATATATACATATATATACATATGTGTATGTGTGTTTGTGTGTATATGTGTGTGTGTGTGTGTGTATCTACACTAATAAAAGAGAAACATGGTAATTAGCGTACGACCGCTACCCTTCCCATTGGCTAATCAGCATATCCTTATGCAAATTAACTGTCAGCCAAGATGGCGGCCGGCAGCCATGCACTGAAGCGAGCAGGGAGGCTTGCTTTCTCCAGTGACTGCGAACTCCAACGTTCCCCGCCTAACTTGCCGGCCTCTCAGCTGCAACTCTAAGCAACTATGTACTATGTTGCAAATAAGAAGCTAAACAAAACCCCAGAAACCAGCTGTCAGTCAGCCAGGTTCAGCCAGCCGACTGCAACATTGTATCGATGTTTTCAGCAGCGAGGCCTCAGAGCTAAAGCTGGCCCAGAATTAAAAAAAAAAAAAAAGAAAACAAGGAGCGGTTGGGAGCTTCAGTCACTCGCCAACCGGAAAACAGCCCTCAGCCCCTCAGCCAGCCTGGCCAGACACCCCAGTGGGGACCCCCACCCTGATCCAGGACACCCTTCAGGGCAAACCAGCCAGCCCCTACCCATGCACCAGGCCTCTATCCTATATAGTAAAAGGGTAATATGCCTCCCGGCACCGGGATCAGTGGAGCAGCGAGGCTCCCAGCACTGGGATCAGCATGACAGGGGGCAGCACCCAAACCCCCTGATTGCCCTGCGGCTCTGTGTGTGACAGGGGAAGGCGCCCCAACCCCCGCCCCCCCACGGGCCCTGCTCTGTGTGTGACAGGGTAGAGCCATAACCTCTCCATCGGCCCTGCCCTGAGTGTGACTGGGTGCAGCGCCCCAACCCCCTGATCCGCCCTGCTCTGTGTGTGACAGGGGGCGGTGCCCCAACCCCCCTGATGGGCCCTGCCCTGAGTGTGACAGGGTGCAGCGCCCCAACCCCCTGATTGGCCCTGCTCTGTGCGTGACAGGGTGCAGCGCCCCAACCCCCTGATCCGCCCTGCTCTGTGTGTGACAGGGGGCGGTGCCCCAACCCCCCTGATGGGCCCTGCCCTGAGTGTGACAGGGTGCAGCGCCCCAACCCCCTGATTGGCCCTGCTCTGTGCGTGACAGGGGGGA
>NW_005871069.1:5567995-5574481 GCF_000147115.1 Myotis lucifugus
ATATATTTCTCCAATATAATAAAAGGCTAATATGCAAATCGACTGGACGACAGAACGACCGGTCGCTATGACAAGCACTGACCACTAGGGGGCAGATGCTCAACTCAGGAGCTGCCCCCTGGTGGTCAGTGTGCTCCCATAGTGGGAGCCCTGCTCAGACAGAAGCCAGGCTCACGGCTGGCGAGCACAGCGGTGGTGAAGGGAGCCTCTCCTGCCTCTGTGGCAGTGCTAAGGATGTCCGACTGCAGGGAGTGGGCCTAAGCCGTCAGCAGTCGGACATCCCCCGAGGGCTCCCGGACTGCGAGAAGGCGCAGGCCAGGCTGAGGGATCCCCCCGAGTGCATGAATTTCATGCACTGGGCCTCTAATATATATATGGCATGATTTCAAATTACTGATATGTCCTTAAAGTCTAAAACTTTCTACATTTGTATTTGTAGTTGCAATTTGTTCCTCCCTTAAAGATTATGTTTATTGATTTTTTTTAAAAAGACATGGATGAATTTTTTTAAATATATATTTTTATTGATTTCAGAGAGGAAAGGAGAGGGAGAGAGAGATAGAAACATCAGTAATGAGAGAGAATCATTGATCGGCTGCCTCCTGCACGTACCCCACTGGGGATTGAGCCTGCAACCCAGGCATGTGCCCTTGACTGGAATTGAACCTGACCCTTCAGTCTGCAGGCCGACGCTCTATCCACTGAGCCAAACCAGCTAGGGGTATTTTTTTCTTTGCATTTATACAACTTATCTGAAAAATAAAAATAAAATTTTGGAGTGCTTCTGGGCAATTGAAGGCCTTTAGTATAATAACTTTTGAAAAACCCTGAATCTAATTTTTGAACTAGTGTTGGTGGTCAGATACAAATTTCTTTAAGCTCTGTCAGTGTGTTAACCACCACTCATTCTCAATGAACTGCAAGAATTTGAAAGATTAACGTGTCACACATGTTTTATGATAATATTTAACTGAATTGTTAGCAATGTCTCTGGAATTATAGGTGTTTAGGTTTCCTTAAGGAGAATGTTACTTCATCTAAGTTACTAATCTCTTAAGAGTACATAGACCTCTTTGAATTTTCCTACTGAGTGAGTTTTCCAGTAATGACTGAAAGTTGTTATTTAGTGAGAAACATTGTATGGACCTTATGTGTAACTTTCCTGCCATATTTTTATTGAATAGCCTTTGGGTCCTTTGAGTGCATCAAGCATGATTCTTCTCTGAGAAAAGTTGTATAATACATGAAAGATAACTGGAATTAACCTAATATTATTAAATCAAAATGAGCCTTTTTGAAAAAGAATTATTGGTGTTTGATTCCAAACATAATTGACAATATTCTTGTTGATTCAGGAATGTACAGAGGCCAGCTGTATCTGCAGTCATCTGTCAGAATTTCAGAAAAGTTTCCTACAAATCCCAAGGCCTTGGAATCTGTTAATAATAAAAATGAAATTATTCCTTTGCCAACAATCAAATGGAAACCCTTAATACGTAAGTGAATTGTAAACTTTTTAAAAGTTTATTAACGTGTTCACAGGGCTGATCATGATGTCTTTGCCCTAGTTTTGACTGTCACAGAGATGACAACATTATATTCTCTGATAAACTAGAAAGATATTTCAGATGTTAATGCATTTTTTAAATCCTCACCTGAGCACATGTTTACAGAGAGGAAGGGGGTGGTGGGAGAGGGAAACATTGATCAGTTGCCTTCCTTATGCACCCCAACTGGGGATCAAACCTGAAACCCAGGTATGTACCCTGACCAGGAATCGAATTGGCAACCTTTCATTGTACAGTATGACACTCAACCAACTGAGCCACTCCGGCTGGGCAGATGTTAATTATTTTTTTATTTTATTTTATTATTTTTTCATGTATATTTTTATTGATTTCCGAGAGGTAGAGAGAGAGAAACATCAGTGATAAGAGAGAATTATTGATAAGCTGCCTCCTACACCCCCCTATTGGGGATTGAGCCTGCAACCTGGCATGTGCCCTGATGGGAATTGAACTGTGATCTCCTGGTTCATAGGTCAATGCTCAACCACTGAGCCATGCTGGCTGGGCAATGAATTTTAATTAGCATTTAGAACAGGATTTCATTGAAACAGCAGTTCCTTCGCTAGAACACAATGTTAATAAAATATTTCTCTGTACAATTTAGAAAAACTTTTAACCATTCACCAACCATGCCTGTGTGTCAGCTCTTAACCTACCTATATCAAGAATATTTATGAGAAAATTATCTGGTCATATCATATTTTTTGAAACATTTAATGAATTAAAATCAAATACTAGGCTACCTACTTCTTCAGTTATCTTTTTGTCCCTTATGTATATTTTTTATCACATGCTTTTAATTACTTGTTTATAAGATTCGTCTTCTCTACAAGACTGCTTTTTAAGGGAAAGAACCTTGAGCCATTTGTTTGACTTCCATGTTTGAATTAAACTGTGGTTAAATCGCTGTTTTTTTAATGAATGAGGTACATGCATTTTCATGAAACTCATAGCGGTTAAGCTTTTACATTTTCTTTTAGATTCTCCTTCGAGAACTCCTATCTTGGTAGGGTCTGATGAATTTGACAAATGTCTTAGTAATGATAAGTTTTCTCATGAAGAGTACAGTAATGGCGCACTTTCAATCTTGCAGTATCCATATGGTAAGTGTGATTACGCTTGGATTGAAAATGCTGTTTTGTTTCTAATTTATTTTATGTATTAATTTGAAATTAATTAATAGAATTCAAATGAAAGATAGTCATTTGAGGGGTAGAAAATAAAATACCGTGAAAGGCAATATTGTGAATGTTGGCCAAGGTGCAAACTCCAAAGTCAGTTGCCAGGGTTCCAATTAGTTTTGCCACATACTGAGATGGGCACCTAACTTTACTGTCTTGGTTCCTTCACCTGTAAAACAAGGATGGCGACCCTCGTGTCTGTTTCTTGGGGTGTTGTGAGAGCTAAGTGAGATAATGCACATACAGTGTTAACACCGTACCTGGCAAATAAGTATTCAGTAAGCATTAGTTCTTCTTACTAGTTATTATTCAATTATCAGCCTGTATAATGTAGTCAATATAAAATCAGTCAGTATAATGAAGAAAACAGGTGTTTGCATAGAGCTATGTGAAAATGCTGTAAAATGAAGTTTTAATTTTGTTTGCAGACCAAATTATTGCAAAAGTCAAGAATAGGTGAACCTTGGCATGAAATACATTCCTATGTATTTAAAATTAGGATATATTTATATACGAAAGTCTTTTGAACAGTTAGATATAAAAAAGTCCTCAATCTGCATTAGACAAAACATAGATTCCTCATCAGTAACCTTAGATGCTAGGACTGGGAAATGATTGTAGAACTTAAATTGATAAAAACAAAACAAAACAGAGGGCTCTGAACTAGAAGCAGTACCCTTTATCTGATTTGATCAAAATTCCGGGTTAGAGAAAACTGTGTAATCTGCCCACAAAATTCAGTATTGGAGACAAACTCAGCGTGGAATGAACCAAGGAGTATAATAGAGATGTTTTCCTTCCAGCCTGTGAGGAATGATTCATGGTAAAATCTGGCATTTGATTGACACTCAATGAAAGTAAAGTTTAAAATCCTTCAAGGAAGTTGAGTACTGTCTAATTATTTTCTTGCATTTAAAGGATTTAATTATTAATGAGGTAATCAGTGGGATGCCCCTTACATTTTTTCTAGTTTTATTACTCAGTATAAAGAAAATTTATAATGCTTATGGAATAAAGGAAAATATATTTGCATAATAAAAAAGAAAAAATCAGATAAATGAGGCTATCAAATGTGTTAAAGAAGAAATGAGGCTTTTACAAAAGGAATTAATGTTATAAGTCATAGGAAAATTGATAATTTTTAGTAAATAAAGATGAATCTACTTTGGTTTATCTTTTTAAAAATTAAAACAACCTTTTAATGTTTGTTTTTGCAGATAATGGTTATTATCTACCATACTACCAGAGGGACAGGAGCAGACGGAGCATAGGGAGCACCCAGATCACAGTCCGAGTTCTGAAGAGCCCAGACTACAGCAAGAATGTCCGCAGAAAGGACCCTGTTCTCCTCCTACACTGGTGGAAAGAAATAGCCGGGACTATTCTGTTCTGTATCATAGCAACAACTTTTATTGTGCGCAGACTTTTCCATCCTCATCCTCACAGAGTAAGACATATTTTAGAATCTAATTTATTTCAGCGTTGGGAGTTTCAAAACCTAAATGTGTGTATTTGGGGGGTACATTTACTTAAGTTTTACTATAAAGTCATTGTTTCCCACATGCTGTTTCCACTTCCTTATCTTTCGTTTACTCCTCAACCATTGCAGTCTGGCTCCCATCCGTTTCATTTCCCTTCCATTTCACAAGGTAGATGTGGTATTTTGTGTTCTTATAATGCTTTTCTTTTTCTCAATATTATTTATTTATTTTTCAATGTTATTTTATAGCTTAAGGTAATTAGCTAACTTTAATTCAGATTTGTACTAATAGTGATGTCTCCCCTCCCCCCACCTTATCAGCAAAGGAAGGAATCTGAAACTCAGTGTCAAACTGAAACTAAATATGATTCTGTAAGTGGAGAAGCTAATGACAGCTGGAATGACATAAAAAATTCTGGATATATATCACGGTAAGAGTCTTGTCATAAAATATGTATGTATGCTGTAGCTTCTGGTGGCGACTATTTGGATCTAAGAAATGACCTACAAAGTAAGATCTTGTTTAACTATTTTTTTAATGTGTGAATAGGTAAATAAAATGTAGACTTAACCCTCAAGTCACTTAAACTTATTCAAATGAGCATCGACCTATGAACCAGGAGGTCACGGTTCAATTCCGGTTGGGGCATATGCCAATAGGGGGCATGCAGGAGACAGCTGATCAATGATTCTGTCTCATCATTGATGTTTCTATCTCTCTCCCCTTCTCCCTTCCTCTCAAATAATAAAAATATATATTTAAAAACAAAGTGGTATGTACCCTAAAATGGATAGAAATAGAGTGTTACAGAAGTTTAACTGCTAGTTTTTTAAAAAAATATTTTATTGATTTCAGAGAGGAGGGGAGAGGGAGTGAGAGATAGAAACATCAATGATGAGAGAGAATCATTGATCAGCTGCCTCCTGCAGACCCCACACTGGGGATCGAGCCCGCAACCCAGGCACGTGTCCTGACAGGGAATCGAACCATGACCTCCTGGTTCATAGGTCGATGCTCAACCACTGACCACGCTAGCTGGCCTTAACTGCTAGCTTCTTAAAGTAAAATTTTACTAAGTGACTCACGAATGGTAAGGGTTTTAAGACCCTTTGCTAATGAAGATGCTGTCTAATGTGTCAGTGGCCCAGCAGTTCCAGCAGGCAGTGAGAGAAGGTGTGGAGAGCGAGGGATCCAACAACTCCTGATGGGTAATCTGCTATGGCGCCATTCATTGTTTATTCAGCATTTACTTTGAGCACTGTACAGGGCAGTATTTCCAGGCTTTGAGAGAAATAGAAAGATTGAGCCTATCCTGGAGAAACTTAAAAATCTATGGGGGAGATAATACTGGGTAAAAAAAAAAACATATGAGAAAAAGTCATGAGTTAAGTACTATCTATGGTTGTGATGATTAAATAGGGCATAATAAATGAGGCCACGTTTAAAATATATATATACTAGAGGCCCAGTGCACAAAAATTTGTGCACTCGGCGGGGGAAGGGGGGTTCCCCAGCCCGGCCTGTGCCCTCTCGCAGTCTGGGACCCCTCGGAGATAACGATCTGCTGGCTTAGGCCTGCTCCCGGTGGCAGAGGGCACGCCCAATCCCTAGGTGCAGCCCCTGGTCAGGCTCAGAGCAGGGCCGATTGGGGAGGTGGGGCGCCGCCCCCTGTCATGCACTGAGCACGGCGGATCGGGGGGTTGCGATGCCACCCTCAGTCACGCTCAGGGTAGGGCCGATTGAGGGGTTGGGGCACCGCCCCCTGTCACACTCAAGGCAGGGTCGATGGGGAGGTTGTGGCGCCACCCCCTGTCACGCACAGAGCAGGGCCGATCAGGGGGTTGGGGCGCTGCCCCCTGTCACTCACAGAGCAGGGCCCATCAGGGGGTTGGGGCGCTGCCCCCTGTCACTCACAGAGCAGGGCCCATCAGGGGGGTTGGGGCTCCGTACCCTGTCACAGAGCAGGGTCAATCAGGGGTTTGGGGAGCTCCCCCCTGTCATGCACAGAGCAGGGCCCATCAGGGGGTTGGGGAGCTCCCCCCTGTCATGCACAGAGCAGGGCCGATCAGGGGATTGAGTAGCTCCCCCCTGTCACTCACAGAGTAGGGCCGATAGGGGAGTTTGGGCACCGCCCCCTGTCACACAGAGCAGGGCGGATCAGGGGGTTGGGCGCTGCACCCTGTCACACTCAGGGCAGGGCCAATGGGGAGGTTATGACTCTACCCCATCACACACACAGCAGGCCGTGGGGGGGGG
>NW_005871069.1:5574581-5578395 GCF_000147115.1 Myotis lucifugus
CCCTCTCTCACACATCACAGCGCAGCGGGGAGGCGGGGTTGGGGCACTGCACTCTGTCAAACACAGAGCAGGGCCGATCAGGGGGTTTGGTGGGCCCGCACCCTGTTAAACACAGAGCCGCAGGGTGATCAGGGGATTGGGGAGCTCCCCCTATCAGGCACAGAGCAGGGCAGATAGGGAGGTTGTGGCCCCGCCCCCTGTCACACACAGAGCCGCAGGGCAATCAGGGGGTTTGGGCGCTGCCCCCTGTCACGCTGATCCCGGTGCTGGGAGGCATATTACCCTTTTACTATATAGGATAGAGGTCTGGTGCACGGGTGGGGGCCGGCTGGTTTTCCCTGAAGGGTGTCCTGGATCAGTGTGGGGGTCCCCACTGGGGTGCCTGGCCAGCCTGGCTGAGGGGCTGAGGGCCGTTTTCAGGTGACTGAAGCTCCCAACCGCTCCTTTTTTTCTTTTTTCTTTTTTATTCTGGGCCAGCTTTAGCTCTGAGGCCTCGGCTGCTGAAAGCCGGTTTCTGGCCTTTGTTTTTCCTTCTGTATTTGATACAATATTTCGGTCCGGCTGGCTGAAGGCCGGCTGACTGAAAGCTGGTTTCTGGGGTTTTGTTTAGCTTCTATAGTGGCAACATAGTTGCTTAGAGTTGCAGCTCAGAGGCCGGCAAGTTAGGCGGGGAACGTTGGAGTCTGCCATCACTGGAGCAAGCAAGCCTCCCTGTTCGCTTCAGTGCATGGCTGCCGGCCGCCATCTTGGCTGACAGTTAATTTGCATAAGGATATGCTGATTAGCCAATGGGAAGGGTAGCGGTCGTACGCTAATTACCATGTTTCTCTTTTATTAGTGTAGATAATTTTATTTTTATTTTATTTTATTTTTTTCAGATAGGGAGGGAGAGAGAGAGATAGAAACATCAATGATGAGAGAGAATCATTGGTCAGCTGTGAGGCCACATTTTAATTGAACTTTAAATCATAAGTAAAGTGTTAGGTGGATAGAGACAGGAGGAGGAGTGAGGTATGGTGTATAAATATATTTGTAAGGCTGTTGTGAAGAGAATTAGAGTAATGTATTCTAAAGTTGAATGACTTAATTTTCCTTTAATATTATTCATTTTGAAGAGTAGAGCTGATTTTTTTTAAAATGTAGGAGTTCTGTAATAATACCTAATGTATGTTGAGTGTATACTATATTATTAAGAGTACGTGTTCTGGATTCAGTCCTGAATCCCAGTCCCAACTTTTCGTTTATCAGTTGGGACCTTAGGCAAGCTGGTACATATATTTATCGAGTCTATAAGCATATATAAGATGTTTTTCTTTTCAGAAGATATATCCATTTTCATATGGGTGTTTTCTCTAACATAGGAAAATAATTCAATTGGCCCTCCAGGAGTATGACATGAACTTCATGGGCTTTTGCAGTTGGGGAGATGGATTTGTACTGAAGTACCTTGACTAGCTATTTTTAGGGGGTACATATTTTTACTCTTCATTCTCTGTGAAGGTAATTGGTCCATGGAGGGTTGGAATCTATTACCCTCTACTCCTGAACTCCATGTTCTAACCAGCTGAGCCAACTACTAAATTAACTTGAGTGTGCTAATCATAAAGTAGTAAATTTAGCCTTATAAGAGATATAAAATATGATCTAATTCAACTCTTCCTCCATGTGGCTGGAAGGTTAACTTTATTCACTTATTAATTCATGCATTATTCAGTAGATATTTGCTAGACCTTCTATTTGCCAGGTAAGCTCATGCTCTGAAAATACAAAGAGAAATGAGAAGGTGCTCCTGCCTGCAAGGCCCCCACAGTACAGTGGCAGTGGGAGAGTGAAATGCATACAAATAACTGCAAAATGTTGGGATTAAGTTTAAATAGTTCAAAGTACTGTATGCAAAGTGCTGCAAGAACATTAAGACTGGGGTGTGTAGGAAGGGCTTACAGAGATTAGCAGAATTAAGGAAGATGGTTTCATAAGTACAAAGTGGGAAATAGGCTACAGTGTGGAGGTCCATCTGTAAGTAACTGATGGTGAGTTAGCTTCTGTCTGAATACTTTTAGATATGAGCATACTGACTCATGAGGCAACCCAGCCCATTACAGATAGTTTTGGTTCCTAGAGCAATTTCTGGCTTGAAAAGTACTTAATTATAATAGGATTGATTAGATTTGTTCCATAAAAGTATCAGGCACTGACATAAGATTAAAATACATTTTTAAATTGCGTACAGAATACCACAGGAGGTAAAAGGTTAGAGAAGTAAGAATAGAATATTTTGGTAGATGATAAAAAATATTGGATAAGTCAGAACAGTACTACAGTTGCTTTAAGAACAAGGGATTAACAAGTGATTCCCAATGAAGCAGAAGCTTTTATATTTTTATAAATTTTCTAAGGAAAAAATTAGAATGTGTTTGCTTAATTTATACAAACAGAAGAACAAAGAATGCAATTAGTAGAATTTACACTTTTTATTAATATGCTCTATCAGATTTTCTGAATTTATACATTTTAAATATCATAAAATAAGATTGAACTGATTATTACCATACTATAAAATGTAAAACTACTTAATTAATTTTTTTTTAGGTACCTAACAGATTTTGAACCAATTCAGTGCATGGGTCGTGGTGGGTTTGGAGTTGTCTTTGAAGCTAGAAACAAAGTAGATGACTGCAATTATGCTATCAAGAGAATTCGTCTCCCCAACAGGTAATGTATGGTACTTTTAATCAACTTGGAGTTAGAACTGTATAACTTAATCTATAGGCAGTATGTCCTTCTTACTATACTCCAGAGAAACTATAGAAAACAGTTTCTAAACTACTGAATCTTATGTTCTAAGTGCTACCAGGTAACCAGTTGTCTAAAAGATGTGATCTACTTTGGTTGCGTTGAATCTACTTTTTAAAATATGCCCTTTTTTTAAATTTTAACAACTCAGAATTTTCCTGTAGTAATTTTAATAACTATAGATTTTAAAACTTAGCATCATTTAAAAACATCTATATTTATTGTGGAAAATAAGGAAAAGTATTAAAATAAAAATTTCTATTTTTTTTCTACTCAGTAATAACCACTATTAACATTTTAGAGTATTCCTTTTGATTTTTTTTCTGGTCATAAGTTTACCTAATTATCAATCCAGTATAGTTTCATCTCTTGCATTGTATCCTCAACATTTTCCATGTTAATAAGAGTACTAGTATTTTATTAAAATGTTAAAATACGTTGAAAGTATTTTATAGCTGGATAATAGTCCAGTTAATACATGTGCCATATTATGTTTAATCATTTGTTATTGTTCAACATTTAAGTTTCCAATTTGGCAATTAAAAATAACTTTTCAGTGTTCATCTTTTATATAAATACTAGAGGCCCAGTGCACGAATTCATGCACCAGTGGGGCCCCTCAGCCTGCCTGTGAGATCGGGCCAAAACTGGCTCTCTGACACCCTCCAAGGGGTCCCGGATTGCAAGAGGACACAAGCCAGGCTGAGGGACCCCACCAGTGCACGATCGGGGCAGGGGAGGGACGCAGGGGTTGGCCAGCTGGGGAGGGACTATATGAGGGCTCCAGGGCATGTCCGGCCTGTCTCGCTCAGTCTGGATCAGCTGGACCCCAGCAGCAAGCTAACCTACCAGTCGGAGTGTCTGCCCCCTGCTGGTCAGTGCACATCATAGTGAGCAATTGGGCGACCTTGGCATATCATCCTATCTAATAAAAGACAAAAAAGGGTAATTAACCGTACCTCCGCAATGCTTCCCATTGGCTAATCAGCAAGATATGCAAAGTAACTGCCAACAAAGATGG
>NW_005871069.1:5579034-5580995 GCF_000147115.1 Myotis lucifugus
CTCCCCATCGGAGATGGGCCCACTCATGGACAAATACTCTTTCTATGAGAGAATATTTACACTTAAAAATTTATATTTACAATGTTTTAATTCAACTTCTTATGTTTTAAGTTTCTCTTCCCTTTATCCCCAACCCAAATGAGTCAAGGAACTCTAGAAATGGACGACTTTCATTAAACCAAAAAAGTTAAAATGGGTTAGTATCAATAAGTGACTAATTTTATTATACACATGTTGAAAAAGAAATATTATTAGGTTGAAAATAACTAGTGTATTTCCAAACAAAGCTATTAATACGTATTTTTCTCTCTTAAAAATACCTTTAATCATAATGTTATATTTGTTTCCAGTAGAAATATCAATCTACACTAATAAAGAGAAACATGCAAATTGGTGTCACACCGCTACCCTTCCCATTGGCTAATCAGGGCGATATGCAAATTAACTGCCAGCCAAGATGGCGGCCGGCAGCCAGGCAGCTTGAAGTGAACATGAGGCTTGCTTGCTTCAGTGACAGAGGACTCCAACGTTCCCCGCCTGCCGCTGCCGGCCTCTGAGCTTGCAGTTTGAAACATTGTTACAAATATAGAAGCTAAACAAAACCTCAGAAACCTGCTTTCATCCAGCCGGGATCTCAGAGCTGGAGTTGAAACAGTGTTTCGATTATAGAACCCAAACAAACCAGATACCTGCTTTCAGCAGCTGAGGCCTAAGAGCTGGAGCCAAGCCTCAGAGCTAAAGCTGGCCCAGAATAAAAAGAAAAAAGAAAAAAAGGAGAGGTTGGGAGCTTCAGTCACCCGCCAGCCTGAAAACAGCCCTCAGCTCCTCACCCAGACTGGCCAGGCATCCCAGTGGGGACCCCCACCCTGAAGAGTGTGTGACCAGCTGCAAACAGCCATCATCCCCTCATCCAGGCTGGCCAGGCACGCCAGTGGGGACCCCCACCCTGATCCAGGACACCCTTCAGGGCAAACCAGCCGGCCCCCACCCGTGCACCAGACCTCTATCCTATATAGTAAAAGGGTAATATGCCTCCCAGCACCGGGATCAGCGTGACAGGGGGCAGCGCCCAAACCCCCTGATTGCCCTGCGGCTCTGTGTGTGACAGGGGGCGGGGCCACAACCTCCCTATCTGCCCTGCTCTGTTCGTGACAGGGGAAGGCACCCCAACCCCCTGATCAGCCCTGCTCTGTGCCTGATAGGGGGGAGCTCCCCAATCCCCTGATCGCCCTGTGGCTGTGTGAGTGACGGGGGAGCTCCCCAACCCCCTGATCGCCCTGTGGCTCTGTGTGTGACAGGGGGAGGGGCCACAACCTCCCTATCTGCCCTGCTCTGTTCGTGACAGGGGAAGGCGCCCCAACCCCCTGATCAGCCCTGCTCTGTGCCTGATGGGGGGAGCTCCCCAATCCCCTGATCGCCCTGCGGCTCAGTGTTTGACAGGGGTGCGGTGCACCAACCCCCTGATCAGCCCTGCTCTGTGTGTGACAGGGTGCGGCACCCAAACCCCCCGCCACCCCCCCACGGGCCCTGCTCTGTGTGTGACAGGGTAGAGCCATAACCTCTCCATCGGCCCTGCCCTGAGTGTGACAGTGGCGGCGCCCCAACCCCCTGATGGGCCCTGCTCTGTGGGTGATAGAGGGTGGCGCCCCAACCCCCCTCCACGGGCCTTGCTCTGTGTGTGACAGGGTAGAGCCATAACCTCCCCATTGGCCCTGCCCTGAGTGTGACAGGGTGCAGCGCCCCAACCCCCTGATCCGCCCTGCTCTGTGTGTGACAGGGGGCAGTGCCCCAACTCCCCTATCGGCCCTACTCTGTGTGTGACAGGGGGGAGCTCCTCAACTCCCTCATCAACCCTGCTCTGTACGTGACAGGGGGGAGCTCCCCAACCCACCTGATGGCCCTGCTCTGTGCGTGACAGGGGGGAGCTCCCCAACCCCCTGATCGACCCTGCTCTGTGCGTG
>NW_005871069.1:5582263-5598212 GCF_000147115.1 Myotis lucifugus
TTGGGGGGGTGAACGGATGAATGGGCACTTAGGATATTTGGGTTTTATTATATAGGGTTTGGGCATATCTTTTCCTTGGGACAGATTCCTAGGAGTAAAATTTTTGAATCAGAACAGCGAGAGATTTAAGAGGATGGGCTTTCAGTAATACCTTCCTTTCTACCTATTATAGAAGACTCTTATGGACTCTTTTTCCTTTTTAAAAAAATTCTTATTTAATTTTATTGGGGTCATTGGCTAATATAATTATATTGGTTTCAGGTGTGCATTTCTATAATATATTATCTATATATTGTATTGTGTTTTCACTACCTCAGGTCAAGTCTCCTTCCGTCACCATTTATTCACTTTATTGTCTTCTACCTCCCCTACCCCCCTTTCCCTGTGATAATCACCATACTGTTGTCTCTATCTGTGAGTTGTTGTTGTTCTTGTTTGTTTGCTTAGTCCCTTCACTTTTTTCACCCAGCCCCCAAACCCCCTTCCCCTCTAACAGTTGTCAGTCTGTTCTCTATCTATGAGTCTGTTTCTGTTTCGTTTGCTAGCTTATTTTATTCTTTAGATTCCACATATGAGTGAAATCATATGGTGCTTATCTTTCTCTGACTGGCTTATTTTACTTAGCATGGATTCTTGATTAAATGTGCACTAATTACTGAGCTGTCCTAACGGGTAATTGGATGTTTATCCAACAGATAGGGACACGGGAATGGGATGGTTTGATACTGTGGAACTAATGCCTTCCTTTGGTGTATAATTGTTGAGTAGTTTAAATACTTACATACTCAAGAACCTGTAACTACTTGAGGATTTTGTATATGTACTCAGATAATTACAATGCAAGGAAGATTGTCACCCATAACTTGGCTAAGTAAGTATCTTCTCATGGAAAAAGCAAAAATGTAGCTGAATGGCAGTCAAGGAAGGCAAGCTTTATTGGGGTAGTGACATCTGCACTGAATATTCAAGAGTATTTTTTCTGCCCTAGTTTGTTTGGCTCAGTGGATAGAGCGTTGGCCTGCGGACTGAAGGGTCCCGGGTTCAATTCCAGCCAAGAGCACATGCTTGGGTATCAGGCTCCATCCCCAGTAGGCTGCATGCAGAAGGTAGACAATTAATGATTCTCTCTCATCATTGATGTTTCTATCTCTCTCTCCCTCTCCCTTCTTCTCTAAAATCAATAAAAATAATGTATTAAAAAAAAAAAGAGTAGCCTGTCCCTCAGTAGCCAGGTGCGTAGGGGAGGGATGGCCAAGTACATGAAGAGGCCTGAGCAAAGGCTGTAGGCAGGCACTCAGGTGGTAAAGGACCAGGGAGTGTTCTGGCAAGGGTGGAGCAAAAGGTAAGAAGCGGGGGTGGAAGAGAGGATAGAAAAGATGGTTTGCAGCACCTTAATTGTCAAGCAAAAGAGTTTAGATTTTATTTCATAGTCAGTTGTGCCTTTGAACAGAAGAATGATGTGCTCAAAGTGGAGGTGACTGGAGAGGGTGTGTAGATGGTTGATGTGAGGAAAAGGTCATAGATGAGAATGTTAGTTGAAAGATTTATTTTTGTAAAAGTTTAGTCTTAAGATACAGAACATTAGTGGGGACAGATGAGTAAGGAATAAGTGTAAAGAATTGAAAAGGAGGAGCTAATCAAATTTGATAACTAGCTGAATGTGAGGACCTAGAAGTTGAATTCAGAAGCATACCAGGATTCTCAGAGAGGGGACAGCAACCACAAAGCACAGGAGAAAAGTGGGAGTAGCTGACCACCTCCTGGGGCAGGAAGAGAATATAACTTGTACTTAGGTTGTTTCAGGTGAGAGCGGGATCCTTAGAAATAATGAGATTACATCCATCTGAAAGCTGTCCCAGTAAACTTCAAATCCAGATGCTTTTAAGTTAAACTTCATTGCCTGTGATAGTCATTGGTTGAGGCTTGCTTTAAACAAACTTACTAGGAGAAGCTATTCGAATTGTAATATGTTCCCTGTTGGGTGGTCGTTCTCCATCCTCCTGAGCTTCTTTTCTGAACACTTGACTTTGTTCCTATTCACCCTCCTCTTCATTAAAAAACATTAAGCAATAATCTTTAAAGGTCTGTAGTCATCCATTTTTAGTGAGCCAGGACAGCTTTTTTTATTTTTAAATGAAGCAATAGATGTGCTTGTAGCAAAAAAGAAAACAAAACACTAAACATGTCCTCTTTATTTTTTTTAAGGGAATTGGCTCGGGAGAAGGTAATGCGAGAAGTTAAAGCCTTAGCCAAGCTGGAACACCCAGGCATTGTCAGGTATTTCAATGCTTGGTTGGAAGCACCACCAGAGAAATGGCAAGAAAAAATGGATGAAATTTGGCTGAAAGATGAAAGGTAACATTGTTAGACATAGATTCAAAAACTAGTATATCCTTTCAGGTTAGTTTTTTGTTTATGCAAACAAGATATTTCTATAACTTACAGATGATTTCCTAAAAAATAACAGCAGATTACTGTTCTCATCATGTTTTGGAACGTTCTCTCGTCACTGAGTCCTGGGTCCTCTTAGCAACAGCTGCGCCCTCCCCAAGCTGTTTCCAGTAAGGAAACAGCATTTAGGTATGGGAAGTGCTGGCATCACAGGAAACTGTCATCGCATCACTGGAAATGGGAGGCCAGTGTCAAATAGGGACAAATCAATTCTTGGAATCAGAACAACCTCTCCCTCTGCAGATCCTGTTAATACTTCAGCTTCGATAATGTTAGGTCGTAATCTTTTGATAATAAATCTAGTACCATTACAAAGACCTCATTTACTATTGAGATTTCTCAATAGCATGATGATTGCACCCACTTTCAATTTTAATTTATGACATGGCATTCCCCAAGGAGTAATACTATTTAAGAAATTCGATGGGAAAATTTTCCTTTTCAGCATCATCTGTGGAATCAATGGAATCATCACTCAAATATGTGTGAAAATCTCCATCGAGTATATCCAAAATTTCTTCATTTACTTTTTGAACGTGCTCATTTTTTGGACAAAGAATTGCATGTTTAGATATATTTTTAATATTATCTATAGATATAGTATTTCCAAAGGTAGCTTCAATAATAGATCCATTATAAATCATTTCACAGGGGATTTCAATAATATCCATTCCTAAATGAAAACTGCTATCAAGTTTGCCATCTCCAAGTTTACTAACCATCCACTATAAGCAGAATCCTCTGATCTCATATTTGTTGTAAAAGACAACTTTCTGAAACATTGCAGTACTTTAAACTCATTTGTACTATGGCTGATTGCATAGCATGTGGTACAATACTGAGACATTGTCGAAAATCCCCTCCAAGAAGAACTTTCCCACCAAATACAATATTCAAATTCATAATTTCTCTTAGTAATCTGTCTATGGCGTTTATAGCATGACTGGATGCCATGGTGCATTCATCAATAATGAGAAGTTGGGCCTTTTTAATAGTTTTAGCAACTTCACTGTTTATATCGAGTCTAGAAATTGAAGTTTCATTTAGTGGAATCGGTAATTTATATTGGGAATGAAAGGTGCTTCCACTGAGAAGTAAATTTGCAGCAAATCCTGTAGACGCTGTGGGTAAAACTACCACCACGACCTCTAATATAATATATTAAAACTTTATAAAGATATGCCTCCACGCTCCGAGGGCCGGTTCCTGCCTCAAACCTCGCCCTTACCGGGAACAGCTCGGGGAGAGCGCAGTCTTGGCAAAGCGACCCAGGACTCAGTGCAGCCACGCTCCGAGGGCTGGTTCCTGCCTCAAACCTTGCCCTTACCGGAAACAGCTTGGGGAGGGCGCAACTGTTGCTAAGAGGACCCAGGACTCAGTGGGTCCACACTCCGAGGGGCAGTTCCTGCCTCAAACCTCGCCCTCGCCAGAAACAGCTCCGGGAAACAGGTCGGGGAGGGCACAGCCGTTGCCAAGACAACCCCTTCAGGACTGACTTCCTTCCGGTTGGTCGAGCCTTGGTCGGTCGTGATGTTACACCCAGGGTTTTTATATAAATAGATTTGCTATTGTTTTGTTTAGGATTTTTGCATCTGTATTCATCAGAGATATTGGTCTATAATTTGTGTGTGTGGTATCCTTGCCAGATTTTGGAATCAGAGTAATATTTTTAGCTTCATAAAATGAGGTAGGAATTTTTGCCTCTTTTCCAAATTTTTGGAAGTGTATGAGGAGGATATGTAATAAATCTTCTTTGAATGTTTGGTGGAATTCACTAGTGAAGCCATCTAGTCATAGACTTTTATTTTCGGACAGTTTTTGATGACTGTTTTAATTCAGTCTGTTTAGAATTTCCAGTTCTTCATGATTCAGTCTAGGAAGTTTATATAGTCCCAAGAACTTGTCCATTTATTCTAGGTTATTGAATTTGATGACGTCCAGCCTTTCGTGGTATGCTTGTATAGTCGTTTGTATTTCTGTAGTGTCTGTTGTAACTTCTCTTTCATTTATGATTTTGTTTGTTTGAGACTTTTCTCTTTTGTCAGTGATTTTTGCATCTATAGTTAGAGGTTTGTCAATTTTATTAATTTTTTTAAAGAATCAGTTCTTGCATTATTTTTCTATTGTCTTTTGTTTTCTGTTTAATTCTGCTCTAATTTTTATTTCCTTACTTCTACTGGCTTTCAGCTTTGTTATTTTTCTATTCCTTTAAGGTGAAATGTTAGGTTGTTTATTTGACATTTTTCTTGTTTCTTGTGGTAGGCCTGTAATGCTATAAACTTTTATTACTGCTTTTGCTCCATCCCCCAAATTTTGATATTTCCTATTGTCATTCTCATTTGACTCTGTGTATCTTTTGAGCTCTCCTTTTATTTCTTCTTTTACCCAGTAGTTGTTTAGTATCATGTTGTTTAATGTCCACATGTTTGTGGTTTTCTCAGCTTCCTTTTAGCAGTTGATTTCCAGTTTCAAATTGTTATTGTCAGAGAATATGCTTGGTATAATTTCAATCTTCTTAAATTTGTTGAAATTAGTTTTGTGCACCAACATAATATGGTCGGTCTATCCTTGAGAATGTTCTCTGTTCACTAGAGAAGAATGTATAATCTGGTGTTCTGGGATGAAAAGCTCTGTAAATATTGATTATGTTCATTTGGTTTAATGTGTTATTTAAAGCTGTTTTGATTTTCTGTTTGGATGATCTATCCATTGTTCTCAGTGGGGTTTTAGTTCCCCTATTATAATTGTATTTTTGTCCGTTTCTCCCTTTAGTTCTGTTAGTAGTTGCTTTATATATTTTGGTGCCTCCAGGTTGAATGCATATTTATTAATAAACATTATGTCTTCTTGATGTATTGTCTCCTTCATCTTTATACAATGTCCATCTTTGTCTCTTGTTACCTTTTTTATCTTGAAATCTATTTTGTCTGACATAATTATGGCTCTACCTGCTTTCTTCTGGATGCCATTTGCTTGACTATCATCTTGCACCACTTCTCTTTGAATCTATGTTTGTCTTTGCAGTTGAAATGTGTCTCCTAAAAACAGCAAGCATATATAGTTGGGTGTTTTTAAAAAACAAAACAAAACAAACCATCCCACTACTCTGTGCCTTTTAATTGGTGAGTTCAGTCCATTTACATTTAGGGTGATTATGGATGTATGAAGCTATCCTATCTCCATTTTATCTTTTGTTTTCTGGTAGTTCTGTGTCTCCATTTTTTTTTTTATCCTTGTGTTCCTGTTATTCTATGATTTTGTCCTCTGTTTCCTCTCTTTTTACGTTATGTGTCTCAGTTCTGGATTTTTTAAAATACATTTTTTATTGATTTTGGAGAGGAAGGGAGAGGGAAAGAGAAACATCAATGATGAGAATCATTGATCGGCTGCTTCCTGTACACCCCCCTACTGGGGATCGAGTCCACAACCAGAGCATGTCCCCTTGACCAGAATCAAACCTGGGACCCTTCAGTCTGTGGGCTAATGCTCTATCCACTGAGCCAAACCAGCTAGAGCTCAGTTCTAGATTTTTAGTGAGTTCTTCAGATTAAAAATTTCTGATTGGTTCTTTTTTTTATAGTTTCAGGCTCTTTGGTGAGGGACTTTTTTTATCTGTTGATTTTATTTCTGTGCTCTTTGAATTACTCCTCTGAGTTTTCTTTTTTTTTAAAATAATTTTTATTTCTTAAATTATTACAAAGAGTATTACATATGTCTCCTTTTTTTCCCCCCCTTGACATTTCCCCGGCCCCTACCCCCCGCCCCCCCCCCCCCCCCCCGGGACTTGTGTCCATTGGTTAATCTTATATGCATGCATATAAGTCCTTCGGTTGATCTCTTAATCCCCCCCCAAACCCTCCCAAGGCTTCCAACTGTAGTTTGACAGTCTGTTCAATGTTGCTCTGCCTCTGTATCTACTCCTGTTCATCAGTCTATACTGGTCCCCTTTGTCTGTCCCAACCTCACTGGAGTAGTCTCAACCTCACCAGGGCCGTCTGAGCCTCACCAGGGCCGTTACAGCTTCACCAGGGTCGTCCTGACCTCACCGGGGCCGTTTCAACCTCACCGGGACCGTCCCGACCTCACAGGGGCTGTTTCAACCTCACCGGGGCCGTCCCTACCTCACGGGGGCCGTTGCAACCTCGCCGGGGCCGTCCCGACCTCACCGGGGCCGTCCCTACCTCACGGGGGCCGTCCCTACCTCACGGGGGCCGTTTCAACCTCACCGGGGCCGTCCCTACCACACCGGGGCCGTTTCAACCTCACCGGGGTCGTCCCTACCACACCGGGGCAGTTTCAACCTCACTGGGGCCGTCCCTACCTCACGGGGGCCGTTTCAACCTCACGGGGGTCCTCTGAGTTTTCTTGTATCTCGTTGAGATTTTTCAGAACTGCAATCTTGAATTCTCTGTCACTTAAATCATAGACTTCCAAGCCTTTAAGTTTATTTTCTGGAGATTTTTCATTTTCTTTCTGAACTTCTTTGTTACCTTGATTATTTGTTGTGATTGATAGATTATTTTTCTGCCTTGGAATTTATGGAAATGAAATCTTTTTTTTTTTTTAAGTATTTTACTCTTCACTGTTTAGCAGCAGGTTGATAAGTAGATGTCTTTCTTTTGTTTTCCAGAAGGTGGTGCTGAAGCACAAGTTTTAATTTTTTCTTACCTGTCTTTAGGGTTATCTATAGAGTAGTGTGGCCTTGGCTGTGAAAAAGCCCATATTTCTGAGGAGGTGGGCGATGCCCTTATGAAGTGGTTGCCCTGGTCTCCAGGCACCACCCCTGTGGTGGGATGTGATGGGTCTCTATAAGTCTCTTGGCCTTGTTTCCACTGCCTTCTCTCTGTAGCGAGAAGTTGCAGGCGGAGCCTATCTGAGTGGACAAGGCTACTACCAGGGCCTACAGGATTTGTGGGGGAGCATCTGGAGGGGGAAATAGGTTCAGGCATCTATGGCTTTTTTCTTTTTGATGGGTTTAGCTGCAATGAGTATAAGACCACTTAGACTGGAAAGTTTTTCCTGACCTTTGGTGATCTGCCGAGTGAGGATTTTACTGCTGGCAGGCCAGAGGAGGACCAGTGGGCAGGTTCCTGAATCTGGAATCCTCTGTCTGATGATGATGGGTTTGGAGTGCTGCCACCTGTTTCACTGTTTCTCTGCCCCGACCCTGGGCTCATCCTCATGTGTGCTGGCCTAGCCTCAATTGCTGTCTCTGCCTTTTCAGTGTGCCCTGTGGGAGCCCCTCCCACCATCACCCTTCACTGGTAGTGTGTCAGCTGGGGCCCTGCAAGTGCCTGATTGGGTCTGCAACTCTTATCTTTATCCTTCCCCATTCTGTCTCCCCTGTTCACTTGATACGCTCACCATGGTCAGATGTCTCAATGCATGGATCTTTCAGGTGTGTTTATGTGTTGAGCAGAGAAATGGTCATTTGTTGATTATAGCTGTCCATTCTGTTGTAACGTCATAGGACTCTATAAATTGTAATTCACTAGGGGATTTACCACTGTAAATCCTTTCTCAATGAGGTATTATATGCTTTTGTCTACATATTTTATTTATTTTCTTTTTTTGTATGTTTTTATTGATTTCAGAAAGGAAAGGGAAGGAAGAGAGAGATAGAAACATCAGTGATACGAGAAAAACATTTATCAGCTGCCTCCTGCACGCCCCCTACTGGAGAGCAAGCCCGCAACCCAGACATATGCCCTGAATCTAATTGTGACCTCCTAGTTCATGGGTTGATGCTCAACCACTGAGCCGCACCAGCTAGGCTGTCTACATATTTAAAATTTTTTATTCCATTTTTTAGTACTTAACAATTTGCGACTCCTTTTTAAAGTAGCATTTAATTGTTTGCAGTTAAAAATACATAAACTTGTGCAACCTGAAGATAATTCTTATGTAAAATGTGCTGTGGAAGAGGGAAGGGCCTTTTAAAAACTACTAAGTAAGAACAAAGAGGAAGCAAATTGCAAATAGACTGTTTACCAATCAGGTGGAATAAAATTCCTGCCTTAAAGTAGGACACAACAGTTGCTACAGTGACACGTGCTATAGCCAGACCATGGAAGGATCCTGTGAAGTGGCCTCTTGTCTCCAGGCCTGTGAGCTTCGGCCCTGATGGGACCGGGGCTTCAGAGTCACGGCCACCAAGGGTTCCTGCCCTTGGTTTTCCTTCACTGCTGTGTGTTGTACATAAAGGCTGTGACCGTTCCTGTGTGACAGTCCCAGATAATGGTTCCAAATACAAATTAATGTCCTAAATTAAGCTTTTTAGAAGGAATGGATGTGATGTGATGTGATGTTCTTTGTCTTGTAGCATGTTTTCATTTTAATCTGTACATGGCTTGTGTTTTGGTAACTGGCTTTATTGTAGTTGAAGCTTTTAAAACAAAGAGTGTATTTCACATAATTTAATCAACACTTGTTTACTCTCATCCTTTTGTATTTCTCCCAGTTTTAGCACAGACTGGCCACTCAGCTCTCCCAGTCCAATGGATGCACCATCGGTTAAAATACGCAGAATGGATCCTTTCTCTACAAAGGAACATATTGAAATCATAGCTCCTTCGCCACAAAGAAGCAGGTCTTTTTCAGTAGGGATTTCCTGTGGTCAGACAAGTTCATCTGAGAGCAACTTCTCTCCACTGGAATTTTCAGGACTAGGCCTTGGAGACACCAGTGCGTCAGTGGGTGCAGTGCACAACCTCCAGGACAGCTGCCTCACAGACTGTGATGTGGAAGATGGCACAATGGAAGGCAGTGAAGAGGGGCACTCCTTTGAACTTTGTCCCTCTGAAGCTTCTCCTTATGTAAAGTCCAGGGAAAGAACCTCCTCTTCCATAGTATTTGAAGATTCAGGCTGTGATAATGCATCCAGTAAAGAAGAGCCCAAAGCTAACCAACTACACATTGGCAACCATTATGCTAATAAACTAACTGCTGCCAAGCATTCCAGTAGCAAATCTTCGGAACCTAGTTTGTCTATTTCTCTTCCAAGACCAACCACTTTAAGTCTAGATCTCACTAAAAACACTGCAGAAAAGCTGCAGCCCAGTTCCCCAAAGGTGTATCTTTACATTCAGATGCAGCTGTGCAGAAAAGAGAATCTAAAGGACTGGATGAACAGCCGGTGCAGCATGGAGGAAAGAGGGTGGGACACGTGCCTGCACATCTTCCTGCAGATCGCAGAGGCGGTGGAGTTCCTGCACAGTAAGGGGCTCATGCACAGGGACCTCAAGGTTGGTACTATGGAACCTCACCCACGGATTTCAAGCTGACGTTTTATGCAGTACTTGCAGTATTTGTCACTTTTTAATGGAAGTACCCTAAGAGTGGAGGAGAGTGAAAGCATTGGGAACAGAGATCTGGAAACGTAAAAATAAGAAAGCTCATGATTTAAAAAACTCAGGCAGGCCCTATGGTTGAGCATCGACATATGAACCAGGAGGTCGTGGTTCGATTCCTGATCAGGGCACATACCCAGGTTGCAAGCTTGATCTCTTTTCTCTCTCTCCCTCTCCCTTCCTCTCTGAAATCAATAAAATTATATTTAAAAAATAAAAAAGATCTCAGGCAAATCATGAATTCTCCTTTATAATATGTTTATGTTTGTTTTACAGTAAAAAGCATTCCCAATCTTCTGAAGAAAAAATATCTTATGTAAAATTCAATACCATTTTCTATGGCTTTCAGTAACCCTGGCACAGATTCCCGTAGTGTCCTGAAGTAGCACACTGAAAGGGCTCAAGTGGAAGGAGAGACAGAGGTCCTTTCATTAGCCCACTCTGAATTAGGGCCAGTTGCCATTCTTTTTGCCCCTTTTCCTGAGCTGTTTAGGTTTTGGGGAAGGAGGTGAGAAGCTGGATGATAAAAGGTGGCGAATGGTTAGCCATATGATGTTTGCAGCTCTAACACCTTTGATTCTATTTCAGTAATGAATATTGTAGCCATGCAGTATGCTGCATTACCAAAGATTCCTACTAGAACATGCAGTGTGTCTTCAGTGTGTGCTTCTGAAATACCTCTATGGAACTTTTAGTAACTAATTTCTGCTATATTCCATATGCTCATAGTGATCATCATAGTAAACATAGATGTGTAGTGAATACATAAATATTTTTCTGATGGAAGTTGCTTAAATTCTTGAGATTTGGACTCATTTTAGGTATTTTCAGTTTTGTTTTATGTAACCACAAACTTGTTTCAGGCACCAAAGTAGCTATTTGGATGAGTAATTTTCTTTTTAAAGTCAGCAGTGGGTTTTTAAATCTTTGAATATATTTTTAAGAGTTTGGAATAATAGGAACTCAAATTAGAAATAATTCCTATTTTCTAAAGTAATTGTTGTTGAATTATACCTAATCAGCACACTCTGGATGTGGCCAGAACTAATTGCCAGGAATCATTCTGCATGAGTGAGAAGTTCAGAGATGGTTGGTTTTGGTCGGAAGGGAGAAGACAACTTCCATGAGGTTAGATGCCCCTAACTTGAGTGAGTGTTGGCTATTGGAATATGGGTACAGTTTTATCATTTGGTAGGAACTGGTTATCTAATGTGCACATTCTTCTTGTACTGAACACTTACTGTACAACCAAAATGTTACGTTGAAAGCCATGTAATTATGTACTTACTAATTTTGAATATTCTGCTGATTTTAGTGTTTATGAGATACTAGAGGCCCGGTGCACGAAATTTGTGCACTTGGTCGTGGGGAGCCCTCAGCCCGGCCTGCGCCCTCTTGCAGTCCGGGAGCCCTCAAGGGATGTCCGACTGATGGCTTAGGCCTGCTCGTGGGCCCAAGCTGGCAGTTGGACATCCTTAGTGCTGCGGAGGCGAGAGAGGCTCCCGCCACTGTCGCTGCACTTGCCAGCCATGAACCCGGTTTCTGGCTGAGCAGCGCTCCCCTTGTGGGAGTGCACTGACTACCAGCGGGCAGCTCCTGTGTTGAGCGTCTGCGCCCTGGTGGTCAGTGCGCATCATAGTGAGCAGTTGTTCTGCCGTTCGGTCGATTTGCATATTAGCCTTTTATTATATAGGATTGGTGAATATTTGTTTAATGCTACAATGTTGTCTAAAGGTTTTTCTTGTATTTCTTTGTGCACTAAAAAAATTTCAAGAAAATTAATTTTCTCAGGTTTTTCTAGATATCAAAAAAAGTATTCTTTTGTAAAGATGAATTTCTCTTAAATATTTCTAGTGAACCAGAAAGAAATTCTCCCAATAATTTTATTCTTAGTCAAAAAGCTCTGTGTCCTGTCCATTCTGACGTAAGTCTTTGAGCTCACTGTGAAACCTCCTAAGCCCTCTCCCCTTTTTATATTTTGGTCACATTTTTGTCATCAGCGCTCTCTGGCCCCTGATTCTTCCAACTGACTTCTAATCTTCTCTTTACTCAAGTTGCACTGGGTTTTTCTCAGTTGCTTAAATACACAGTGTTCTCACAGAACCTAGTGTTTCTCCTTTATAATCCTCATCACAGTTGTATTATTTATCCCCTGGTTTCCACAGGGGCAGAAGCCATGTCTTTTTCACCTATTAATTCCTTAGCACAATGCCTGATGCATTCTATATGCTCATATAACTTTTTTTATTATTCTCTTGTTTGCAATCAAAAGCACTTATAACAATTTAATCAGAAATGAAATGTATTGGCTCATGTAACTGAACTGTCCAAGATTCAAGTAAAGTTTCAGTGATGTGGCCAGAATACGGTCTTCCCTCTCCTTGCCCTGTTTCTTGTTTCCACTTTCAGGCAGGCTTTCCCTTCACACTCTCAGGACAGCTGCCACTATTAGCAGGACTACACATTTTAAGTCTTTTGGATGATGAGATAGGGCGTGGGAGGAAAGTATCCCTCTTCCCTACCATTGACCAGAAGTCCTGAGTTTCCTCCTAACTGAAAAGTCAAGGACATATACCCATTCCTAAACCAGTATCCCGGTCAGGGGATAGGATTATGCTGATGGTTTATGCATCCTAGGGATGTGCAGCCATAGGTTGCTGCACAGTTGGGAAGGGTTCCTGAAGTCGAGTCAGGATGCTTCTGGTGAAGTGCAGGAGGATAGATGCTGGAGAGCCTAAAAATTAAAAAAAAAGGAAGTCTGTTATGGTGTTCAGTAATAACACCAGATGATGGGAGGATAGGAGCAGTAAAATTTAAGGCAGCTCTCTCACAAGGTTATTTGTGGGCGAGCAGGAGGTTATTACCATAGATTTTGTTATGTGCAATAACGTCATTGCTTCAAAGTCACAACTGTCTAATAGCATTTTAGAGTTTGGGAATAAAGTGTTACTTGTCTGGCAGGATTTGAAGCCTGAGGAAATAAAATTTCCTGAGCTAAGTGGCTATCTTTCCCTCATTTTAAGGCTCTAAATGGTGATCCTGTTAGCAGGGGTGAGAGTAGGCTCTGAAGGAAGATGATAGAGTTCATGTAGCGGACTTGAGTTTAAGGACCATGAGAAACTTGGTTAGCTCTCTCTCTTCAACAGTAGCATGTGAGAGTTTATAACTCAGACCAGCAGCCTTGGAATACATGAGAGCATGTGGATATTAGAAGAGGCAGCATTGGTTGCAATTAAGAGCTCTTATTCTCTGTGATAGCCTGCTTTTTCCCTCTTGGACATAAACCCAAAATCAGTCTGTTTTATTCATTTATCAAACAGTAGGGATTAGCTACCATAAGGCACATGCTATGCTAAATGCTGGACCTGTGGTATTGAAGCAGACATCCTCTTCTCATGGAACCAGACTGCCTGAGTTTGAATCCCTGCTCCACCACTTACTACCTGGATAACATTGGGCAGTTTACCTAACTTCTCTGGGCCTCAGTTTGCACATCTATAAAATGAAAGACTAATAGAACTAATAGGGCTGTGAGTATTGCATGAGTTAATAGTAGTAACCAGCTTAGACTGGCTCCTGACATATTTTAAGTGCTATATATGCATTTGATAGTATTGTTACTATTATTATAGTCATCACTTCAGTTGTAAATGTAGAGAAGCTTGCCAGGGGGAGAATATATAGAATAATAAGACTGAGCATTAAATACCTTGGGCCCTAGGTAATGTGAGTCTCCAAGTGTTTAAGTAGATGCTGTTTGCTCATTCATGTGCTAAATGGCTAAATGTAAATGCTGATCCCTGTGCTAGCTTTTCTTTACTCACAGCACTTGTCCAGTATGGAATGATCAGTGGTATTTTCATATCAATTCATTTTAAAGGGAAACATACCTGAGAATATCTAGTTTCTTGTATTTATTTTCTGTTGTCATTTTAATAAATTCCCTTCACTTTCCTTTTCTGTATACATCCATTGTGCTTTTATCTGTTTTATTTTTTTCCAGCCTTCCAACATATTCTTTACAATGGACGACGTGGTCAAGGTTGGAGACTTTGGATTAGTGACAGCAATGGACCAGGACGAGGAAGAGCCGATGGTTCTGACCCCAATGCCAGCGTATGCCCGGCACACGGGACAAGTGGGGACCAAACTGTATATGAGCCCAGAACAGGTGAGTGTTTTTGTTTTTCTTCTTAATTAAAAACATATTTTTAGTTAGTATGACAGCAAGCTAGATATGTCCCATGAATCTCCATCTATGTTCTACTTAAAATACCCAATAAAATGAAATCTGAAAAGTTTGAAAACTGGTAGTAGAGTTCCACACGCAGTACAGCTAGGGGACAGTTTCTGCAACTTGCATTGGGGATGGATTAAAAACAAACACAATGCGTAAAACATGCTCACCCTTTAAACCATAACCTAACAGCAACCAGAAATTTATAGAGACTTTGAACCCCTCCCATACTTAACTCCAGTTCACCTTGTGTAAATGGTGTAGGAACTGTTTTCAAATAAATTAGAGCCAGAGGTACTGTACTGAGCTGTCCTCTATAGTAATTCACAGGCAACTGCCAGAATGTACTGTGGCAGGAGATAAAGGCTGGGATATCTTGTCCGTGGATGCTGAGTCTCCCACAGAACAGGACAGGACAGAGCCTGGAAGAGTGGTGGGAGCAGACTGTCCTGAGGGGCTTCAGAATAGCATGCCCAGTCACCACCAGGATAATGATATTCACAAGCTTATTTATGCTTAAATCAGCCATTCTCAAATTTTGTGGTCTCAGTGTTGTGGGTGGGAAACAGGGATTTCGAGAAAAGCATTTTAAGGACCCATGCAGGGGAGATTGTGGTGTGGCAGGATGGAAAATCAAAAGAGTTCCCCTCCTGGCTTCCCCATGTCCCACCTGCCTCCATCCTACCATGGTAAAAGTCCCACCATGTCTTCAGCAGGACCAAAACAAAAGCCAGTGCCCAGAGTTTCTGCTTCATAGTCCTTTGGAGCCCAAGCAGTCTGCAGCAGGCCCCAGGTGGCCACTAGAAACGCATAGTTGTGTGCTCTCTGAGGGAAGAGATGCAAACAAATGGGGTGAATGTGGGTCACAGAGAGCACAGAGAGAGAGAGAGCGCGAGCGAGAGCGAGAACAGGATTGTGCGCTTTGTTCTCTTGGGATTTTAACCAGGAACTTTTTCAACTTTCTAAGATTTCCAGGCTTCTGATGGGTCCAGTGATCCCTTTCCCAGGTTAGATTGACAGGCGTCTAGGAACAAGCATCTCCCCCTGCACCTTTTTGACTTCATTGCATATGTGCTTATCTCCCCCTGTTCCCCCTCCATATACAATCCAGTACCGGAGGAGAGAAGGGAGGGATGTTAATCTCCTTGGAAGGACAATGCTACAGTTCCTTGGGGTGTGAAGCTGTAGCTTCCTATTGAAGCAAACAGGCTCATGCTTCCCAGTTGACCATGCTTACCAATGTCTGACTTCGCTTGTTCTCTTCCTATTAATAACTAGCTAATGATGGTAGCATCAGTACCTGTTTATACATGTAAATATGATTGAAAACCCGAGTTTTTCTTAATGCCGTATTTTATTTATCAGTATTTGCCGTATTCGAGATTAAAACTGAAAAATGTATAAAATTTATTAATTTAAGAATATTAAACCTATCTTATCCCAAAAATATTTTTATGATATTTCCCAAAACAAAAAAGCATTGTTGAGAAGAGTGGCATTTGTTTACATTTTAACAGATCTCTTTAATATCTGACTTAAAAGAGCTAGATTCTCCTATCTGCCTTGCATTCAGTTTGTTGCAATATGTTATTTTGTGTGAAGTGAAGGAAGAAAATCTGACCTCATACAGATATGTAGTTGGAAAGGGAGGGATGTTTTAATAGCATTTTCAGGGAATTGTGGTTATTCCTGTTAGATAGTACATCAGAATTCAATAAGTGATAGTTTCTTAAAAGTCATTTGCCCTATGGGAATCTAAATACTATATTATTGAAACTTTTTTACTCTGTCAATTTAATATCCTTTCGTTCATTTTGCACTTTTTAAAAAATCCTCAACTGAGGGATTTAGAGAAAAAGTGAAAGGGAGGGAGGGACGTCAGGGAGAGGGAGGAAGGAGGGAAGGATTGAGG
>NW_005871069.1:5599278-5630052 GCF_000147115.1 Myotis lucifugus
CCCGCACCCCACACAAGGGCCCGTCCGGCCGTGCCACCCCACGCCTCCCTTGACCTTCACCCTCCAGCCTGGATTCCTTCTGGTTCCCGCACCCGGCGGCCTTGTTCCTGCCTAACGTTTCTCAGTAACCACAGCGTGCGGAATTCGAGAGTTAGGACTGGGAGTGACGGCTTGGTCTCCCCACCATCCGCTTTCCCCGCCCTCCCAGGGAAGGGGACAGGGAAAGGGCACCGGGGGCTCTTACCGCTCAGGGCTGCTGGCGGGGACGCGGCCAGAGGAAACAGGGCCCGAGCTGCCCCGCCCACCCCACGGCCCGCCCAGGGCTGGCCCCGCCCCATGTGCCCTGCCCCAGCTCTGGAGCGCAGGGGGCGTCTGGGCACGCCTCTTCCCCGGCTGGGAGGGTCCCCCCGCTACGCTTCACCTCCTTGGGAAACTTTGCTTTTCCAGCTCTGTCCCTGCGGGAGAGCTGTAGGGACACCGATCCCTTTCCTTCCTTCAAAAGTGCCCTGAAAAGCACGCAGACAGCTATGCCGGGAAGGGGTCGCTCAAGTTCAGCAAGAGTTTGCGATTTGCCTAAGGCGCGTTGAACAGTTTTCTCTTACCCCATTTGTGGGAGTGTAATCTGATTTAAAACCAATGGACTAAACAAACAGAAGCACTTTCTAGAAAGTCAATTTGGAAATGTGGATCAAAATTCAAGTGAATTAGCTTTGGGCCAGGAGTTCCATGTCTGTGAATGTGTCCTAAGTAAACAGTCAAATAAGCAATTATGTTTACTGTAGTTGTTGATGCCAGGGGAAGCCGGAAACAACCTGCCCCACAATAAAGGGTTAGTGAAGTAAACCACAGTAATGTCAATCAGTCAGGGATAACACTGTAGCCATTAAAAATTATGTCTGTGCATCCAATTCGTTGACATGAAAAGAAGGCCATAGCCAAATATTAAGTGGAGGGCAAGGGAAGAATGCATGTATATTTATATGTATGTATATTTTATATGTCAGGGAAATAATAGTTTTAAAAACAGTGATTCTTCCTGAGCTCTGCAATTGTGAGTGTTAGCAAATTGTGTTTCAGGTGTGACAGGTGTCCTTTGGTGTCTCATACACACAGACATCCTTGCCTGTGGGACAGCCTGAACCTTTGCTGCACCTGCCTCTCTCTGCTGTGGCAACGGCCCAATCAGACATTCCCTTTTATAGGGCTGGTTTCCTTTTCTCCTTTGCCCAAACCACACCTTTCCAACAAAAGAATATTAACCAAGCAATCCTAACAACAAGTTTTGTTGCCGACTGCAACTTATGCCCTTTTACGCAAATGTTGTTGCTTTCAAGCCTACCAGGTTGTATTTCAAAACTTTTATTTTTCTGCAACTTGACCATTTTTTATTCGCTTAAAATATTCTGGAGTATTTTAAATACATATTGAAAAGTAGAGAATAATATAACAAATACTTATCTATACTAATATGCTAATTAGCCCAGACATCTTCCGGACATCCTTCCGGAAAAAGCCATGGTGGCGGGGGCCAAGGCAGAGGCGGTTAGGGGTGAGCAGACTGGCAGGGGAGAGTAGTTAGGAGCGACCAGGCCAGCAGGGGAGGGCAGTGAGGGGCGACCAGGTCGGCAGGGGAGGGAAGTTAGAGGCGACCAGGCTGACAGGGGAGGACAGTTAGGGGTGACCAGGCAGGCAGATAGGTGAGCGGGTAGGAGCCAGCAGTCACGGATTATAAGAGGGATGTCCGACTGCCAGTCCGACTGCCAGTTTAGGCCTGATCCCAGCAGTTGGACATCCCTTGAGGTGTCCCAGAATGGAGAGGGTGCAGGCTGGGTTGAGGGACCCCCCCGCCTGCCTGCCCCATGCATGGATTTCGTGCACCGGGCCACTAGTTTATTAATAAATGAATTAATATAAGATATACTTCTTTTATTGGGGTACCCTCTTCCCCACTGGGTGCTGAGGGTGGGGTTCTTATGATATCTCAAGAAAAAGACTTCTGAGACTCACACGGGAGGATGAGTACTTTTTGTTTGTGTGGAATTACTAGTATTTTTCTGTGTTTCTAAAGTCCCATTTCCCTTAATCCAATTTAAAAGAACTGTACCTGGGGTTTCAGTAGAGCTAGAAGCAAAGCCAGTGTCCAGAGTTTCTGTTCCATGTTGCAGCCAGGTCCGCTTCAGCATCAGGCTAGTCCATTAGTCCATTGAGCGTGTATGTGTGGGAGTGGAGGTGGGGGGGGGGGCAGTCACATGGCCATGGCCTTGTAGACGAATTCAGGGGAGCAGGAGTTGGGCTCAGAATTCAGGGGAGAGAGCCCCACAAACCAGGAGTTAAGCACAACATACCAATAGCACAAGAGAGCAAGAGAGCAAACTCCTTTCGAGGATTAAATATCCCAAATCTCATGCCCTTGCAGTGGCCATGCCCATTTTGGCCAATGACCTGTTCCCAGGTGTGACTGACAGACAAATATCTTCTTGTGGGCATCCCAGCTTTACTGGGCATGCCTATAATGGCTGGCCTCCCCCTTTACTCCTTTCCTATTTATCTCTACGTATAAAACCCTAATATACAAATAGACCGAACAGCGGAACAACAGAACAACCAAACAACCGCTATGACGTGTACTGACTACCAGGGGGCACGCATGGAACATGGCGGGCATTGGCCGTGGCAGGATGGTGGAGCAGGTGAGCGGGGGCTCCAGACCAAGGTGTGGAACTGGCGCTGTTGTTGGGCGAGCCTTTGGTGGTTACTGAAAATTCTTTGCTCCGGCGTACGGTGGTCCTGCTGGGTGCTTGCACCTGCTGCCGGAGCCGGCCCCGCTCACAACCGTTGCCGGTGCTGCAGCTACCGCTCGCGCCTGCTGCTGGGGCCCAGCACCAGGCCCAATTGCTCGGTGCTGTCAGTGGGTGCAAGTGGAGGCTGCTGGTCCCGGTCACCCCTCAGGGCTTTTCCACCTCCCCCTGCTCCTGGGGGGCAATCAGGGCCAGCAGCCATCTCTTGCACCTGCTGCTGGCAACAGCCCCACTTGCACCCACTTCTGACACCGGCCCCACTCACACCCACTGCCGGCACCCGGCCCCAGTCCCGATTGTTTTCCGTACCCATCTCCTCCCCCCAGGCACATTACCTTTATCTTCCTCACTCCTAAGCTCCAAGGGCCCTTTCTTTGCTTCTGTAACTTGTTTCCTGAGCCCATTTCTTCTATCTCTGTGACTTTTTAAATAAACTTACTCTTATAATTTAAAAAATACATGATACATATGGCAGAGATTGTAATTCATAAGAGGTTTATTATGCATAGTTGATTATTCGCAAGCAAAAGTATCCAAATGGCTTGAGTAGAAGAAATCTATTGGCCTGAGTAATTGAATCACCATATCATTTAGTCAAGTGATGTGGCCAGACCCTGGCAACAGGAGAAATGAAAATTGTATGAAATATCAAAGTACTGGAAATACATCTTCATTTCCATGTGAATAAAGGCAGGAAGGAAGAACCATAAAGTGTCAACAGTCACTGCTTCTGTATAGGAGCTTTGAAAGATATTTTGGAGTTTTCTGATTTTTCTACATAGGTATGTATCAGAATTGACATTAAAATATTTGTAATAGCATTTTTAAAAGTTCATCATTATTCAAGAGGCTAGAAATATATCTTCACACTTTAAGTATTATGAAAACAAAATAGGAATGACTAAATAAAAGGCATTCTACCTGGATTCAGGCAAGTATGAAGGGCTCACTAGATGGAGTCTCCATCCCCCAACCCTGTGTGAAATAGATGACTCTCCCTCCACTCGCTGTCAGGGTCTATCACATTATACTGTTCATTCTATATATATATATATATATATATATATATATAATTGATTTCAGAGAGGAAGGGAGAGGGAGAGAGAGACGAAAGCATCAGTGATGAGAGAGAATCACTGATCAGCTGCCTCCTGCACGCCCCACACTAGGGATCGAGCCTGTAACCCAGGCATGTGCCCTTGACCAGAATTGAACCCAGGACCCTTCAGTAGATGCTCTATCCACTGAGCCAAACCAGCTAGGGCCACTGTTTATTCTTTTCATAGAATTCTCAACTGTCAAAGTAAGTGTTTTTCTTCCCCTCTAAAATAATAATCTATCAGAGAAGGGACCTAACTTATCTCTTCTTTTTCTTTATCCCCAACACCTAAAATAGTGCCTAGAATTCCACATAAATGTTTGGTGGATGAGTGAATGTGAATGTCAGTGAAAAAAACACCACATAGGTAGTCATGGCCATCCCCCTTTGACACTGCTGGACTGACTGTATGTATTTTGGCTGTGGCTGACGTGTGTGTGTGTGTGTGTGTGTGTGTGTGTGTGTGTGTGTGTGTGTGATGTGTGTATACATATGTGTAAGTGTGTGTTTGTTGGAAGTAACGTTGCCATCGGAGAAAGGAATACCATATTTGTTATTATAGAAGGTACTAGAAAATCAAGGGTAGCTGTAGACATTTTGTCATGGCAGTGTATGGTAGTTAAAATCAGGGAGTTGAAAATGGACGTCTTAATTCTCTTAATAAACCTCTTATTATTCTTCAGTATTCTTTTTGTTGTTGTTGTTAATCCTCATCCCAGGATATTTTTTCTATTGATTTCTATAGAGAGTGGAAAGGTGGGAGGGAGAGTGAGAGAAACACCAATGTGAGAGGGACACATCAATTGGTTGCCACTGTCTGCACCCCAACTGGGATCGGGGATCAAACATGAAACCCAGGTGCGTGCCTTTGACCATAAATCAAACCCACAACCCTTCAGTGCTCGGGCCAATGCTCTAACCACTGAACCACAGCAGCCAGGGCTATTCTTCAGTATTTTTAAGTATAGAAGCTGTCACTTTATAAAATACTAGAGGCCCGGTGCATGAAATTCATGCACGGGTACGGTCCCTAGGCCTGTACAACGATTGAAGTGTGAGCGTCTGGCACGGAAGGGCAGGTCCCAGCTGACCTCTGGGCCCTGGGCAGCATCTGGGCATCCATGCCCCTGCGCGCCCCCCTCTGCCTAAGTCACGGTGCCCAAGTCTCCACGCGGAGATGTGGTGAGCACGTCTGGACGCTGCAGGCCAGGGTGCAGCGTGGACCTCTGGGCCGCCTAGCGGCGCCGCATGGAAGCCGGGTGGGCAGCGTGCTCTCTCCCAGCTGGCCTCATAGACCGGCTCCTGTGCAAACCCACAGGGAACCTGACCGGCGGCTGCGGCTCAGCTCACTCAGAAGAGGCTGTGCAGGTTCAGGGCGGGCTCCTCATGGGCGCCCGGCACCTGAGCGCATGGGCTTCCCCGGTGCACGAGCCCTAGCATCCCGGGGGAGGGTAGCAGGGGGAGTGAGAGCGAGCTTGGCAGACACCCCACATTCTCACCACACCTCCATCCCCGTCACTCCCAGGTAGCAGGCAAGAGGGCACAGCACATCGCTGACTGTCGCCCCCCTGGTGGTCAGCGCACATCATAGCGAGTGGTCGAACTCCTGGTCTCTCAGTCAAATGACCACGTGAGGGGACAGTTTGCATATTAGGCTTTTATTATATAGGATTGCTTTGAAAAGTCTCTCAAAATACTTTGTATGCATTGTCTTACCCAAGCCTCTGAGGCTGTACATTGTTTTAAAATATTTTTTTATCAAAGTTCTTAATTTTCTTATTTTTCTAGGTTTTTTCTAATGAGCAGAGACCACAGTTACTTTGTTCTTGTTGTAATTAGCAGGAAATGCAGGTCATGTTGTAGTATTATACAGTGTTAAACAATTAGTTAAACTCTGAAAGAATGTCTTTTATTCTGCTCCCCTTCAGAACTGCACTTAATTTCTTAATTTTTAGACGTTCTGTAAAGGTCACTTTGTGTGTATTCATGAGCCGTATTTGTTTTTTAAATGTATTTAATGCGTTTTCCCCTTCATATATTTTTTTAAAAATATGTTTTTTATTGATTTCAGAGAGAGAACAGGAGAGGGAGAGAGAGGTAGAAGAAAGAATCGTCAATTGGCTGCCTCCTTTGCACACCCCCCTCCTGGGGATTGAGCCCACCATCCAGCTTTGTGCCCTGACTGGGAATTGAATGGTGACCTCCTGACTCAGGGACCAATGCTCAGTCACTGAGCTACACTAGGCTTTTCCTCATTACATGTTAATCTATCCTCTGTGTAGGGAATATAGGAAGGTATAAAGAAAAACTAAAAATTACTAATGAACATTCTGAAACATTAGTCATTTCCTTTTTTGTAATACACAAGATGTATGTGTGTACATATCTATACTAATAAAAGGGTAATATGCTAATTAGACCAGGAGACCTTCCAGATGTCCTTCCAGACAAAGCCATGGTGGCAGGGCCAAGGCAGAGGTGGTTAGGGGAGAGCAGGCCTGCAGGGGATGGGAGGCAGTTGGGGGTGAGCAGCAGGCTGGCGGGGGGGTGGGGCAGTTGGCAATCAGGTCAGCAGGGGGGCGGCAGTTGGGGGTCACCAGGCCGGCAGGGCGGAGCAGTTTGGGGCGATCAGGCCAGCAGGGGGTGGGCAGTTGGGGGTGATCAGACCAGAAGAGGGGACAGTTGGGGACGATCAGCAGGCAGAGTGGTTAGGGGCAATCAGGCAGGCAGGCAGGTGAGTGGTTAGGGGCCAGCTGTCCTGGATTGCGAGAGGGATGTCCGACTGCCAGTTTAGGCCCGATCCCCGCCCCCATGCAGGAATTTCATGCACTGGGCCACTAGTGTCTTATAACATTTTTATCTAATTTTAGAAAATAAAATTGGGATTCTCATCTGCAAATATTTGAATATAATATTAAAATGTGAGCATTTCCCACATTATTGAGTGTTCTTGGAAAACCTTTTGGCCACATGGTATTCTCTATGTTAAGCAATTTATTCAACATTTGTTTTGAACATTTTAGTTACTTGTAAATTTTGCTGTTGGGAATATCACTCAGATAAGAACCCTTGTGCACGGACCTCTCTTAGATAACTGTCCTTGTGTACAGATCTCTGTCTACATTTCCATCTTTCCTAGGGTTGGTGGAATTATGGCCATCAAGTGGGAGTAAACACTTATTGCCAGTTGCTTTTCATGAAGGTCTGTTAGTTTATATTCTCCAAATACTGTATGAGGATGTCTTTTTCTCTGTACTCTGTAAGCTCTGTTGTTGAACCCCAGGGATAAGAGGTAAGGGGTGAGCGGAAGGTGATGCAGGTGGTGTGGACTTGGAGACTTCCCATCTGACGCTCTGTGTTCTGTAAGCACAGAGGCAGGTGGCCTGTGAGAGTGCCCAGGGAGACAGGCAGCAAGTGCTGTTGAGAGAGGAGTCTGTGAGGGTTTATCATCCAGGCTGTTCCCTGTGACTCCCCATAAGGAAATGCTGATGTGGGTCCCAGAGTGACACCTTCTTTAGTTTGCCAAATGTCAAGTTAGGGGCCCAAAGTAAATTTCACAAATAAAAGAGTTCAACTCAGTCCCGCAAGGTCACCTTAATTTGAATGAGGCTTAGTTTAAGAGTGCTTCAGTTGTAATTCATGACTTCATTTTAACAAATAAGTATTTATTGAGGGCCTTCTCTGTACTTAACCCAGTTCTGGGTGGTGGGAATACAAAAGAGGCAGATCCCTTCCCTGCAGGACTTCATCTCTAGTTGTGAATAGGAAATATGCACATGAAACATACAACTAGGAATGCAGACTGGCCCATAATTAAGTGCCCTAATGAAGGCTAACCATAGTTGATTAGTGGTTTGGAGTAATGAAGATTTTCTCATAAAAATGGGTGAGGACTAAGATGGTTAGGAATAAGAGATCTGCTTTAGATAGTGTTCACTTTGAAAAACCTCACCTCAGGGTAGTGGAGTAGCTTTTACTGCTCCCACAAACCTTTCCAGCATTGAGAGGCTCCAGGGTCCTGCCAGGCCTGTTTTACTGATGCATATCTTGAGTTGTCCTGGCTTCCCTTCTGTGATGCTGACTACGTTAATTACTTAATTACTCTGCTGTAGTGAGTTGAAGAAAAGAGGCTTGTGAGATTATTAACTCTTTGCTAACATTTTTGTACCTACAAGTACATTTAAACCAAGAAGTGACTAAATCAACTTGGGGATTCACCAATGTCATATTATCGATTGTATTATCTCTGTTAATATTTTTCTAACATTTCTTGTTTATGTGGGATTTTTCAGATTCATGGAAACAACTACTCTCATAAAGTGGACATCTTTTCTTTAGGCCTCATTCTGTTTGAGTTGTTGTACCCCTTCGGCACTCAGATGGAGAGAGTCAGGGTAAGTTCTCCCGCCTCAAAAATGGTGGAAAAATAAAATACTCTTAAATTTACAAAAGAATTTAAACGGGGAATAAGTTACCCTTTTTTTTGGGGGGGGGGGGGGGTAAATTATTCTTAATACCAGCAGAT
The DNA here is from genome assembly GCF_000147115.1 of Myotis lucifugus. Taxonomy (NCBI): domain Eukaryota; kingdom Metazoa; phylum Chordata; class Mammalia; order Chiroptera; family Vespertilionidae; genus Myotis; species Myotis lucifugus. The sequence continues at coordinate 5,607,701 of NW_005871069.1, forward strand.
TGGTTAACTACAAGTGAAGTAGGTAATGTGAACTATAAGGGAGGATTTGTAGACAGTTTGCTTCCATTTAAAGCTCAATCTTAAAAAATTATTTAGTTGAATTTTTAGTTCCTTGTTGTTACTAAAATTGATCCTAACTTAACAGTATCTAGTACTGAGTGACTGTAAGTGCAGAGTGAGGGGAACCATGGGGTGGGAGTGGTAGGAGGCAGTGGTGGCGGCAGTGGGTGGTCACGGGATTGCCACTTAACTCATACACTTAAAAGCTGGCAAACTAAGCATACTCACTTGTGTTTTTTTCCCTTTCAAACCACGGCCATGGCTTTTAAGGAAGACAGTACTGAAAGTGTTTACAAGTACCTCTGTCCCGGTCGGTCTTCCCCATCCTTCATTAAATGGTCACCTTCAGCTTTTGTAGCTGCTGTCCCTGGTGTTAACTTAAACTTAAGCTGTTTCCAAAACTTAAGCTGTTATCACCATTTCTTCATCAGTTTTAGACCTTACTTATTGATTCCTGGCCATGGTAAAAGAGGATGTAGGTCTTGCAGATAGCCAAAGGACTCATATCTTCTAACTATTAGGACCTGCCAGAATGAGTCAATTTCAGAACATCCTAAAAGCCTCCAGAAAGGGATATTAAACAGGCCCAACCTATGTAAAGGATCAGGAATCATATGGCGTCAGGACCCCACTAAGAATGTAAAAATACAGTTTACAAAATGGAAGATGTTTGTGAATCATATATCTGATAAGGTTCTAGTCTCCAGAATATATAAAAAACTATTACAATTCAACAACAAAAAGACAATTCAATTTAAAAATGAGCAAAGGACTTAGACATTTCTCCAAAGAAGGTTTACAAATGTCCAATAAGCACATTATTACGTATTAGGGTCATACAAATCAAAGCCACAATGAAATACTAATTCATTCCATATTGGATGGATATAATAATAATAAAAAATATAACAAGTGTTGGCAAGGATGTGGATAAATTAGAGCCTTCATACATTGCTGATGGGAATTGAAAATTGTACAGCTGCTGTGGAAAACAGTTTGATAGTTACTCAAATAGTTAAACATAGAGTTACATGACTCAGCAGTTTCACTCCTAGGTATACACCCAAGAGAAATGAAAACATATTCAACCAAAAAATATGTACAAAGATGTTCATAGTAGCATTTTTATAATAGCCAGAAAGTAGAAACAACCCAGCCAGCTAATGAATGGCAAAACAAAATGTGAAATGTGGTATGCCCATAAAATGGAATATTATTCAGCCAAAAAAGGAATAAAGTACTAATCTATGCTACAACACAAATGAACCTTGAAAACATTGTGCTAACTGAAAGAAGCCAGACACAAAAGACCAATATTGTACAAATTTTATGACATTTATATGAAATATACAGAATAGACAAATCTATAAAGACAGTAGATTAATAGTTCCCAGGGGTTGGGGGTAGAAGGAGTAGAGAGTGACTGGTTAATGGGTATGGGGTTTCTTTTGGGGGGATGGAAAGGAAATGTTCTGGAATTAGGGGTGATGGTTGTACATGTGAATAGAATAAAAAGCACTGAGATATATACTTCTAAATGGTTTAAAAGGTGAGTTTTATTTCAGTTTAAAAATGTAAATAAAAAACATGTAACTGTAAAAACATTTTGGTTAAATGAAGTCAGTATTTCTCTTGGCCATGCAAATATTATTCTGGCTAGATCATATATACTCTTTTTCTTTCTGATGCAATTCTTTTTTCCAGAATTGCCTTTTCTCAATTACTTAGTTTCCTATGAACCTTGGTTGCAATTTTTAACAAATGTTCAAAATCTGTCAAATATCAAACAGTATTTTCTCTACTTCAATATAGCTTATTTATTTACCTAACTATCACTCGGGAAAGTGGGTGAGTAGGCAGGAAGGCAGATAGATAGATAGATAGATAGATAGATAGATAGATAGATAGATAGATAGATAGATATAGATGATAGATAGATTGATTTTTTTTTCTGTAGTCTTCTCCTCAAAGCCTTTGTCCTTCACTCTGTTCTGATTGCCCCTAGACCTTCTATAAGTCTTCAGCCAAGGACATACTTTTCTACCCTCCTAGCCTGGCCCCCCTTGTTTCCTGGATTCCAGGTTTCTCCCTTTTTCTTGCATTACTCTCTTATTTTGCTAGAGCACATTCTGCAATAAATGCCTCAGAAGGAATATATGAGAGATACATTTTTAGAGTCCTCAAGTATGTGAAAATGTATTTTTTTCATCTTCACACATAATTGATAAATTGGCCAAGTTCCAATTCTAGATTGGAAATAATTTTCCTCAGAACCTTGAGGGCATTGATTGGCTCATGTAGCTTCACAGCACTGCTGTCCAGAAGCTGATACCTGAATTGTTTATATGGGATGTTTGACCTGTTTTATTTTTCTTTCTGGAAGCTTTTAGGGCTTTACCTTTATCAGTGCTGTTATGAAATTTAGTCCTCATTGACCTTTTTTCCCCCCTCACTTACTGTGCTTGATACTTGATAGGTCCTTTCAGTTAAGATATAAATCCTTCAGTTCTAATAAATTTTTTTAAAAATAAGTTCTACAATTTTTGTTTCCTTTTCCTGAAATGCCTGACTTAATCTTAAATACGTATTATTTTTTTCTCCTATTTTCATCTTTCTGTTTTTTAATATTGTTCTTTGTAAGAGTTCCTTAACTTGCCCGGCTGGTGTGTTTCAGTGGTTGAGTGTCGACCTGGGAACCAGAAGGTCACTGGTTTGATTCCCAGTCAGAGAATCAGTGTTAGGAATTCTTTCTCATCATTGATGTTTCTATTTCTGTCTCTCCCTTACTCTCTGAAATCAGTAAAAATACATTTTTTTAAAATATATATTTTATTGATTTTTTACAGAGAGGAAGGGAGAGGGATAGAGAGTTAGAAACATTGATGAGAGAGAAACATCGATCAGCCGCCTCCTGCACACCTCCTACTGGGGATGTGCCCACAACCAAGGTACATGCCCTTGACCAGAATCGAACCTGGGACCCTTCAGTCCGCAGGCCAACACTCTCTCCACTGAGCCAAACCAGTTAGGGCAAAATACATTTTTTTTAAAAAGAATTCCTTAACTTGTTATTTCAACTTTTCTATTTTTTTATTTTGACCATCCAGTTTTTATTGTTCAAGATTGTTCCTTTTTAATAGCACTTTACTCTTTTTACCTGGATTTTGTATCTTATCATACACCTCAGTTGTGTGTGTATGTATGTGTTTTAAGTTTTCTTCACCCTGTATTGTCTCTTTCTTCTGGGTTTTTAATTTTTTTTTTTTAATTAATAGAGAGCCACAGGAAGTTGCAAAGATAATACAGAGAGATTTAATGTGCTCCTCACCCAATTTCTCCTAATGGTTACATCTCACATAAATTGTAGCACAATATCAAAACCAGGAATTTCACCTGGGTACAATGTGTGTGTGTAGCTCCATGTTATTTTACCTCAGGTGTAGATTGTGTAACTGCCACTGCAATGTAGACACAGAACTGTTCCATCACAGAAACTCCCTCCTGCTCCCCTCATAGTCACGCTTCCCTCCTTGCTAAAATCACTAACTCTGGTTTTTAATGATTTTTTAAAATCATGTTGATAATCCTCACCTGTTCATTCATATTTAAGAATAGGGCTCTCGCCAAAACCGGTTTGGCTCAGTGGCTAGAGCGTCGGCCTGCGGACTGAAAGGTCCCAGGTTCGATTCCGGTCAAGGGCATGTACCTGGGTTGCGGGCACATCCCCAGTAGGAGATGTGCAGGAGGCAGCTGATCGATGTTTCTCTCTCATCGATGTTTCTAACTCTCTATCTCTCTCCCTTCCTCTCTGTGAAAAATCAATAAAATATATTAAAAAAAAAAAGTAAAAAAAAAAAAAGAATAGGGCTCTCAAGTGGAGACTGGAAGGACTTCACTGTAAGGGCTACAATTCGGTTCTTATCTTTGATGTAGTAGAGAAGTCCCCAATTCAATGTCTGTAGGCTTTCTAGAACCATTTTCTCCGGAGAAGTGTCTCTCGTTCTCCTGAGGAGAAAGTGTGGGTGATGGGGATGTGTGCAGCTCTGCACCTCATCCTGCTGTTCTGTGCCCACCACAACGCATGCCTCCTTTCTGCTGAGTACTCCAAGTCTGGACTTTCTTGGTTCAGTTTCTCCAGAGAATAAGCCTCATATGTTTACATGCGGATGTGTCACTCTGTGTACATACTTCCAGGTCATCCCCTCCCTGTTTATTGGTGTTATCCCTGTAGGCAGCCTGGCTTACCTTCCTCTCTTCTGCTGAGGTAGTTGCTATGCTTCCATCCACTTTCTGTCTTCCAGACATTTGACTTTTCTCCCAGTGCACTCATCCTTATAGACTTAGTATACATTTTACATTGTTACATTGTTTTAGTGCAAATGTTTACTGAACATGTGGTAGGAAATATGCCGTGTTGAGCCAGAATCTCTCCGGAGTTCTTTAAGTGCATGTGAAACAGACCATTTTATGATTTGAACAAAGTCCTTTTTAAATAAATTTTATTGAAGCACAATTTACACACAGTAAAGTATAACCACTTTAAGTGTACAGTTTGATGAGTTTTGATGAATTTATATTCCCGTGTAACCACTACTACATTCAAAACATGGTCCATTTCTATTACCCCAGAAGGTTTCCTTTGCTCTTTCCCAATCAGTCCCTACCACCACCCCAGGCAGCTGCTCATCTACTTCCTGTTTTTTCTAAAACTTCATATAAATGGAATCTTTCAAAACATACTCTTTTGTGTCTCCCTTTTTTGACTCACCAACAAGTTTTTGAGACTCGTTCATGTTACTCAGTGTATCAGTAGTTCATTCATTTTTATTAGTGAAATTCCGTTGTATGTATACCATAGTTCATGTATCCATTTACCTATTGAGAACATTTATGAATAAAGATACTGTGAATATTTGTGAACAAGTCTTTTGTAGACATGTTTTCATCTGTCGTGGGTACTGACCTAGGTAGGACTGATAAGCTGTGTGGGGAGTGGTTTACATTCATAAGCAAGTGCCATTTTCCATTCCCACACAGGTGTAGGAGAGTTCTGGTTCTTTAACATCCTTGTCAACACATATGTTTCAGTTCTGGAATTAGATAGTGGTCTTTTTTCAATTCTAAGTTTTAAATAAAAAACTTTGTTTTAAAATATTATATAATTAAAAGTTGATTCAGTGAGTTCAGACTCCAGCGTTTACCTGCACTCAGTTTGGTGTGATCCACCTGTTAGCACATGGAACCCTCTTCTGTGGGCCTGCGGCACAGGCTCGTCTGGTTAAGTTTCTGTTTTCTTTAGTGGGAAGTAACAAATGACAACCTAGTTCCACTTTTTTTTTTTTTTAAGTACACTCCAGCTTCTTTCTTTCTCTCTCTCTTTTTTTAATTTTAATTTTTTTTTTATTGAATTTATTGCGGTGACATTGTTTAATAAAATTTTACAGGTTTCACATGTACAATTCTACAATACATCATCTGTATATTGTATTGTGTGTTCACCCCAATTTATGTCTTCTTGCACCACCATTTATCCCCCCTTTACCCTCTCCTACCTCCACGCACCCCTTTTTCAGCTTATTTCTTAAGAAATATAAAGATTTATTTGCTTTATTTCATTTCTAAAAACTGGTTTTGTCTAAAGGGGACATATGTAATACTTTCAACAATAAAATATTATTTAAAAAAATAAAAACAAAACAAATTTTTAAAAAACAACAAAAAACTGGTTTTGTCCTCATTACAGAAGTACCAGGTTAATGGGGGGAAAAGGAGGACCTATGTAATACTTTCATCAATAAAGGTGTTTTAAAAAAAAAGAAGAAGTTAAGATGAAAAAGCAAAAAATAAAGTATCAGGTACTGTGCAGGTACTGATTTAACCTCATTTAATTCTCACAGTTGTATAGGGCGGACCGTATTGTCTTTGTTTTGTAAACGAGGAAACTGGAACATGAAGAGTAATAATTTATCTGAAAACTTCCCAGAGAATTTTTAAAAGCTTAGTTTTATACTCAGTACTTAGCATTATTGTTTGGTTTCCATCACTCAAAAAAATAAAAAGGAAAAGAATATGCTTTTTTTAAAAACCAAGTGCAGAGATGTTAGGAGCTGATAAGAAAGGTTACCCACTGAAGGACACTGGATTCCTGAGAGCTGAGTTACTTTGGTACTCGTCAGCCTGTGCTCAGCCACAGGCCAGGTGTTGGCTCCATGTGCATAGTTCAAGTATAATTACACCTGAGTGATTCTTTGGTTTTGGTGATTGGATGTTGTGTGCACGTGGGCCCAGGAAATAGCGATGTGTAGGTTACCATCAGAAAAAGCTACTGATGAGTTCTCCACCTGTTAACATTCACCCTCTCTCCTTGGTCATGCCTCTAAAGCAGTGGTTCTCAACCTTGGAACCACTGCTCTAAAATATCAAAAATACTTCATGTTTAAATAGATCTATATATCAAAATAGATTTAAAGATAAGTAACACCTTTTCTCTTACTTTTCTTTCTTTTTAGGTCTTAACTGATGTAAGAAATCTCAGATTTCCACCACTGTTTACTCAGAAATATCCTCGTGAGGTTTGTATAATTCTCATCTTTTATTTTCTTTAGAATCATATTTAGAACTTAAAGGGTCCTTAGCGGTCAGTTCATCAATTGCCCCATTTTACTGATGAAGCTACAGGTGTAGGGAGGACAGGAACCTGAGCCAGAGCATCGTCTTGTTAAAACAAGACTGGAGCTCCTCAGGGCCATGGGCCTGGTCTGTGCTCCCAAGCTGCTGGCGTTCTGCCTGTGGATTGTAGCCACCTTTCCCTTCTACAGGGCTCAACTCCAGGTGGACCTCGCAGGACAGTTGTTATTGTTACCATGGAATTAATGGCTTTATCTTTGTGAATTTGGGAGCGATCTTAAAAACTGGCTTCTTTGGGGTGGGGGGCATTAGGTCCTACTGATTGTGTGTTGGAGTCAGATGGCTCAGAGTGCCACAGTAGAATGTCAGGAGAGGGGTGGGACATAAGCTAGTCTTGTATGGTGAAAGTTATGTGTGATGAACCTTTGACGGTTTCTTTTTTCAGCTTTTGTTTATTTTTATTTCATAAAATGTTTTGTCCACATACCCTTTAAAATTTACACATTGATTACTCTTGAATTTTCTTAAATAATTAAGTTGAAGTAAGTTAAACTTAATCATAGATTGAAGTTTAAATTTATCTTTCAGTATTATAAGTATAAAGGATTGCATTAAAATGAATTTTATAATAATAGATACTGGTACACTAACCTAAATGAAATATATTTTTATTAAAAATCATTTCGTTATATATTTTGCAGATTTAATAACTCAATTAAATGAGAATATGTTACATTAAAGGGGTTCAAAAAATTCTTAAAAGTGTCAGGTGTTGATCTCTGGCGTAGTTATATTTGAATTGAAATTTTTATTGAGATGATTGTACATTCATGTGCAGTTGTAAGTGAATTTGTTTCTAGAGTCAGATTATGTGTGTGTTTCAAGGATATGATTTAGGACTCTTTATTACATCTTAGATAACAAGCAATTACCCACAGTGGCCCATATTTATTTGGAGCAGGAGTTGGCCAAGTCCAGCCTGCTGCCTGTATCTATATTAATAATAAAGGAATATGCAAATTGACCAGGATGCCATCATGTAATGACCAATCAGGACGGGAGTGGGGTCGCGGTGGAGAGCTCTCAGCACGCCTGCGCCAGGGGTCCGAAGGGCGTGGAGAGGAAGGGAGAGCAGATAGGCAGTTAGGGGGATCAGGCCAGGAGGGGAGCGGAGACAGGCAGTTAGGGGGATCAGGCCAGGAGGGGAGAGCAGTTAGGCAGTTAGGGTGATCAGGCCAGGAGGAGAGAGCAGTGGGGATCAGCCCGGCAGGGGAGAGCAATTAGGAGGATCAGGCCAGGAGGGGAGAGCAGGTAGGGGCATCAGGCAGGCAGGTGAGTGGTTAGGAGCCAGTGGTTCCGGATTGCGAGAGGGATCCCGGATTGGAGAGGGTGCAGGCTGGGCTGAGGGACCCGCCCCTCCCCTGTGCACAAAATTTCATGCACCAGGCCTCTAGTCCTATCTAATAATAGAGAAACATGGTAATTAGCCATACCTCCGCTACCCTTCCCATTGGCTAATCAGGGCGATATGCAAATTAACTGCCAACCAAGATGGCGGCCAGCAGCCAAGCAGCTTGAAGCGAACAGGAGGCTTGCTTGCTCCAGTGACGGAGGAAGCCAATGTTCCCCACCTGCCTTGCCGGCCTCTGAGCTGCTCTCTAAGAAACATTGTTACAAATATAGAAGCTAAACAAACTCCAGAAACCTGCTTTCAGCCGTCAGAGCTGGAGCGAGCAGGACTGAAACAATGTTTCAATTATAGAACCCAAACAAACCCAGATCCCTGCTTTCAGCAGCCGAGGTCTCAAGCTGGAGCTGGCTCTCAGCTCCAGTGACAGCCATAGAAGGTAAATAAACTCCAGAATAAAAAAAGAAGAGAAAAAAAGGAGAGGTTGGGAGCTTCAGTCGCCCGCCAGCCTGAAAACGACCTTCAGCCCCTCACCCAGACTGGCCAGGCACCCCAGTGGGGACCCCCACCTTGAAGGGGGTGTGACCAGCTGCAAACAGCCATCATCCCCTCATCCAGGCTGGCCAGGCACCCCAGTGAGGACCCCCACCCTGAAGGGGGTGTGACCAGCTGCAAACAGCCATCATCCCCTCATCCAGGCTGGCCAGGCACCCAAGAATGGCCCCCATCCTAATCCGGGACACCCTTCAGGGCAAACCAGCCGGCCCTCACCCGTGCACCAGGCCTCTATCCTATATAGTAAAAGGGTAATATGCCTCCCAGCACCGGGATCAGCGGAGCAGCGAGGCCTCACTGCCCATGTGTCAAGCGGAGCCGCGAGCCTCCCAGCATTGGGATCAGATGAGCCGCGAGCCTCCTGGCCCCTGGAGCAGCGTGACAGGGGCAGCGCCCAAACCCCCCTGATCACCCTGCGGTTTCTGTGTGTGACGGGGCGGGGCCACAGCCTCCCTATCCGCCCTGCTCTATTCCTGACAGGGGAAAGGCGCCCCAACGCCCTGATCGGCCCTTCTCTGTGCCTGATAGGGGGGAGCTCCCCAGCCCCCTTGATCGGCCCTGCTCTGTGTGTGACATGGTGCAGCGCCCCAACCCCCCCCATGGGCCCTGCTCTGTGTGTGAAGGGGTGGAGCTGCAACCTCCTCATCGGCCCTGCCCTGAGTGTGATAGGGGAAGGCGCCCCAACCCCCTGATCAGCCCTTCTCTGTGCCTGATAGGGGGGAGCTCCCCAACCCCCTGATTGGCCCTGCTCTGTGTGTGACAGGGGTCGGTGCCCCAACTCCACCATGGGCCCTGCTCTGTGTGTGATGGGGTAGAGCCGCAACCTCCCCATCCGGCCCTGCCCTGAGTGTGACAGCAGCGGCGCCCCAACCCCCTGATCGGCCCTGCTCTGTGGGTGACAGGGGTCGGTGCCCCAACTCCCCTATCAGCCCTACTCTGTGCGTGACAGGGGGGAGCTTCCCAACCCCCTGATCGGCCATGCTCTGTGCATGACAGTGTACGGAGCCCCAACCCCCCTAATGACCCTGCCTTGAGTGTGACAGGGGGCGGTGCCCCAGCCCCCCAGTCAGCCCTACCCTGAGCGTGACTGGGGGTGGCATAGCAACCTCCCGATCTGCCCTGCTCTGTGCATGACCAGGGAGCTCCCCAACCCCCTGATAGGCCCTGCTCTGTGTGTGACAGGGTACGGAGCCCCAACCCCCTGATCCGCCCTGCTCTGTGCATGACAGGGGGTGGCGCCCCAACTCCCCAATCGGCCCTGCTCTGAGCCTGACCAGGGGCTGCACCTAGGGATTGGGCCTGCCCTCTGCCACCCGGGAGCGGGCCTAAGCCAGCAGGTTGTTATCTCCCGAGGGGTCCCAGACTGTGAGAGGGCACAAGTGGGGCTGAGGGACACCCCCGCCCCCGCCAGTGCACAAATTTTTGTGCACCGGGCCTCTAGTATATATATATATAAGCCTAATATGCAAAGTGTCCCCTCAGGAGTTCGACTGACCGGGAGTTCAATCGCTTGCTATGACGTGTGCTAACCACCAGGGGGCGGCGCGGAATGAAGGAAGGCCCAGGCTGATAGCTGGCAGCTGCTAGGGACCCTACCTGTGCACAAATTTTGTGCACTGGGCCTTTAGTTTTTGTAATAAAGTTTTGGTATCCAGCCATGCCCATTTGTTTGCAATCTGTCTGTGGCTGCTTTTGTATTGCAGTGGCAGAGCTGAGAAGTTGTAGCAGAAGCTGGCTTGCAAACTTAATATGTTTACAGAAAAATTTTGCTGACTCTTGAACTAGGGAACTGTTTAGTGTTCTAAATCTGACCCATTTATCACAAAACAATTTTTATATTTCAGTATATGATGGTTCAAGAGATGCTCTCTCCATCCCCCATGGAGCGGCCTGAAGCTGCACACATCATTGAAAACACTGTATTTGAGGACTTGGAGTTTCCAGGAAAAACTGTGCTCAGGCAGAGGTCCCGCTCCGTGAGTTCATCAGGAACAAAACCGTCAAGACACTCCAGCGACTCCCGTAGCCCTTTGCCAAACAGTTCACCTTAGGTTGTGCCTGTGCCCTAACAGATGACACAGAATAGTCTCTGCTTAGGAATGTGACCTTCCAAAATTGTAGACTTGAGAACTTTGTTCTTTGCTCAGTTTTATTTTGAACTACTTTTTCTAAGTCAAATTTAAACTGAATTTTGGGGCACAACCTAATTTGAGCCAACTCTTGATTTTTGCTGTCCTCGAGGAGAGAACCATCACTAAATCACGTGTGGTCCTTTTTCTTGGTGGGTCTCTTGAAACTGGCTGGCCACGCTCTGTAGCCCTCACCTGTTGCCTGGCGAGGTCAAGCAATCCCTAAAATTAATAGAGAGATATTTTTATAGCACAGAATCATGAAAATCCCTACGTACGGTAGCTATATTGTTCTAGAAATACGCTTTCTAGAGATACTGCTGATTTTTAAACTGATTTCCAAAAAGCTGACTCCATTTTTGTCTCAGTGGGTAAATCGGGAATCTGCACTATTTGGGAGGACAAGTAGCACAAACTGCACAATGGTTTACGTCCATATCTAGTTCTGTAGTGGCCTCGGTAGCATCATAGCTGTTTCTCAGATGGTCCAGGGAGGGTGTAAGAGCTTGTGCTTTACCTCCAAAAAAGGGAATGAAGCTTTTATGTAAATTGGTCAAAAGTTCTGGTTTGGGGATGAAAAAAGGCCGTAGTAAGAAATGAATCACATTTTACAGTTAACTTCTTTACTTATGGACTTCAAACCGAATAAAATCTTAAGTGTCTTATATGTAATTCTATAGGCAGGTCGTTTTCCAAAACTGATTATAGATAACAGTTTAATCATCTAACTTGTTTTTATTTTCACTGTAAATATGTTTATTTTTTATTTATAAAAATTCTGAACTCAATCCGTTTGGGTTGGTGGTATATAGAACACACTTAAGTGTGTTAACTATTGTGACTTCTTTCAAGTCTAAATGATTTAATAAAACTTTTATTAATTACTTATGGTCGACTCTGATTTGGGGGAATTAGCCCCAAATGGTAGTTTTTCAGATTTATAAAATATGATTCTGCATCTAAGAAGGGTCATAAGCCTACCCTCAAACTCACTCCTAACCTGTTCCAAACCCATGTCTTCTCTGTTCTTTTCCAAAGATTTGACCAGGGCCATGTCCTTTTCAGAACCCAAGGGCTGAGTCCAGAGACGTGTGCTCAGCCCCACTCGGCTGGACTGAGAACTGAAGAGGACCCTGCCCTGGAGGGAGACCTCAAGGCCAGGGCGTGGCCTTGCTGGCTTTGCTGATGCCACTGTGTGTCTGATGTGTGCCACATGAAGGTCCGTGGCATGCTGGGTGATTAGTACAACTTAGCCAGACAACCTTTAGGTCAAGGTGCATGCTTACTTTCATTTCTCAGACAGGTAATGTCGGTCTCACAAAGTTATGAGCAGTTTTCAAGCTGGAAATCATGTCACAGACCTTCACTCCTCAGTGCAGCCTGACCATCGTCTTTGTCCCCAGGCTCCATGTGGCTGCCGGCCAGCCATCCCACCTCTCTTCTCTTGGTCAGCCTGCTTCCATTGCTGCTCTCCTACCTTCTTTCCTCTTCACCCCCTCCAGTTACCGCTGCAGACCCTGCGACCCTCACAGGTACCCTGAGGGCTGACCTTGGCAGGTGTTAGGATAGCTGTTCTACCTGTGGGGAGGCCCAGGTCCAGAAAGGTTCTGGGTTTGCCCCCGATCGCAAAGCCAGCAAAATCAGAACTGGGACCAAACCCCTGGTATTCTGACTCCCAGTCAGAGTTTTGCCTACTCCCTGTCCCAAGCTGTCTAAGGATTTGCAAAATTTTTGCACAGTATAGTCAGTCCTGCCTTCATTTTCATTCTGCCTGTGCCTTCACTGGCCTCAGGAGGAAAGCAGGCACAGGAAGTTCAGGACTGGACCAGCAGAACCTAGCGAGTCTTTGATGGCAGACAGAACAGTGTGTTTTCACCCAGAGCCCTTCTGCTGACTCCAGACCTACTCTCCTCTCAAGTCATTGCTTTTCTGGCATCTTTCTGAGCCCTTCCCTTCACACGTGCCTCTCCTTCGAGCACTTTGTGCCTAATAACACTTACCATGGTCAAGGCCACAGTAATTGATGTAAGTCGGCTTCTTAAATAGCTGAGGTCCCAGGGGTAGGGGCATACCTTGTGATGCCAGCAATGCCTAGCATAAATCCCGGTCCTGGATTACATATTTGTGGAATTGAATTTGGAGAACGTAACTCTGACATAGCTCAGGAAATAGCCAAATGAGGAATGTGCCAGTCACTGCAATAAATATTTGGCAAAGGTATAACCCTCCTGGACTCTGCCCCGCCGAGAAGTAGCTGCCACTAGGTGGCTCATTTTCACCTTTTCCCACAAGAAGTAAACAGTTGAGGGCTGAAATAAAAACCTTACTCCCCCCTGTCAGGTATTCCCCTCATCCAGACACAAGGACAGCATGACAGTCACGTCTAGAGGTGACTGACCTAAACATACCTACCAAGTCCCACAATGTTTTTGCCATGAACTGCCTTTAAATTCTTCAAATGGGCAGTGACTTAAAAAAATAAAAATGGGAGCGGTGTGCCCAGTACTTCCAACAATCGTGGGTCCCTACTCCCTGGGGAAGGTTTCGGGGGAGGACAGGAGTTAGGAAAGCGTTCTCAATAGTGCCAGCACAGAGAAATAGATGAATTTGAGAATTATTTTTGAGGAGAGAGGCTGGGACACTGGAATTAACTGAATACAGGTGAAGGAGAGGAAGATGGCTCCTGGTTTGTGCTTGACCTTTGATAGAGGACAGATGTTCTCTTGTGAAAATAGTGAGTTCACAGAACTGTGGTGAAAAGTTGGGGCTTTACTGAATAGAATGGGAAGCCCTTGAAAGTCTGTGAGCTGAGGAAGGCTATGAGATGCTGAGATCACTGCGGCAAATGAGGCGGGTGACTGGAGAGAGGAGCCAGGACAGAGAAACAGGCAGAGGCTTCTGTCCAGGTAGAGGTCAGAGGACCCCAGCCATGTCATTGGGAGCCCAAAGACATCCTGGGACCGGTGGCTAAAGGTCTGCTGGTCCCCAACAGTCAGAGGCCACCCTCTGTCATTGCCTTTTAGTGTGGATTTTTTAAAAATTAAATTTAAAAAATTTTAATTTTTTTTTTTTTGAGAGAGAGGCATTGATTTGTTGTGTCACTTATTTCTTCATTCATTGGCTGATTCTTGCATGTGCTGTGACCAGGGATTGAACCCAAAACCCAAGTGAATTGAGACGAGGCTCCAACCAACTGAGCTGCCGGCCAGGGCTAGTGCAGACTTCTGAAGGATTTCTTCAGGGCTGCTGCAGTGCGTGGCTGGGCACAGGCTGCCTTCTGAAATGACATGAGCTTTCAGAAGGCACTCAGAGATGTTGTCAGAAACAAGGGCAGGGGGAATGTGGGTGGGGAGAGGATTGGAAACAGCTTGGGGCCCAGGGAGGAGCCTGGCAGAATGTTCACTCCCCAGAAAGGTCACATAACTGCCTAGAGAAGGTTTGAGAGGTTTGATACTGAGAAGTAATGAAGGGGGAAAGGGTGTTCTCTCTCCAAAAGAATTTTTTGAAGAAAAACTTAGGGCAATGACTGAGTAAATGAAGGGCGTTTGTACAATGGATATTATGCAAATGAGTAACAGTGTAAATGGAATGATTGTCTATGAAGCAGCTACCCGGTAAATGACAAGTCTGCAAGTTGCAGAGGAGCTTGACTAGCATGACTGCAGCCAAAGGAGACAGTTTCTCTCTGTGTTTAAATGAAATACTTGCATGGGCATAGGACGTTTACAAGTATCCACACCAAACCCCATACTGGTTGCCTTGGGAGAGTGGAATTGGGGGAGGGCTATGCGGGAGATGAAGGTTACCTTCAACATGCATTGCAGTCATTGTTTGACTTCTTCCAACTGATGCACTACTTGGGGATTAGTACTATTACATTAATAAAATGAAAAAGGAAACCAATAAACCGCATCTACAATATTTTAATGGATCTCATCTTTGTATCCTGCTTTATAGTTTAGAAGGATTTAATGTCTCATTTAATTCTACTAGGACCTCTGCAATTCAGATATTTCCACTGCTGTTTTTATATGTGAGGAAACAAGACAATTATTAAAGGAACTAGAATAGCATAATAGGACACTTACAATAATCCACTTACCATTCCATCACTCTCTTTGCATAACAGTTCTCACTTTGAATTCCCTTCAATCCAGAGGGCATTTTGGAGGAAGGAGGGAGAGGTAGGGAGATCCCCCTGGCTCTGCAATTACAGCCTGCTGCTCTGTTTACAGCTTTCTCTGAGCTCAGTAATCTCTTTTCTTCACAGCAGATAACTCAGGTCGAAGATCAAGGGATAAGATAGGTAATGTTTAGCATAGAAGCTGGTAAGTACTAAGTACTCAATAAGTAGAGGTTTAAAATTAACTCGTAGCCTTAGTTTCTTCAACTCTAAAATAGGCATAATTGGTCAAGAGTTATTCTGAGGATTAAATAACATAACTGTGGTTTAAAGATAGACAAAAATGTAGTATGTAAGCAAATCTATGATTACAACATGTGGGAAAATAGAAAGAACCCCTGGCTGTTACTGTTGGGCACTCAATAAATGGAAAGGAAAGAAACAAGAGGAAAGAAGAAAAGAAAATCTCAGTAAAATAATGAGAGTATATGCAATATAAGTACGATATATGAAGCCTTATGGTACTGCGAAAATGTAGACGTTGACTGGACATTTGACAAGGCTGGCATTTGATATGTGTGAAAAGTGTTATGCTGATATGAAGGCAAAGTAATCTAGAAATGTCCTATGTTATACTGGGGATTGGGGCTCCCGTGCAGGCGGGTGTGTGGGTGTGTGTGTGTGCGTGCGCTGGGAATTTTTCCTTTCTTCTAGGGCTTTAACCCTAAGCTGTCGGTCAACAAGTATCCTGAAAATCAGCCCCCTTTTGACTCGGAGGTTTGTCAGGCGCAGCCTGGCAGGAGGGTTTGGGGATCAAAGCTATGCAGCTGGGGCGGGGAATCCGGCTCCCTGCTCCCGGCTCTTGGAGCCACTGGAAGCCCCGCCAAGAGTTAGTGCTAAGACCTGGCTAAGAGGAAGAACTTAGACTGGCCACGTGGGGGCGACAAGACACTGAGGAAAGACTGGGGTGCCCTGGGCTTTGAGGGGACTTGGTATCACAGTTAGTCCCCCTGGGGCAGAGGCAGTGAGTGCCAGGGGCAATGGAGGTGTGGTGCTGGGTTGGGGGACACTGCACCCCTGGAGGAGTAGGTGGACGGGAGGAGCCGCGCCCTCCGTCATCAGTTACTACCGATCCTCCACAGGGCGGTAGGCTCCTCCGTGGGAGGCAAACATTCATGGACATGGACGGCCCGCCACATGCCAAGCCACTGTACGTCCATGAAATCTCATCTAGCCCTCGCAACAACCTGGGGGATATTATCACCCCATTTTATAGAGAGGAAGCGGAGGCTCACGGAAGATTTATTGCAAGGTGGATAATTAGGCAACTCACAGCGAAGTGTAAATATTTATGAATGAATGAATGGAAAAAGCTCCACCTTTTCCGCTATTCGTCTGGGGATACAAATGTGAGCAACAATGGGATCCCATTTCTCCACTATTACCTGGAAAATTGTTGAAATGTTTACCTGTGTGAGGGAAAATGTGATGAAAAAACCTCTTCCACAGCGGGAAAGATAGAAACATCAGTGGTGAGAGAGAATCAGCTGCCTCCTGCAGGCCACACACTGGGGATGGAGCTCGCAACCCAGGCATGTGCCCTGTCTGGGAATCAAAAACCTGACCTCCTGGTTCATAGGTCCTCGCTCAACCACTGAGCCATGTCATCTGGGCCTGGTTTTTCTGTTGTTGTTTTTAAGCTTTGTCCTTTCTATTTTGATTTTTCACAGTGAAAATTTTATATCGGATAGGCATTCCCTGTATCTTTATGGAATTAGTTCTCCAAATAATCTTACCTTTCTTCTACAAAAGAAGGCAAAAAACCATGATTGAGAATAGTCCAGCTATGCATGAAGTGACCAGGAATGGAGAATGTAGTATGTAAATTCTAATTTCATAGGAGTTCTTTAATACTACTTTTCTGGCTGAAGTTGTCCATCTGGTTTTTGAATGTTAATGTCTGACTAATTAGGTCACTGCCTAAGTTAGTTTCCTCTTGCCCCACTCACAATACTTTCTCTTGCATATGGGGTCATGATATTATATAAAGGAAGAATATTGGAGATATTCTATATTTGATATGTAGGTTTATGTATTATTGGGGATGTTTTTATTGTGCTGTTTTAGACAAAATAAAAAATTATGTTAAGGCTGCGTTCTTAACCCAGCTAATATTGTTTACAAAAATCCCATATGGCAGTGATACATTATCCTTGTCCCAAAATATTTTTAGATGTTGCCAAGCTTATTAAAATCAGTGTAGTTTTTACACAATGTAAGCAATAATGTAAAATATGAGAATAGTCTATAGAATGATGGTCTGTGACTCAGAAATCTGGGGGGAAAACAGTTGTTAAGACTCTAAAGAAAACCTAAAAATCTTAAATTAATGAATATCACCTTTTTGCTGCTAACGAAACTTTCTGATTTATAGTTGAATTTATATGATAATCTAGGGTAGAGTACATTTTTCATCTAGTACCAGTTAAAGCACCACCTTAATCCTGAATATTCATGAGTTTATGAACAATGAACTTTGAGTAACTCTTTTTCTATTTATATACCCAAAGTTGAATAATTATGAAAGCGTCCTGACCAGTTTAGCTCAGTGGATAGAGCGTCGGCCTGCGGACTGAAGGGTTCTAGGTTCGATTCTGGTCAAGGGCATGTACCTTGGTTGCAGGCACATCCCCAGTGGGGGGCATGCAGGAGGCAGCTGATCAATGTTTCTCTCTCATCGATGTTTCTGACTCTCTATCCCTCTCCCTTCCTCTCTGTAAAAAATCAATAAAATATATTTTAAAAAAATAATAATTATTATGAAAGCACTCGATTAGATCAGAAAAAAAGGGCAATAAAATACAGTTTCTTATTCTGCACACAAGATCTGAATTTTGTCCAGGTGCTAGACCTTAATAATAAAACATATTTTTTAAGTTAAAAAAAAGAAAAGAAAAACCTCTTCCATATATTGTGAAGAATGCAGACGGGGATGCATTTCCACGAACTTTTTGGTCAGTATCTGTCTAAATTTGAAAGCTAACTTCCCTTGACATAACAATTCCCCTTTTGGAATCAGTTCTTTAGAAATAAACACACGTGTTAACCTTAGTGGGAGCGGCAAGTAAAGGGATTATTTCTTTAAGTGTGTTCTGTTACCCTGCAGCAGCCGAATGGGGAGGAGGGGGCTAGCCACTCTGAGTCCGGTGATCACTGCCCCAGGGTGTCTTCTGAGGGGAAGGCTGCAGGTGAGTACTGCTTACCTGCAGAACCTGCAGGGGTGCTGGCTAAAATGCACAGGGGAGGGGCTTTCCCCAAGATTTAAAGAGTGGAAAAGCTTTAGGGGTGTTTGCTCCCTTCATGATTCTAAAGCACCACTTTTCTATCTTGATAGAATATTAGACTACTGGGCCTTTTTAAAAATGGTAATATCCAGGCTATACTCCAGCCCTATATATCACAATCTCTGAGCGTGGGACCCAGGCATCAGCTTCTTTTAAAGCTCCCAGGTGATTTCCAGGTGCAGTCAAGACTAAGAACCACAGGCCTTGCCACCTATAGTGTGGCTGCTGGACCAGGAGCACTGGCAGAAACGCACTCTCAGTCCCACCCCAGATCTGCTGGATAGGAGTTTGCATTTCAGCCTCGCCTCAGCCTGCCTGCCACGATTGCAGGCTGGAACTCCTGGGCTGGAAGCAACAAGATGAAAAGTAGCTGGGCCATGGACAATTTACTCTTATCTCCTGAGCAACTCCTGTGGGGAAGGGGCAGTTCTAGAGAAAGCTATGGCTCTTCTTTCACATCCCTAAAATCTGGGTAGGCACAGTTGAGGGAGAACTGGCCTGAGAACAGTTCAAGTGCAGACTATCAGAACTAACTCTAGGTGGATTAAACGCTGAAAGTAAATCAACAATGTGAGGCATCTGGTAACACTTCAGATTCCAGTAGATTGCACTCATTGGTCTCCATCACCTCTCACTGTAAATCAAAACAGGTCTTCCCACCTCTAATCTTGAACCAACTCATGCTGACATGAAAAAGAATATTTTACTGCACAAATATGGCCATGCTATTTATTCTGTTTACCATCCTCTGAAAGCCCCTGGTCAAACACTCAAAAGTCAAACTCATGAGTGTTGACATAGGAAATGTCCAAACCGGTAGGAAATTTTTATGAGTTTAGAATCAAACTGACAACAATGCCAGAAGCAAGATCTCAGATATTCCAGAGAATGACAGTTTTGCAACTTCTTTTATGAATTTGAAATTAAGAAAGAAAGTGAGGAAGATTATATGGAGGTGGGAGAAAGCAAGAAGGGAATTGCAGGAAATTATAGGCCAATATCCCTGATGAACATAGATGCTAAAATCCTCAACAAAATATTAACAAGCCAAATCCTGCAAAAATTTAAAAAAAAATTATACACCATGATCAAGTGGGATGTATTCTTGGGATGCAAATGTGGTACAATATACACAAAACAATAAATGTGATATACCACATAAACAAAATGAAGGATAAAAACCACATGATCATATCAATAGATGCAGAGAAAGCATTTGATAAAATCCAGCATCCATTTATAATAAAAACTCTCAGCAAAGTAGGAATAGAGGGAACATACCTCAATGTAATAAAGGCCATCCATATATGACAAACCCACAGGCAACATCATATTCAATGGACAAATAGTACAAGCATTATCCTTAAGATCGGGAACAAGACAGGGATGTCTGCATTCACCACACTTATTTAACACTAGTGGCCCGGTGCATGAAATTCATACACATTAAAAGGGAATTAGAGGAAATATTTTAATATTGCTATTTGCCCTTTCTCTATAATAGAAGTGTCAGAGATGAAAGAAAATTAGTAAAATGTATATGAAAATCTCTCTTCTGTCAGAGTCTGGGGTGCACCACAGGACCCAGAGTCAAGTCCCCACCCACCTGCACACGCCTTGAAATCGCACCAGACCAAGACCCAGCTAGCCCCACTCCCATTGGGTGAGACCCAGACCAGGCCAGCTCCACCATCATCAAGCCACGCTGGATGGGGGGCATGGCCTCAGGTCCCCTGGCCTGGCACCGGGGCAGGGGGTACAGCCTCAGGTCCCCCAGCCTGGTGTCAGGGTGGGGGGTGCGGCTTCAGGTCCCCCGTTAAGCCCCACCGGGTGGGGGGCGCAGCCTCAGGTCTCCTGGCCCGGCACCAGGGTGGGGGGTGCAGCCACAGGTCCCTCAACCCAGCCCAGTGCCCGCAGCCTCAGGTCCCTCTGATTGGTCGTTATGGTGTCACAGCGTGATGACCATTTGCATATTAGCCTTTTATTATGATAGTACTGGAAGTCCTAACCACAGCAATCAGACAAAGAGAAGACATAGCCCTAGCCAGTTTGGCTCAGTGGATATAGCATCGGCCTATGGACTGAAGGGTCCCGGGTTTGATTCTGGTCAAGGGCACATACCTAGGTTGCAGGCTCAATCCTTGGCCCTGGACAGGACATGTGTGGGAGGCAATCAATCAATGTGTCTCTCTCACATCATTGTTCCTCTCTGCTTCTCCCCCTCCCTTCCACTATCTCTAAAAATCAATGGAAAAAAATCCTCAAATGAGGACTAACATAAAAAAGAAGAAATGGCCGAAACCGATTTGGCTCAGTGGATGGGGCGTCGGCCTGCGGACTCAAGGGTCCCGGGTTCGATTCCGGTCAAGGGCATGTGCCTGGGTTGCGGGCACATCCCCAGTAGGAGATGTGCAGGAGGCGGCTGATCGATGTTTCTCTCTCATCGATGTTTCTAACTCTCTATCTCTCTCCCTTCCTCTTTGTAAAAAATCAATAAAATATATATATAAAAAAAAGAAGAAATAAATGGCATTTAAATTGGAAAGAGGTAAAGTTGTCTTTATTTGCTTTATAAAATGACGCTGTATACAGAAAACCCTAAAGATTCCACCAAAAAAACTACTATAACTAATAAATGAATTCAGTAAAGTAGTGGGATACAAAATAAATATTCATAAATCAGTTGCATTTTTATATGCCAATAATGAACTATCAGAAAGGGAAACTAAAAAAACAATCCCACTTATAATTGCTTTAAAAAAATACCTAGGAATAAATTTAACCAAGGATGTAAAAGACTTGTACTCAGAAAATTATAAGACCTTGAAGAAAGAAATTGAAGAAGATACAAAAAATGGAAGCTTATACCATGTTCATTGATAGGAAGAAATGGCATCATTCAAATGTCCATAATACCCAAAGCAATCTGTATATTCAATGCAATTCCTATCAAGGTACCAATGGCATATTTCACAGAACTAGAACAAATATTACAAAAATTTTTATGGAACCACGAAATAATAAATTCACCATAGGAAAACACGGTTATCATATGGAACATGTACTACAGGGGTAATAATTATGCAGATTAAAAGGTTATTTTTGCTTATTAGATTAGAAAATCTCTTAGATTTTTGTACTCTACACTAATAAAAGAGAAACGTGGTAATTAGCTGTACCTCCGCTACCCTTCCCATTGGCTAATCAGGGCGATATGCAAATTAACTGCCAGCCAAGATGGCGGCCGGCAGCCAGGCAGCTTGAAGCTATCAGGAGGCTTGCTTGCTTCAGTGACAGAGGAAGCCAACGTTCCCTGCCTGCCACTGCCGGCCTCTGAGCTTGCAGTTTGAAACATTGTTACAAATATAGAAGCTAAACAAAACCCCAGAAACCTGCTTTCATTCAGCCGGGATCTCAGAGCTGGAGTTGAAACAGTGTTTCGATTATAGAACCCAAACAAACCAGATCCCTGCTTTCAGCAGCCGATGCCTAAGAGCTGGAGCCAAGCCTCAGAGCTAAAGCTGGCCCAGAATAAAAAGAAAAAAGAAAAAAAGGAGAGGTTGGGAGCTTCAGTCACCCGCCAGCCTGAAAACAGCCCTCAGCTCCTCACCCAGACTGGCCAGGCACCCCAGTGGGGACCCCCACCCTGAAGAGTGTGTGACCAGCTGCAAACAGCCATCATCCCCTCATCCAGGCTGGCCAGGCACCCAAGCGGGACCCCCACCCTGATCCAGGACACCCTTCAGGGAAAACCAGCCGGCCCACACCTGTGCACCAGGCCTCTATCCTATATAGTAAAAGGGTAATATGCCTCCCAGCACCGGGATCAGCGGAGCCGCGAGGCCTCCCGGCACCGGGATCAGCGAGACAGGGAGCAGCGCCCAAACCCCCTGATTGCCCTGGGGCTCTGTGTGTGACAGGGGGTGGGGCCACAACCTCCCTATCTGCCCTGCTCTGTTCGTGATGGGAAGGTGCCCCAACCCCCTGATCAGCCCTGCTCTGTGCCTGGTAGGGGGGAGCTCCCCAACCCCCTGATCGCCCTGCGGCTCTGTGTGTGACAGGGTGCGGCGCCCCAACCCCCTGATCGGCCCTGCTCTGTGTGTGAC
>NW_005871069.1:5630763-5632898 GCF_000147115.1 Myotis lucifugus
AGAGGGGTCTGTAGACAAAAAGATTTGGTAAATATTTGTCAAGAGAATATTATGCTTTAAAAAAAAAAGGCAAACTAGATAATAGAATAAAATGAACCCTGTAGAAGGAGGGAGGGAGGAACCAGCAAGGAACCTAGTGAGAAACCCAATTCAAAGCGGCACAATGCACAGGGACACAAAACCCTAAGGTAGAGCCATAACCTCCCCATCGGCCCTGCCCTGAGTGTGACAGTGGTGGCGCCCCAACCCCCTGATCCGCCCTGCTCTGTGTGTGACAGGGGGCAGTGCCCCAACTCCCCTATCGGCCCTACTCTGTGAGTGACAGGGGGGAGCTCCTCAACCCCCTGATGGGCCCTGCTCTGTGTGTGACAGGGTACGGAGCCCCAACCCCCCTGATGGGCCCTGCTCTCTGAATGACAGGGGGCAGCGCCCCAACCCCCTGATTGGCCCTGCTCTGTGCGTGACAGGGGGTGGCGCTGCAACCTCCCCATCAACCCTGCCTTTTGTGTGCCAGGGGGCGGTGCCACAACTCCCCAATCAGCCCTACCCTGAGCGTGACTGAGGGTGGCATCGCAACCTCCAGATCCACCCTGCTCTGTGCATGACAGGGGGCGGCACCCCAACTCCCCAGTCGGCCCTGCTCTGAGCCTGACCAGGGGCTGCACCTAGGGATTGGGCCTGCCCTCTGCCACCCGGGAGCAGGCCTAAGCCAGCAGGTCGTTATCTCCCGAGGGGTCCCAGACTGCAAGAGGGCACAGGCTGGGCTGAGGAACCCCCCCTCCCCCTTGAGTGCACAAATTTCTGTGCACTGGGCCTCTAGTCCTATATAATAAAAGAGAAACATGCAAATTAACCATCCCTCTTTTTTACAGGCCCCAGCCCAGGGTTCCTTCTTTTTTACAGCAGCATAGTATTCCATCGTGTAGATGTACACTGTTTTCTAATCCATTCATCTACTGATGGGCACTTAGGCTGTTTCCAGATCTTAGCTATGGTGAATTGTGCTGCTATAAACATAGGGGTGCATATATCCTTTCTGATTGGTGTTTCTGGTTTCTTGGGATATTTTCCTAGAAGTGGGATTATTGGGTCAAGTGGGAATTCTATTTTTCACCTTTTGAGGAAACTCCATACTGTTCTCCACAGTGGCTGCACCAGTTTGCATTCCCACCAGCAGTGAAGGAGGGTTCCTTTTTCTCCACATCCTCTCCAGCACTTGTCGTTTGTTGATTTGTTGATGATAGCCATTCTGACAGGTGTGAGATGGTACCTCATTGTTGTTTTGATTTGCATTTCTCGGATGATTAGTGACTTTGAGCATGTTTTTATATGTCTCTTGGCTTTCTGAATGTCCTCTTTTGAAAAGTGTCTATTTAGGTCCTTTGCCCATTTTTTGATTGGATTGTTTATCTTCCTTTTGTTAAGTTGTATGAGTTCCCAATAAATGTTGGAGATTAAACCCTTATAGGTGATTACATTGGCAAATACGTTCTCCCATGCAGTGGGCTTTCTTGTTGTTTTGTTGATGGTTTCTTTTGCTGTGCAAAAGCTTTTTATTTTGATGTAGTCCCATTTGTTTATTTTCTCTTTAGTTTCCAGTGCCCTAGGAGATGTATCGATGAAGAAATTGCTTCGGCATATGTCTGAGATTTTGTTGCCTTTGCATTCCTCTAGTATTTTTATGGTTTCCCATCTTACATTTAAGTCCTTTACCCATTTTCAGTTTATTTTTGTGTATGGTGTAAGTTGGTGGTCTAGTTTCATTTTTTTTGCATGTATCTATCCTATTTCCCCAACACCATTTATTGAAGAGACTGTCTTGACTCCATTGTATGTTCTTGCCTCCTTTGTCAAATATTAATTGAGCATATTGGTTTGGGTCGATTTCTGGGCTCTCTATTCTATTCCATTGATCTATATGTCTGGTCTTGTGCCAGTACCAGGGAATTTTGAGAACAGGGGGCTTTGTAATACAGTTTGAATCTGGTAATTGATCCCACCTACTTTGTTCTTCTTTCTCAGGATCACTGCTGCTATTCAAGGTCTTTTTTTATTCCAGATGAATTTTTGGAGAGTTCGTTCTAGATCTGTGAAATATGCCATTGGGATTTTAATGGAAGGTGCGGTGGAATTTA
>NW_005871069.1:5632998-5649257 GCF_000147115.1 Myotis lucifugus
CGTTGGTATTTTAATGGAAAGTGCGTTGAATTTATAGATTGCTTTGGGTAATATGGACATTTTTTTTTTGTATGGACATTTTAATGATGTTGATTCTACCAATCCAAGAACATGGTATGTTCTTCCATCTGTTTATGTCTTCCTCTATTTCTTTTTTCAACATCCTGTAGTTTTCTGAGTAGAGGTCTTTTACCTCTTTAGTTAAGTTTATTCCTAGGTATTTTAATTTTTTTGGTGCGATGGTAAATGGGATTGCTTTTTTAATCTCTCTTTCTGTAAGTTCACTATTGGTGTATAGAAATGCCATAGATTTCTTGGCATTAATTTTGTATCCTGCTACATTGCCAAATTCATTTATTAAGTCTAATAGTTTTTTGATGGAGTCTTTAGGGGTTTTTATGTATAATATCATGTCATCTGTGAATAAGGACAGTTTTACTTCTTCTTTTCCAATTTGGATGCCTTTTATTTCTTCTTCTTGTCTAATTGCAATGGCTAATACTTCCAGTACTATGTTGAACAGGAGTGGTGAGAGTGGGCATCCCTGTCTTGGGGAACTCTTACATCTTAACAAAAGGAAGATAAACAATCCAATCAAAAAATGGGCAAAGAACCTAAATAGACACTTTTCAAAAGTGGACATACAGAAGGCCAAGAGACATATGAAAACATGCTCAAAGTCACTAATCATCTGAGAGATGCAAATCAAAACAACAATGCAGTATCATCTCACACCTGTCAGAATGGCTATCATCAACAAATCAACAAACGACAAGTGCTGGAGAGGATGTGGAGAAAAAGGAACCCTCCTTCACTGCTGGTGGGAATGCAAACTGGTGCAGCCACTGTGGAGAACAGTATGGAGTTTCCTCAAAAGGTGAAAAATAGAATTCCCACTTGACCCAATAATCCCACTTCTAGGAAAATATTCCAAGAAATCAGAAACACCAATCAGAAAGGATATGTGCACCCCTATGTTCATAACAGCACAATTTACAATAGCTAAGATTTGGAAACAGCCTAAGTGCCCATCAGCAGATGAGTGGATTAAAAAACAGTGGTACATCTACACAATGGAATACTATGCTGCTGTAAAAAGAAAGGAATTCTTACCATTTGCAACAGCATGGATGGACCTGGAGAGCATTATGCTAAGTGAAATAAGCCAGTCAGAGAAAGATAAATATCACATGATCTCACTCATTTGTGGAATATAGAGAACAACATAAACTGATGAACAAAAACACATCCAGAGACAGAGAAGCATTGATCAGACTGGAGAAAAGGACACATATGCAATACCTTAATCAATAAAGAAAAATAAAACAACCCCCCCACACACAAAACAGTGGTACATCTACATGATGGAATACTATGCTGCTGTAAAAAAGAAAGAACTCTTACCATTCGCAACAACATGGATAGACATGGAGAGCATTATGCTAAGTGAAATAAGCCAGTCAGAGAAAGATAAATATCACATGATCTCACTCATTTGTGGAATATAATGAACAATATAAACTGATGAACAAAAATAGATCCAGAGACAGAGAAGCATCAGTTTGTCAAACTTCTGAGGGAAGGCAGGGGAGGCGGGGCATGGGGGTGAGGGGTAAGAGATCAATCAAAGGACTTGTATGCATGCATATAAGCATAACCAATGGACACAGACAGTAGAGGGGTGAGGGCATGTGCTGGGGGTTGGGGGTGGCTGGGGAGAGGTCAATAGGGGAAAAAGGAGACATATGTAATACTATATGTAATATTTTAAACAATAAAGAATCGAGAGAGAGAGAGAGAGAGAGAGAGAGAGAGAGAGAGAGAGAGAGAATCTTGCAGCCTCTGTATCACTCAGCCAAAATCCCCGCTGGTTTTTACAGCCAGAAGTTGTGGGGACTTGTCTTCCCAGCACTGGAACCCTGGGCTGGGGCCTGGTGTGGGGCAGGGACCCCTTGCTCCTCAGGGAAACCTCCAGAGACAGGATATCCCTGCTGATTTTAAACTGTCATATGTGGGTGTTGGTCCAGTTGGTTCTGTGATTCTGCCCTGTGTCCGCCCCTCCTACCAGTCTTGATGTGCTTCTTCTCTAATTAGCTAGTTGTAGGACTTCTGTTCAGCTAGATTGCAGGTGGTTCTGAATGATGGTTGTTCTGTATTTTAGTTGTAAATTTTTTAAAAATATATATATTGTTATTGATTTCAGAGAAGAAAGGAGAGAGATAGAAACATCAATGATGAGAGAATGATTAATCAGCTGCCTCCTGCACGCCCCCTACTGGGAATCGAGCCCACAACCCGGGCATGTGCCCTGTCTGGGAATCAAACTGAGACCACCTGGTTCATAGGTCGATGTTCAACCACTGAGCCACACCAGCCCGGCTTACTTGTAAATTTTGATGTGGTTGTGGGAGGCAGCAAGTACCTTGTTTACCTAGGATGCCATCTTGATTCCCTTTCCATCTTCATTTCTATTTTCCTTGTGTGTTTTACTCATGCTATACTTTTTGCATAGAATATTAACAGTAGCACATTCTTCTCAAACAAACCAAGTAAAAATAAAATTTGGTCAAGCATTGCACATCTATCTACCTTTGTCCCATTTAATTAGTTTTTTTTTTTACCTCTCTATTTCTATAATTTATATATGACAATGTTCACAATTCACATAATGATTGAAGAAAAAACTTTTCTCTTGTATTACATTTTTTCCAGTAAATTTACTGAATACTTTATTAGTATGCATATTTATGTCTCATCTCACCTGTTTTTATTCATGTATTCCTTAACAAAATTAAATGTGTACTTGAATTCTGCAAATATATGTGATTTACATTGGTTCTGCATTTTTAAACAGGCTTTATATAGAAATGTGGTTTTCAAAAACATAGTATCCAGAGTGGTGCATTTTAGATCCCAGTCCCTCTTGTCTTCTGCATGTCCTGGACACAGTCCTTGCCCAGGCAGACCCCAGCACCTTGGGGTTCCCCATACCCATCATCCTGACATCTCCCCTCCCCATGCTTTGGGCCCTGGTCATGTTCTGGGAGACCAGATGCTGCTGTCCCATGGCAAAGCTGTGTCCAACTTTTTTCTTCTTTTGGCTTCGTCACCTTCCCAAGCCTCACACCTCCTCTGACCCCATGCCTTAATTTCCCCTCTTCTGATGTGAGTGGTTGAGTGTAGTATGTGCACCAATGTGGATCTCTAGTATAAAAGAGCCTACAAGGGGTGGGGGTGAGGGGGTTGCAGTCCTGACAGCTCTCATTCCCAAAGCTAATCCCATGGGTGAAGTTCAACCCTTGCCTAGAAGGCTCATATTCTCCCTTCATCTAAGAATTCTGCCCCTGGGTGGCCTTGGCCTGTCCTGCATCTCTCAGTTTCCCAATTATATCGTGGTGAGTTGGATAAAGAACTGCTAAACCTGCATTCAACCTGGAGGTAGTCCAGGGTCCCAGCTCCCTGTGACTGATGTTGCGGGGGGGCATCAAGAGCACCCTCTGGCCTCAAGGGTAGAGTTGCTCCCATGGCTGAGCAGGCCTTTCTGTCCTGCAGCCAAGAAAGGGTTTCAGTTTCACTTAACTGTGTGGGCCAAGGGATGAGGCATAGTTTCCCCCAAAAAAAACTGAGATTCAGGAACTACTGGTAGATGAAATGAATGTGGAACAGGTGAAAACTGGGTCTTCAGAATTCTATGGGCTATGTCACCCCTGCATCCGCCATGATCAATACAAGGTTGTATCCCAGAGATGGGAACTGACTCGTCCAGGTTCACACAGTACTTCAAGGCAAAGATAAAACTCTCTTAATATTGTATTTCCCTACACCGAGCCAAAAACCCAGGGTGATACAGGTATAGACAAGAGGGAGAATCCTGAGCTTGTCATGGAAGAGAATTATGGCCGTGGACAGTCCCTACTAAGAGTTGACTGCCCACCTTAACAGGAGGCCTTCTGTCTTTTTGCCCCAGAATTTACTAGCTGTTGTTCATCCTCAAGACTGTGTGTTAGTGCCAGAAGTCTACTGGAGCAGCCACCTGAACCACTCTACCTTTTAGGTTATGCTGCATGACCACATAACTTCCATAATTCCCGCAGGACAGCACCACATGTGATTGCAAATACCAATGCTGCGGGGCGTTAGGCTTGGAGAGACTGCACTTTTTAACATAGTCATTCAGGAAACCAGAGCTTTTCGACCATGTGACCTCTCCATCCCTAAGGTCTCTGTGCCTTCAGCACCCATCAGAAGTTGGAAACCGTGGGAAATGCATGAGGGAGGTTTTCACAAGCCAGGTCTGTAATGCAGTTGCTTTCCTCTTGCATTGGCAAAGAATAACACTATCGTGTGGCCATGAGGCTGGGAGAGGCTGTCCAGTTGTGGGCCCCAAGAGAAGAGAATGGATTTAAAAAAATATATATTTTATTGATTTCATAGAGAAAGGGAGAGGGAGAGAGAGATAGAAACATTAATGATGAGAGAGAACCATTGATTGGCTGCCTCCTGCAAGCCCCACACTGGGGATCGAGCCAACAACCCAGGCATGTGTCCTGACCGGGAATCAAACCGTGACATTCTAGCTCATAGGTTGACGCTCAACCACTGAGTCATGCTGATTGGAAAAGAAGAGAATGGATTTTGATGGAGAACTAAAGTTCTCTGCCACAGTGAATAACTCATTTAGATTCCTAGTGTGTTTTATTTTTTTAAATATATTTTATTGATTTTTTACAGAGAGGAAGGGGGAGGGATAGAGTTAGAAACATCAATGAGAGAGAAACATTGATCAGCTGCCTCCTGCACACCCCCTACTGGGGATGTGCCTGCAACCAAGGTACATGCCCTTGACCAGAATCGAACCTGGGACCCTTCAGTCCACAGGCCCACGCTCTATCCACTGAGCCAAACCGGTTAGGGCTCCTAGTGTGTTTTAAACCAATCCTGAGCATTTGCCATATGCCAAGTGCTGTACTAACTAAGGGCTTAAGTATCTTTTGATTGAGCAGCAGTTGGCCTGGAGAAGCTCCACATGGAACAAAGACAGTAAGACATGGTGTGACACGCCTGGCATCCTGGGAGAAAGCAAACAAGTGGGAGGACTCTGCAAGTTCAGTGAATAATTCTAGTTGGTGAAGGTGACCGGAGATGACTGCAGGTGAAGTCTACTTGCAGAGAAAAGGGAGCTTGATGGCCGGAGGAAGATGGACACAGGAATGACAGAAGCAGGTCATTCATGTACAAGAGTTTAGAAGGAATACTATGCAGCGATGAAACATGTTTTATAGAAATCAAAAGGGAGGTATTGCATTATAGGATAGTTAACAAAATCGTGAGCTCTCTTGAGAGTTGTTACCTTTCAAAGGGGTCTGAAAAAGAGGCATTTCAAAGGTGTGTTAACCTAGAAGCAAAAAACAATGGACAGGGCTTCCTTAAGGCAAAGTTAAGTCTTTTAAGAAGTCATATGCCTGGGGCATGATGACCCACTATGATCTGCCCAGTTAGGAGTTTATGATCAGATCACTTTTGGTTAAATTATTACAGTGCCCCTTTTTCATCCACGTGAGCTTGCACACAAGGCCTCTACCAATGGACCCAGCTAAACCTCAGTTCTTGATAACTTCCCACTTTCTGTTCAGGAATAATGACTGAATCACTGACTTTCCCCCAAGCTGCCATGCTCCTGAGCTTCTCTGTCACCCCCTCTCTACTCCCTGTGCCC
This sequence comes from Myotis lucifugus, assembly GCF_000147115.1. NCBI lineage: Eukaryota > Metazoa > Chordata > Mammalia > Chiroptera > Vespertilionidae > Myotis > Myotis lucifugus. The sequence goes on from NW_005871069.1 coordinate 5,638,715, forward strand.
ATGGTAACCTTCACCCCCTGGAAATTGTCCATCCCAGGTTAAGTGTCAAGATTATGGTATCTGTGAATCACCTCCTGATCATCTCTCATCCCAGTGAAATGTCATTGGAGGAGATGTGCCACCTGACTTTCAATTTGAAGAACTGTCCAGTGAGAGCAATATGACTGTTCCCTGGGCACCGCATTTAAGAGTCAAGCCCACCTGAACTTGGACAAATTAGGATATAAGCTTAGGTGTGTGTAACACAAACCCCAATCAATAGTGCCAAAAATCAATGGCTCTCAGCCCCTGCTGGAGAACTTTAAAATATTCAATGCTCAGACAATACCCCAGACCAATTATATCAGAAATTGAGGAGGAGGGGCAGTCATCAATGTTTAACTTTTTAATTTTTTATTTATTGATTTTAGAGAAGAGGAAAGGAGAGAAAGAGAAATCTCAATTTTTTGTTCCATTTATTATGCATTCATTGGTTGATTTTTGCATATGCCCTGACTGGGGGTTGAACCTGCAACCTTGATGTATTGGGATGATGCTCTAACCAACTGAGGTACCTGTCCAAGGCAGTCATCAATAGTTTTCTTTCTTTCTTTTTTTTTTTTAATTTTAGTTGTTCTTTTTTTTTTTTAATTAAACCTTTATTGTTCAGATTATTACAGTTGTTCCTCCTTTTCCCCCCATAGCTCCCCTCCACCCAGTTCCCACCCCACCTTCTGCCCTTACCCCTGCTATTGTCCTCATCCATAGATGTATGATTTTTATCCAGTCTCTTCCCGCACCCTCCACACCCCTTCCCCCCTGAGAATTGTCAGTCCACTCCCTTTCTATGTCCCTGATTCTATTATATTCACCAGTTTATTCTGTTCATCAAATTATTTATCTTCTTAAAGGATACCTTTCAGCATTTCATATAATACTGGTTTGGTGGTGATGAACTCCTTTAGCTTTTTCTAATCTGTGAAGCTCTTTATCTGACCTTCAATTCTGAATGATAGCTTTGCTGGATAAAGTAATCTTGGTTGTAGGTTCTTGGTATTCATCATTTTGAATATTTCTTGCCACTCCCTTCTGGCCTGCATAGTTTCTGTTGAGAAATCAGCTGACAGTCGTATGGGTACTCCCTTGTAGGTAACTGACTGTTTTTCTCTTGCTGCTTTTAAGATTCTCTCTTTGTCTTTTGCTCTTGGCATTTTAATTATGATGTGTCTTGGTGTGGTCCTCTATGGATTCCTTTTGTTTGGGGTTCTCTGTGCATCCTGGACTTGTAAGTCTATTTCTTTCACCAGATAAGGAAAGTTTTCTGTCATTATTTGTTCAAATAGGTTTTCAATATCTTGCTCTCTCTCTTCTTCTGGCACCCCTATAATTCGGATGTTGGTACGCTTGAAGTTGTCCCAGAGGCTCCTTACACTATCTTCATATTTTTGGATTCTTTTTTCTTTTCGTTTTTTCTGGTTGGGCGTTTTTTGCTTCTTCTTATTTCAAATCTTTGACTTGATTCTTGGGATCCTCTAGTCTGCTGTTGGGTCTCTGTATAATATTTTTTTATTTCAGTCAGTGTATGCTTAATTTCTAGTTAGTCCTTTTTCATATCCTTGAGGGTCTCACTAAATTTATCGGCGGTTTCTAGAAAATTCTTGAAAAACCTTATAAGTGTGGTTTTGAACTCTATATCCAGTAGTTTGCTTTCCTCCATTTCTGTCATTTGTGACCTGTTTTTTTGTCTCTGCATTTTTTATGCTTCCCTGTATTGGTAGAGTGGCTTTGTGTGCTAGGTGTCCTATAGGGCCCTGTGGCTCAGCCTCCCCAATTACCTGAGGTGGACACTCTTGGTGTATTCCTTTGTGGGCTTTGTGCACAGTCTTGTTGTAGTTAAGCCTTGATTGTTGTAGGTATCATTGGGAGGAATTGACCTCCAGGCCAATTGGTTGTGAGAATCAGCTGTGGTTATGGTGGGAGAACTGTGCTGGAGACACCCTTCTGGGGCAAGACTTGCTTCAGTGGGGCTTTGGTGCTCACTGAGTCTGCTCCCTGAGTGTGTCCCTTATGGATCTGAGGAGTTGTAATCTGGATGGTCCACTCTGACCACTGGGTATACTGGCTCTTGGATCTCTAAGAAGGTGCTAATTTAGCCTCTTCCTGAGGCTACCCAGGAGGAGCTATGGAGAGATCTGCAGATTCCTTTTCTTTGTTTGGAGTTTGTAGGTGCCCACATGAGGCCCAGCTGTGAAGCAATGCAAGCTGCTGTGGGGCCTTGGGCCTTCTTTTTGGATGTTCTGGGTCTCTCTGACCCAGCTGCAGTTAGTTAGGTAATTTTAGATTGCAAAGGGCCTGGGCATTCATATGCAAAAGCCTCTGCGTGCAGCTTGGGTGGGCGGGGGTCTCAGGGAATCAACAGGGTGGAGCAAACAGCTATGGCTGATCCTCAGCCCTGCCCTAAGAGGACCTGGGTCTCACTGTTCCGTGGTAATCGCTGCAGGCGCCTCTGAGAGAAAGCTGCCCTCAAGTTCTGCCCGATGCCAGACAGTCCAGTTTCTCCCCGTATGAGTCTGGGTCCCCAGAGACTCACCCGGAACTGGAGTTCAGAGCAGTCGGGAGCTTGTGTCTCCCTCCCGATTGAAAAAGACAGCCGTGTCCTCAGTTGCCAGCCCTTTCCGAGTGCGCCTCGGTACCTCTGCACTTTACTTCCACACCACACCTCCTCTGAGTCTCAGTGTGCTTTTCTCTTTCCTTCTAGTTGTAGAATTTCCACTTGGCCAGCCTTCCTATGGTTCTGGATGATGTCCGTTTTGTCTTTTAGTTGTTTTTTTGAAGTGGTTGTGCGAGGCAGCAATTTCCAGTGTTTACCTATGCCGCCATCTTGGTTTTCTAATCATCAATAGTTTTCAATGTTCCCCCTGTGATTATAATGTACAGTCAAGGTTGAGAACTGTTGATGGTTTATTTCTCTGCCATGGGACATTCCAGAGCTGCTATGGCTGCTGCCCTCTACTCAGGAATTTAGCCTTTCTCTCTCTTGTCATCCCAACCACAAGATCCAACTTGGCTCACGGCTTGTCCAGTCTGCAGGGTGGAGAAGGGGAAGATACAAATAGCACTCTGCTTATGGCCCATTGGTTGGAACTTAGTCAAATGACTATGTTTTATGCAAGGGAAGCTGGGAAATGTAATCATATTCCCAGCTGGAATGGCCATTGCAGGAAATCTAGCAGAGATCAAGCCAAGGAAGAATCACTCAGGAGCAGAACTGTCATGTAGTGGGATAGGCAGTGTGCTCCTGGCCACTGAGGAAGGAGTCACACCATGAGAGCCTAACGATCAGACATCCACTCAGTCTGCCCGTCAATTATTCCTTCTCCATCCCCATAGCTAGCACACTGGTCTTCTTCCTGTTCCGTGAGCACCCCTGATGTCTTCTCCATCAGATGGTCTTGTGCTTGCCAGGAGTCTCTCACTCCAGAGCTTCCCCTGTTGTCTGGGTCTCAGAGAGGACCCCCAGACCCAGAGGTGCACTATCACACTTGCCAGTCTGAATCCTTTTATTGACATTGTATTTCTACTCTTTAAAAAAAATCTCTATTGTTGAAAGTATTACATATGTCCTCTTTTTTCTCCCATTGACCCCTTACTGCCCGCCCCCACTCTGTGTGGCTTTTACCATTCTGTGTGGTTATGCATACAAGTTCTTTGGTTGAACTCTCCTCCACCCACCCACCTCTGCCTTCCCTCTGAGATTCGACAGTGTGTTCCATGCTTCTATGTCTCTGGATCTATTTTGTTTATCAGTTTATCTTGTTCATTAGATTCCACATATGAGTGAGATCATGTGATACTTGTCTTTCTCTGACTGGCTAATTTCCTTTAGCATAATACTCTCTAGGTCCCTCTCTGCTGTCTCAAAGGGTAGGAGATCTTTCTTTTTTTACTGCTGCATAGTATTTCATGATATAAATGTACCACAGCTTTTTTATCCACTCATCTACTGATGGGCATTTGTGCTGTTTCCAGATCTTAGCTATTGTAAATTGTGCTGCTATGAACATAGGGGTGCATACATTCTTTCTGATTGGTGTTTTGGGTTTCTTAGGATATATTCCTAGAAGTAGGATTACTGTGTCAAATGGCAGTTCCATATTTAATTTTTTTTTTTAGGATATTCCATACTGTTTTCCATAATGGCTGTACCAGTCTGCATTCCCACCAGCAGTGCACTAGGGTTCCCTTTTCTCCACATCCTTGCTAGCACTTGTCATTTGTTCATTTGTTGATGGTAGCCATTCTGACAGGAGTGAGGTGATACCTCATTGTCATTTTCATTTGCATCTCTCTGATGATCAGTGACTTTGAGCATTTTTTCATATGTCTTTTGGCTGTTTATAAGTCCACTTTTGATTAGTGTCTATTTAGGTCCTTTGCCCATCTTTTAATTGGATTGTTTGCCTTCCTTTTGTTAAGTTGTATGAGTTCCTTATATAGTTTGGATATTAACCCTTTATCAGATGTATCATTGCTAAATATATTCTCTCATACAGTGGGCTCCCTTTTCATTTTTGTTGATGGTTTCTTTTGCTGTGCAGAAGCTTTTTATTTTGATGTAATCCCATTTGTTTCTCTCTATTTCTTCTTGTTATAGCAGTCCCTTTAGCATTACTTGCATTACTTTAGCCTCTTTTTTTTTGGCCTGAGAAGCTCTTTATTTCACCATCTATTTTGAATGATAGCCTTGCTGGATATAGTAATCTTTGTTTCAGATCCTTGCTTTTCATTACCTTGAATACTTCATGCCATTTCCTTCTGGCCTGTAGAGTTTCTGATGAAAAATCAGCTGAAAGCCTTATGGGAACTCCTTTATAGGTAACAAATTGCTTTTCTCTTGCTGCCTTTAAGATTCTTTCTTTGTCATTAATTTTTGACATTTTAATTATGATGTGCCTGGCCATGGGCCTGTTTGGGTTCTTCTTGCTTGGGACTCTCTATGCCTCCTGAAATTGTGTGACTTTTTCCTTCACCAGGTTAGGGAAGTTTTCTGCCATTATTTCTTCAAATGCAGTCTTTATCCCTTGCTCCCTTTCTTCCCCTTCTGCCCTTCCTATTATGTGACTATTGTTATGTTTCATGTTGTCCCACAGCTCCCATAAGCTGTCCTCCTATTTTTTTAAAATTGTTTTTTGTTTCTCTGATTGAGTGGTTTTTTTTCTCTAACCAGTCTTCTAATTCACTGATCTGATCCTCAGCTTTCCCTAATCTGTTGTGTATTCCTTCCACTGTGTTCTCTATTAGTGCTATGTCATTCTTCATAGTTACTATATTTTTTTCTCAAGCTATTGCGCATCTTTGCCATCATTATTTTGAACTCTATGCCTGACAAATTTCTTATCTCCATTTTGTTTAGCTCTTCTTCTGGAGAATTCTCTTGCTCTTTCATGTAGGGCTTGTTTTTTGTCTCCCCATTTTGACTGCCTGTTTGGGTTTATGTCTGTGTATTAGGTAGATCTGCTATGAATTCCAAACTCTAGTGCAAGAACATATCAGAAGCTGTTTGTGCCGGGCTCAGAGTACCCTGTTTGGTGCTATCAGCAATTCACAGCTTGGTTCCTTCTGCTGGGGCAGGGTGCCTTGGGGAAGGACCATGATTGCACCAAGGTCTGCTTTTCCTAGCTCCAGACTCCAGATTAGATTAGACAAAGACTTAGAGCCTCCAGAGATCTGCCTCTGCTTACAGTCCTATTGACACTCAGTTTTGATTAGCCTCGGAAATCGACCACAGGGTGGGGTGAGAGGTCTTACAACAGCATGGGGCAACTGCCTTTCTCTAGGCAAAAACTGCCTGTATAGCAAAGGTTCACTAGAGAAAGATGTCCTGTGCAGTGTGAGGGAATGTCTCAGCACAGGAAACCAGGGTGGCTACACTCCAAGCTCCAACCCCAGAGACCCCAAACCTGGCTTCTGCTCACGCAACTCCAATCCACTCCGCCCTCCCTCTGTTGGAGCCCAAGGGGAGTGGCTGCACACCAAATTTTATGCATTGGCCCTTTAAGAGGGTGCCTGCATTTCCAGTCATCTCTCTCTGGCAGATAGCAACCCTGCTGCTTTTTGCAGCCAGATGTTCTGTGGGCACCTTTCTCAGTTCAGGTGCTGTGGGCGGGGGAGAACTCTTAGTGGGAACACTCACAGCTGAGATATCTCTCCGGAACTCCCGCTGCTGTCTGTGGCAGCCTGGCCAGCCCTTTCACACCTCTGCACTTTCTTTCAGTGTCTATGTGGTCTCCACTTTCCGTCCTTGGTTATCAGGGTTCTCAACAGCTAGTCAAGGGTGATTTTTCAGGGTGATTTTTCTGTATTTTAGTTTTATTTCCAGTTTGGTCTTGGGAGAGTGTCAGTGTAGCTTCCACTTACTCCACCACCATTTTTGTTCTGTATATCTAATCTTAAGAGATAGACTGCTATTGTTCAAATCTTAGCTCAACCACTTACTAGCTGTGTGAGTTTTCTGTGCCTCTGTTTCCCATAACAATGGTGCCTGCTTTCTTAGGGTCATTTGGGAGTATTAATTATTTTCTGTAAAATCGTTAATTTGAGTTATTAAATAATGTTATCAGCCGTCTCTTCTGATAGCAGGGAAGCTCCTTGAGAGCCCCTTGCTTGTCTCTTCACCGTGGGGAAAGCCCCGAACAGGGTGACACTTGAGAGGCCCTCAATCACTCCAGGGACTTGACTGTTGCAGAGCGCGGTGCCCATTGCCCCCTCCTGCCCCTGTTTCAGAGCAGCCTGAGGACTGCCGTCCGCGCCCCAGACTGGGAACAGGCGTGGAACCTGCACCTCAGTCCTTGTGGGAACCACTGGGTCAGTTGACCTGAAAGTCCCCTCCAACTCTCCATGGTATGACAGCCCTGCATAAGTTTTTATTTTAAATTTAACATTACATGTTCATTACATGTTCATGGTTAAAATTTTGCAAAGGCTAAGAAATAAAATGTGCTTCCCACCTTGACCCTCAGTCCTTCCTGCCAGGTCATCCCTGTTTTAAGTGGCTAGTGTGTGCTCCCAGAACCCCCCAGACCTATCCAGGCATGCACATAGGTGTCCCTTCTCGTAGCAAACGAGGAGAGAGGGTATGCACTTGCTTTCTTTGTTTACCAGTCTGCCCATTTATGCCACGTCTGTCCCTACAGTGGCTTTGTTCCATTTTTGGCTGCACCGTAGTGGACACATGGATTTCTTCCAGGACTTTGCCGTTACACACAAGAATGCTATGAATGTCCTGCACGTGGTCATTGATTACGAGTGTGCCTCTGTCCATTGGGACGAATTCCTAGGACTAGAATTACTGGGCTGAAGTGTAACCGCATTTTTATGACCAGAAAGGCTTGTGAGTAAAGTGCTAAGAACAGTGGCCACAGCTGGTTCTCTCCCTTCCGGCAGTGTGGTACCAACATTCTAATCTCCCCCGCTGTGATGGGTGTAAACAGACACCTCTTTGTTGTTTACATGCACACTTATTAGATTGTGAAGTTTAGCATCTTCCCATGGGTAAAAAGCCACATGTATTTCTTTTCTGTGAATGTTCCATATCTTTGCCCATTTTTATGCACCTGCTTTACTACAAAGCTTCTCAACAATTATCCATCCATACTCAGTGTTTTCATTTCTTCTGTCTCATTCTCTCTTGATGCCCTCTTCCCCACTTACCCCCAGGCTCCTTGCAGGTCACTGGTAACTTTGTTGCTGCATCCAGAGGTAAGTGCTTAGTCTTCATGCTTCCTGGCCCGGAAGTATCCGACCCTGCTCATCACTGATAGCTCCCTCCTCCCTGACATCTCCCACTGGTCTCCAGAGCACCCCTAGTTTTCCTCTTACCTTGCAGCTCCTCCCCATTTCCCTGATTTCTCCTTGACTTGCCCTAGACATCAGTCCTTGGACCACTTCCAAGCCTTGGAATGGGGTCAGGTCTCCTGGTTTTTGGTATCACCCACAGGCTGCTAACTTGCCAAGTCTCCAGCTCCTGCCAGCCAACCTCTCCAGACCTCTCCCCTGTGTAGCCAGCAGCTTTCACAAATCATCACTTACATGTCCTGGACACGTCTCCAATGAAACATTTTCAAAGCAAAACCGATCTTCCCTCAAAAATCATTCTGACTGTCAGCCACTCCTAGCTGACAGCCGCTCGCCTTCCAGTTTGCACAGGCCATCAATCAGCACCTCCTGGGTCCTTCCTCAGGTGTCCCCACCACCTGCGGGGTCTCCCAGGGCTGTGCTTCTCCTTACACTCAAAGCCAACCACTTCCCCAGGCTCTGCCTCCACCGCTGCCACTCTGGTCCAGGTCGCCACAGACTCCCACCCAGATTATCCTAATCCACTTCTCTGCTTTGACCTTTGCCCTCTCAGTTCTTTTGTAACCAGGTGGCCAAAGGCTTCCTTTAAAAGTAGAAATCAGGTTATGCCATCCCTTGACTCATGCCCTTCAGTGGATCCTATCGCATTTGGGGCAAGACCCGGAGTTTTGCCAAGGCTCACCAGTCCCCGGGCCATCCTGCAGTTCCTCTGCGGCGTTTTGACCGCATCTGCTTCCCTGACTCGGCCTCCCAGGCCCATCTCCCTAAGGATCTTTGCCTGGTGACTAGGCCCCACTCATCCCTTTGAGAAGATCTCTCTCCTCTTCAGGGATTTGCCTCAATGTGACCTTCTCAGGAGACCTGCTCTGAGGAACCTCCCGAACCTTTTCCATGTGTCCAGTCCTCTTTCCTTCCACACCTGCTTTGCTTTTCTGTATCACTTATTACTTTCCACCTTATTATATACTTTTCTATTTAGTTTATTATTATTTTCCCTAACTGGTATGGAATCTCCTTGTGTTATTTTCATTGTTGCTATATTCCCAGCACTAAAATTTGTGCCTGGCACATAATTAGTAAAACAAACAATTACTAAATAGCCAATGATTAGATTTAAAATAGTTTTTCTCCTGCATTGTTGGTCTTTTTCCTTCTTGGTGCATAAGGGATTCTGATGCTTTTGTCATTTGTGTTGCAAATATTTTTGCAGTTTATTCTTTGTCTTTTGATTTTGTTTATGGTATTATTTCCCATGAAGACATTTTTATTATTATGTAGGCAATGTATTCATTTTTATTTTTTATTTTTTTATTATTATTATTTTTAATATATTTTATTGATTTTTTACAGAGAGGAAGGGAGAGGGACAGAGAGCTAGAAACATCGATGAGAGAGAAACATCGACCAGCTGCCTCCTGCACACCCCCTACTGGGGATGTGCACGCAACCTAGGCACATGCTCTCGACTGGAATCAAACCTGGGACCCTTCAGTCCGTAGGCCGATGCTCTATCCACTGAGCCAAACCGGTTAGGCAATGTATTCATTTTTAAATTTATAGTTTCTAGGTTTTACGTTAGAGAAGACTCCTTTTGCATGTGTGTGTGCATATATATAATTGATGAAATATACACATAATATAAAATTTATTATTTCAACCATTTTTTTGTATATAGTTCAGTGGCATTAAGTGTATCCACATTGTGCATACAACCATCATCACCATCTATTTCCAGATTTTTTTATCATCTCATTTCCCCCTCCTCTCAATCCTGGGCAGCCACCATACAACTTCCTGTCTCTATGGGTTTCAGTACTCTAGGTACTTTATATAAGTAGACGGTAGATACAGTTTTTAAAGTATGGAAATTAATGTACATATTCTGACATGTTACTTGGTCAAAACATTCTTGAGATATTTCACTCTATGCATACTCTACCCCATGCCCACCCCTCCGCCTCCCCTGCACCGGCTGTGAGTCCGCCCCCCAGAGACTGATTGGCATCTGCTCAGCATTTCCAGGAACACCAGATCCTCTTCTGTTGCTTCTCAAAGTGTGATCCAGAGTGCCAGCCTCCAGGTGAACTGGTAAGGTGCAGACCCTCAGAGTTTGCTTGGACTAGTCACCCTCCATCAGACCTGAGGAACTGGGGCATCAGCCTTTCCAGCAGGGGGGGTGTGCACATCTGAGTGTGGGGGAAGTAGCTGACACACCCTACAGCTCCTCCAGCTGAGAGATGGGCCTCTGGTTCTTCATCTAAGCCTTTCGTGTGTACTTCCAGCCCCCAACCTTGTCTTCCTTCTCCTTCCCGCCTGTGACCCTCCATCGCCCATGTCTGTACTGGCCCCCAAGTCCCTGCTGACCTCTATGGCTGCTCGTGTGGCCTGTGTGTCTGTGGCTAGAATGGGGAAAGGAGCTTAAAGGACCCTGATGGGCTGTTTGCGAGATGTATAGTCTCCTCCCTTCCTAACTGGGCCCAGAGTGGCTGCAGGTGCCTTCCTCTTGCCTCAGTGCTGGTCCGGAGAGGGGTAGACCAGGGAGGGGTCGGAAGTGGCATTTTCCAGCCAGGTCTGCAGACTCCCTGCCCTGAATGGCACAGGGATATGAACATGCAGCTTCTGGGCCCACCCTGGACCACATCCCAGGGGCTGTGCATGGGAAGGGGATGGAGGCTGGCACGGGGGCGAGGAGGTTTGGTTGTGCAGGATG
>NW_005871069.1:5649501-5691564 GCF_000147115.1 Myotis lucifugus
CCAGTATGGGCACAGCAGTTGGCCCCTGGGCTGGTCTTATAGGCCTCAACCACAGAGTGGAAAAACCCAGGAGGCGAAGGGTGAAACAGCCTGCCCGCAGGGGACATAGACACTCCTTTGTTGGGTGAATTGATGGGTGGACCAGTTTGGAGCCTTGGGGTGTCATGTCAGCCTTTGAAAGGCACGGGAGAGACTAGTTCTAATCCAGCCCCTTTATTTTGTGGTTAAAGAGCTCAGACACAAAGCAGTGAGGTCAGTTAGAGGCTGGGGGACCAGATGGTAAGCACTGGGTGGTCCAGGGGTTGATGCTCTCATGTCACCCCCCTGCTGGACACACTTTGCAAGTTAGGGGTCCACAGTGGGAGGCAGCTTGACCAGAAGTACAAGCCTGGGGTCTGCATCCCCACTCAGCCTTGGTTATTTACCCCTCTGTAAAATGGGGTAAGAATTTCGGTGTCACAGAGACGAAACAAGAATTAGGGAGATACCCCATGGCTTTGTTTTGTAAACTCTGAGAATATGTAAGGGCTGTGAGCCTTATCTTAGAGCTTCCTAGTCCCGTATCTGCAGCCTGGTCAGCAGCTTCTCCCCTCCCCCACTCTCTGCCCCCCCCCCCCCACCCCCGGCCAAGGACTGACAAAGCACCTTCAAGGGGAGCACAGTGCTGGCAAATGGACAAGCAGGTGCAGGCGCAGGTGTCAGCTCTCCCTGCTTTACGTGAATCAGCAAAAGGAACACTTCATTAACCTCAACAAAAGTTTTAGTGCATTTACATACATTCTTATGTGTACCCTATGAGATGGACATGCCCCGGGATTGGACAGAGCAAGAAGGCTGACTGTAACCTGGGTCCCTTGGAGTAGGAGAGGACGGTGTCAGGGGAGCCCAGAAAGAAATCCACTCAAGAGGGGAGCATGAGCTAAAACCCCAACATGCTGCAGTTCAGGCACTTGCTGCACCTCCCCACCCAGAGGCTTGGACTCTGGACACAGCCATTGAGGTTCTGAGATTCCACTTCAGAAGTCTCCATCCAGGCCCCTCCTGCAGCTGGCTTCCTCGGTAGTTCCTCCCCTCGGAACCCAGCACATCTGACTATTTCTCATCTCCCTCAATCACCACCCACTAGGGCCCTTCAGATGCGGCACAAGCCTTCCAACCTCACCTTTCATCCTCCCCTGCATGCACGCTCAACGTTCCCACCTCTGTGCCTTCGCACTGCGGTTGGGTTCTGTCTGCTGGAAAGCCCTTGTTTTGCTTCCCCCGCTGAATTACTGCTACTTCCCGACAAGCTCCTGTCCCACCAGCCCACTACTCTGTGTGTTCCCAAAGCTCTTCATTACTATCTCTCAGTGGGTGCTGTGAGGATTACATGAATGAACACCCAGAGTCTGGTGCAGAGTGAGGGCTCAACAATTGTTAAATCTTTAAAATTTCTATTATCTTTAGAATTATTACTGTTTTGTTTATCTCAGAGACTGTTTTATGTATCTTTGCTGCTCCTGGAACCTAGTATACAGCAGGTCCTCAAAACAGTACTGAAGGAATGCATGGGGATGTGAGAGAGGGCTTTCCCGGGAAGGCACAGGACAAGGTTGCCCAGTCCTAAGCGCCAGGTGTCTTCTGTAGCAGCTTTCCACGTTCTTCCCTCCGCAGCTTCAGCCTCCCGCCAGGGCTGTGTCCACCGGCAGCCATGAAAGCTCTCAGTACCTGGCAGTGTCAGGTGGAGGCGCCTGGGAAGATATCTCCAAGGCTGGCCCACAACTGTGCCCACTGATTTCTACTCTCTACCAACTGGAGTCATCTGTGGGAACACAGCAGGCTGGTGGGAACTCCAAATTGGGTTTGCCCCTGCCCCCAAGTGCCTTCCTAACCCAGCCCTGGCCCAGTCTAACTCTGGGTTTAGTCAGTGGATCCAAGAGACACATGCTTTGGGTGACAGACATGTTAATATTCTCAAAAGAAGACTTAGCTCCTTGCTCAGTTTATTTCTGGGGCAGACATGGCTGGGTGCCAGCAGCCACCCTCATTGTCTTTGTTCCTCTCACATTTTTTGAGGCCCCTCAACATGAAGGTGAGAGCAGGGAACCTGGATAGTGCTGTGACCCCGCGTACCCTTAGGATGCACCAGCCATGCCAGGCACGGCACACACATTGTCTTACTGCACACCCATCATAACCACCAACCTAGCAGAGCGCTACCCCACTTTATATCTGAGGAAACTGAGGCTCAGCTGATTTGGCCAAATGTCATGGATTTGAAGCTTCGCTACTTCCTTCCATGAAATCTCACTTCCTTCAGTTTTCTCATCTGTAATTTTTGCTACTGTTATGAATCGTAATGTAAATATCTGATATGCAGGGTGTATTTTCATTGTTCTCGACCCACAGGTTGAGAACCGCTACTCTAAAGATTGTACTGGTAAGGAAGAAGGAAACACACTAATGAGGAAACATTTTATAACAGAAAAAGAAATAAAGATCATCTGCAAAATGATTCCATCTCACCAGAGATGAAAAAGACTATACTATCAAGCTATCAGATTTTTCTTTCTCTCTCTCTCGTGTCCCCCTCCCTCTTTCCTTCCTCCCTCCCCTTCCTTCCCTCCTTTCTCCTTCCTTTTTTTCTAAAAATGCATAGCAAGGATGAGAAGAATATTATAAATTAGACACACTTAGAAATGGCTAATAGTAATCTAAAGGGGCATATCTTTCTTTTCCCCTCCTCTCCTTTCTTCCGTTTTCTCCTCCTCCTTCACTCCATTCCTTTTTAAATATTTTATTATGGAAAATTTCAAACCTCCAAAAAGTAGGAAAGGTAAGATAATGAATTTCCATGTACCCATCACTCAGTTACAACTTTTATTTTGTCGCTGGCATTGTTTCCCTATTCCCCTATTATAAAATGCTAGAGCATTTTAAAGGAAATTTCCTCTGTTCAGAAGGCCACCGACCCTATTGGATTAGGGGTCCACCCTTATGACCTCATTTAACCTTACTTATCTCCTAAAGGTCCTATCTCCAAATACATTGGGGGTTAGGGTTTCAACATATGAATTTTGGGTGGATACAATGTAGTCATAGCAGCCACCTTAGACCCAGGGATGGAAGCCAACCCTCCTTGACTGCCCAGGTGTGTGGTTCTCTTAGTTACAGCAGTTTAGCCTATTTCCTAGGCTCATACATATAAGTGTTTACAATAGCTCTACTGAGCAAGAAGAAGAGTATAAAGTGATGGCTTCTAAACAGTCACTCCTGACTGCTACAGGGTGGAAGTGGTGAGTAAACTGAAAATAGAATAGTGAGGGGAAAGCTATCCCGCAGCATGTCAAGTTTTATGGTCAGACCTAACATTCAGGTAACTATGAGAAGCATAACTGTTCCTATTCTGTAAGTAAATGCCTAAAACAGTAAGAATCCTTACATCAGTTTTCTTAATGATAATGAAACACCACACAGATTGCAGCCCTCCATACACAGTTTTCTTTCTTTTCCTCCTCCCTCTCTCCTTGGTGGGATGCTGTGTCCCAGGCAGGCCAGGGAGCAAGGTGAATGGCACAGTACCAATGGTGCCGGAACATCTTTCCGAGGTTTTATTTTCAGTTCTCCTCTCTGGAATCTGAGGCCAGAGCAGGGGTTTCCTTGTGAGAGGGAGGGACTTCCACGGTGACCTTCCTACTGGTAGAACGGCAGTAGGGGGCCCCATCGGGTCAAGATGGGGACCTTGGTTGTAAGGCGGTGAGGACAGAGGCAGCCGGGCAGCAGCAGGTAGCCTGTGCCTTCCTCTGCTGCAGGCTGGCGCTCTGGCTCCAGGAGGCACGGGAAGTCAGCTCTCTGGGAGGCCCAGTTCGGATCGCCCTGGGCCAGGGACCAAGCAGGGGGAGCTGCGTACACGAAGGGGCGGATACTGGTGCACCTGCATTTGGGCTCCTCGGTGCTCACGCGGTCCAGTGGTGGGAAGAAGCCGGGCTGTCCCAGGTCTCTGGCAGTCATGTAAGGTCTTTTGAAGGCAGGGTATCCATCCTTTAGCTTGGGGTTGAGGCTGGGGGTGAGCTTATAAAATTCTTTTTCCCTGAGCTGGGTGTCCACCTTCATTTGCTGTGGGAACAAATCACACATGAATGGCGGGCAGAGCGAGATGGAGGACGGGTGGCTTCCTTGGAAGTATCTACGACAGAGCACACTTTAGTAAACAATTTAAATTAGTTCTTGAATGGTGATATAAACAACAGAGGGAAATGCTGAAATAATACAGAAGGGTTAATCATGAAAAGTCTCACCCATCCTCCCATCTCCAGAGGCAACCACAGTCACTAGTGTTTTTTTGTAACTTTCTAGAAATATCATCTGTACATGTAGACATGTGTGTGTATATCCACCCCTTGGTTGGTGTATAAACAATGCACATTATAATTGAATTCTGCACTTTGATTCTACTAAATAACGTAGCTCAGAAGTTGTTCCACCTTTGTGTAGACGTTATTTTTAGTGCAGCTACCTCTAGGCAGAACAGGATGTCCTACATATAACTGATAAATGAAAGCTGTCCAGAATTTAAAGGACTCCTACAAATTAATAAAAAAAAAGACAAGCAATTCAATAGAAAAATGGTCAAAAGACATGAACAGACATTTCACAGAATACTAAATATTCATAACAAGTGAAAAGATATTGGGAAAATATTTCAAAGCCACCAAATTGGTAAAATTTTTAAATGTCTGGTATTACCAAGTAATGGCAAGATTAGAGTCACAGGCGTGGCTGCCTCTGCTGGGGAGAAAGTCAATGATGCCACCACTGTGGAAACCAGTGATGTCCCCAGGGGCAACCAGTGCCACTCCAGGAATGGGTCTCCTCTCGCACGTGAGGCTGTGCCGCATCTTCACCGCAGTGTCTGGGGGCAGGAGGCTAACAAAAAGTAAAAACCCCAAATGTCTGCCACCAGGAGAAGGGCAGCCTGTGTGGCATACCGTGCCATGCAGGACATGAAGACCATCCACATGTGCAGCAAAAAGCGAAGGTCACAGAAGATGCAATATGACCCAGCATGTAATAAAGTTCCTATAGGTCAACCTAAACAATCTGTCTAGAAGTACACATACGTACAGGTGAAACGATTTCTTCTTAAAAACACATTCACACAAGGAAATGACTAGCCCCACACTCAGCACGGTAGCTATTCTGAAGGTGGGAGGCTGAGCAGGAGGGTGCAGTGTGTTTGCTTTGTCAGTGCTGTCTCACCCATTGGTGTATGTTATTTTCACTCTTCTGTATGCATGACCTGTATACATTTCCACACACACCTATGCAGAAAAGACCTCTTAGACCTCCTGGCATCAGGGATTGTCCTAAGCAAGTGCCTCCGAGGTCCGCATGCGTATAGAAATGAAATAAAGATGTTAGTGGGCAGTTGAATGGAAGACAGTGCAGAGCGCGTCTTACCTCTTGCGGTGAGATGCTGGAGTACTTGCGCTTCCCGTGGTGCTGATAGTCGACCATGTAGGAGCTTTGGTAGATGCTTAAATCCACAGGGGCCTGAGGGCAAGGGCGAGTACAAACAAGGCGCTAATGCCCGCATTGGGAGCTCAGCGTGAGCGTGATCTGGCTTCTGCGGACCTTTCCCACGCACCCCCTCCCCTCCATGCCCTCTTCCTCCAGCCTCACGTCTTTCCTCTCTTCACAGGTGCCTGGCACGCTTATCTCCTGCTGGAAACACTAGTTGCTCGCCTCACCGACTGACAAACTCCTACATTCCTCCAAGACCCAAATTAACTCTCTCCCCCACATCTCTCCAAGAGTCGGCCTCTCTCTTCTGCTCACCTGCTCTTGTGTGCACTGCTCTGACTTGATGAGTGCACTGGGTTAGGGCCTCACCGTAGGCATTCCCTGCGGCCCCAAATCCCAGCACAGTGCCCCACACACCGAGGGTGCCTACTAAACGCATACCCAGTAAATAAATGAACCTCCAGAAAATTGTAAACCCTTAGCTTTCCTCTGCCCGTTTACAACAACAAACATTCCAGAGTCATGACCTGAGGGAGCCTCAGAGCCTAAGAACCCGGCCCTTCCCTGGCCTGTTTGCTGCCGACCTTGAGATGGTCACAGGGGACAGAAACAGAAACCCAGGCACTCACCTTCAGGGGGCACACCACACGCGCCATCGCAGACAACCTAGGCACAGACACGCGGGTTAGCCCTGCTTCTACCGCAGGCAGGGGAAGCAGCCACTGCTCACAAGTTGTGCCGAGCAGACACGGGCCTCGCCCCACCCTGTACATTATTCAGTCATCAGGGGTTGGCTGGCAGCAGGGATAAAGGGGCTGGTGGACAGGGGCCCTGGGACAAAGGGCCTGAAGCAGGACCGAGAAGGAATTTGAGCTGTGAGAACATCAGGTTTGCCTCTCAAGACGGGCAAGTGCAGCCTGGTCATGTTTAACAGCTGCTCTGGGGACGAGTAAGCCCGGCTTACAGCACTGGCCAGTTTCCATGGGCACAGGCTCCACCGTGGCTATGTCGAGCTGGGAGCACATTGTCACTGATGGGGAGTTTTGCAGATGTACCCAGACTGGGCCCTCAGAGCTGGAAGGCGCTGCCTCCAGCACAGGCCCCACTAAACGGAGGCTCTGAGCTGCCGAGATGCAGGCAGCCGATTCAGAAGCACACACCGTGTTTTCTAGTAGAGACGGGGGTGTCCAGTGGAGGACAGTTGTGAGGCTCGGTATTCTAGCTAAACAAGAACATGTGTGGGTCCAACCTTGGCCCTTGGCCCCAGCCCTGAAGTTCTGTGGTGAGGCCTTATACCTGGCACTGGGGAGCTCCCTGAACCCACCCTCGCTTGTGTTCATGGACCCCGAGGTTCTCCATTTCATTCTCAAGGAGTCCTGCCCTGCACCGCACTCCGCTCAGCGGGCTCTGGGTGCCAGACATCACCTGGCTCCTTGCCCCTTTCTTTTGTGTATAGACAGCCCCCCTCTTGGGGCTGGGACCAGCCCCTGTCCGTCTTGCTGCAGCGGGGGAGATGCTGCTCCTGCCCTGCTGACTGCAGGAGCCCGCTGCATGGAACAGCTCCGCCCACGGCCACGCCTGTCTTTGAGATAAGCCCTGACCTACATGGTGCAGGCTGTTTGGGTCACAGACCCTGGGCATTGTGATTAGGTGACTGGCTAACCTCCTGCATGTCAGTGCCCTGTCCCTGGCCACCTTGCCTCGCAGCGAGCCACTGTGTCCCAGCACACCTGGGCCACCATGAACCTGGCAGCTTCGGGAGGGACCCAGGAGGAGAGCTTTCCAGCATCTGCAGAATCAGTCTATTTCCAGGAGAGGGGGACAAACAGACTCCCATGAGAAGTATGACATCAGACTGTGTGTGGCTGGATCCGTCTGATACCATCACCCCTCCAGGCCTCTGTTGCCTGAAAGGCTAGCTTATCCCACTTCCATTCATTAAAACTCCACCCTCTTTCACACTCATTGGGAGTATTGGCCAGGAGGTGGAGTAATTGGAACCCTTGAAATTGGGACCAGCATTGCTGGTGGGAATGTAAAATGGTGCAACAGTTGTGGAAAAAGCATGGCAGTTCTTTCAAACGTTAACAGAGTTACCGATTGATCCAGCTATTCCACTTCAGTACATTCCCAAAAGGACTGAAAGCAGGGGCTCGAGAAGATGCATGCACACCCGTGTTCACAGCAGCATCGCTCACAATAGCCAAAGGGTGGAAGCACCCACGTGTCCATCCACAGACGAATGGATAAACAAGACCTTACAGGCAATAGAATATGTTTCAGCCTTAAAAAGTAATGAAGTACTGACACGTCACAACATAGATAAACCATGAAAAACATTATTCTAAGTGAAATAAGTCAGCCATAAAGGACAAATATTGTATGATTTCACTTATATGAGGTACCTAGGGTCATCAAATTGATAGAGACAGAATGTAGACTACTCGTTACCAGGCACTGAGATGAAGGAGGAATAGAGAGTTAATGTTTAATGAATATGGAGTTTCAATTTGAGAAGAAAAAGTTCTGGAAATGGATGGTGCTGATGATTGCACAACATCATAAATGTACTTGATGCCAATAAACTGTACACTTAAAAATTGTTAAAATGAGCCCCGGCTGTGTGGCTCAGTTGGTTGGAGCATCAGCCCATGCACATAAAGGTTGTGAGTTCGATTTCTGATCAGGGCACATGCCCAGGTTGTAGATTCAATCACTGGTCAGGGCACGTGTGCGAGGCAATCAATTGATGTTCTCTCTCACAGCAATGTTTCTCTCTCTCCTCCCCCTCTCTCTAAAATCAATGAAAATATATCCTCGGGTGAGGATTTTTTTAAAAGGTTAAAAATGAGGGAAGCATTAGAGAACTTGCTTCCTGGCAATTGTCAGTTTTGGCTCAAATAAACTCTTGTAAAAACTCTCCCAAAATGGTAAATTTTATGCTATTTACAATGTTTGGGGTTTTTTAATCCTCACCCGAGGATATTTTTTCCATTGATTTCTGGAGAGAGTGGAAGGGAGGGAGGAGGGGGAGAGAGATACATACACATCAACTGGTTGCCTCCTCCACGTGCCCCTACTGGGGCTGGGGAACCTGCAACAGAGGTGTGTGCCCTTGGCCCAGGAATCAAATCTGTGACTCATTGGTCCATGTGTTGACTCTAATGACTGAGCAACACTGGCCAGGGCTGCTTAAAGGCCACTCTGTTTAAGGGCTACTTTCTCCATGGTCTCTCACCAGATGTCCCCTTTCACTTATTCAGTCAATATTCATTGGGCCCTTATTGTGTATCGGGCACTGTTCTGAACCTTGCAGATGAACGAAATAGGTGGAAATCCTGGGGTGCACAAAGCTCATATTTCGGTGAGAGCAAAACTCAAAGTAAAAGTGCTAAGCAGCGAGCCTTCGGCAAATCGATGAGGTGACATGAGAGAGAGAAAGTGACTGCATCATGAGGACACTGAGTCCCTGGATACAGCCATGCCTGAAGCTTGACTACATCTGGATTTTGCAGTTTGTGTGAGCCAATATATTTCTTTTCTTGCTAAAGGCAATTTTAGTTGAGTTTATGTAACTTACAGCTAAAGCAGTCTCCACAAATTCAAGGTTGGGGAGCTAAGTAGTTATTCCTCATAACTGACTGGGGGGTCCTTTCGGTAAAGGTCTTACTCACTTTCACGCCCCTCAGTGCACTGTCACACTTAGGGGTTAAAAAGTGCTTGTGAATTTAATAAAACTGAAGGAAATGGCAAAGAAGAGGGTAGAAACAGAATGGCTGCTGAGACAGCAGTAGAGGGGATGGCTAGATCATAAGTGATTTTTGTGCCTTAAGAATATATTTTTCAAGAAACTATTACCAAGTAGATTTGGAGTCTTGACTTAAAATCCCGAGACATTATCTTCATGTTTTTGGTAAATGATGTAAGTTCAAAAGAAGTCAGTTGGACCATCTGTAAAACATTCTAATGTCCACTTAGAATGAAAGTAGGATGTCACATGGATGTTTGTGAAGGTACTTGGTGTTCTCCATGGCAATAATCACCCATACTTTCTGAGTTTCTATGCTATGCCAGATATTGTGCAAGGGTCTACAATTATAAGAATGAGATAAAACGAACAGTCTCAGTCTTAATGAAGTTATGGTATAATTGGGGACAAATGTATCTTATCTAATAAAAGAGAAACATGAAAATTGACCATACCTCCGCTACACCCACAAGCCACGGCCACAAGCCACGCCTGCCAGCCAATCAGAGCGACTATATGCAAAATAATCCAACCAAGATGCCATCCAGCAGTCAGGGAGCTGGAGCAAGCAGGAGGCTTTGTTGCCCCGGTGATGGAGGAAGCCAAGCTTCCCTGCCTGCACTGGCCCCTCCGCTCAAGGCAACAAAGTTTCAATTATAGAAGACAAATAAATCCCAGATACCTGCTTCCAGCCAGCCTCCACTGGGAGCTTGGGTGGCTGGGGGCCCTGGCCAACCTGCAAACAGCCATCAGCCCCTCACCCAGGATGGCCACACCCTCATGGGGTGAGGGTCCCCGCTGGGGGGCTTGACCAGCCTGCAAATAGCCATCAGTCCCTCACCCAGGCTGGCCAGGCACCCCCACCCTGAAGGGGCTGTGGCCAGCCTGCAAACAGTCATCAGCCCTCACCCAGGCTGGCCAGGCACCCCAGGGGGGACCCCCACCCTGAAGGGGCTGTGGCCAGCCTACAAACAGCCATCAGCCCCTCACCCAGGCTGGCCAGGTACCCCAGCAGGGACCTCCAACCTGAAGAGGCTGTGGCCAGCCTGCAAACAGTCATCAGCCCCTCACCCAGGCTGGCCAGGCACCCCAGGAGGGACCCCCACCCTGATCCGGGACACCCATCAGGGCAAACCAGCCAGCCCCCACCCGTGCACCAGGCCTCTATCCTATATGATAAAAGGGTAATATGCAAATTGACCCTAACAGCAGAACAACTGGGAATAACTGGTCACTATGACACACACTGACTACCAGGGGGCAGATGCTCAATGCAGGAGCTGTCCCCTGGTGGTCAGTGTGCTCCCACAGGGGGAGCTCTGCTCAGCCACAAGCCAGGCTGATGGCTGCCAGTACAGCGGTGGTGGTGGGAGCCTCTCCTGCCTCCTCAGCAGTGCTAAGGATGTCCGACTGCAGCTTAGGCCTGCTCCCTGCTGGCAAGTGGACATCCCCCAAGGGCTCCTGGGCTGCCAGAGGGTTGTCTGACTGCCAACTTAGGCCCAATCCCCCAGGGAGCAGGCCTAAGCCAGCAGGTGGTCATCCCCCAAGGGGTCCCAGGCTGCGAGAGGGCACAGGCCAGGCTGAGGGACCCCCCCACCCCCAGTGCACAAGTTTTTGTGCACTGGGTCTCTAGTTATATAAATAATCACACAAATGAGTCTTTAATTACAATTGTGACAAGTGCCATGAAGGATGTATATAGGATGTGGGGACCTGATCCGGTCTTGAGCCTGGTCTGGGAGGACTTGCCTCAAGCAGGAACATTTTCATTCAGTCCTAAACAGGAAGGAGAATTTTATGGGCTGTGTGGCTGCTGCCAGGCTGGAGGAAGGCTGGTCTTGGGTGGAAGAGAGACTGGTCTGCTCCAGCAAAGTGAGGTGGGACAAGGGCGGCTTCTGGCGAGGCTGGACAGGGAGCCGGGCATCATCCAGCACGTTGACTTTGTCCTGAGAATAGCGGGATGTACTGGGCAGGTGAAGCAGAAGAATGACTCATGGGAGGTGCATATAAAAAAAGCTCACTGTTGGACAATGGTCTGTGTGAAGGGAACAGAGGATATAGGGATAGGAGTTTGCAGGCCACTGCATGATGATGGTGGCTGGGCAGACAGGGAGAGGTGCAGTGGGTATGGAAAGTCTGATGGATTCAAGAGCCGTTTTGGAAGTAAAGGCT
Source organism: Myotis lucifugus (assembly GCF_000147115.1). NCBI lineage: Eukaryota > Metazoa > Chordata > Mammalia > Chiroptera > Vespertilionidae > Myotis > Myotis lucifugus. The sequence continues at coordinate 5,660,924 of NW_005871069.1, forward strand.
ATAGAATTTGATCAGTATTAGAAAGCAGCAGGGGCAAGTCAGAGGAATCAAGGATATTTGGAATGAGTCACTGGGCAGTGACAGTCCTTTGGGGAAGTGAGACATGCTGGGGGAGGAGCCAACCTGGAGCAAGACCTTGGGGTTGTGGTTGTGCAGCCTGTGTGGCTTCCGAGGGAAAAGGTGAGTTGACACCTGGATAAAAGGATCTGTAGGTCAGGGAAGAACACTGTGGACATGTGTTACACACCCTGGAGCTGCTGGTGATAGGGATGGCATTTGAAGTTAGCAGAGAAGTGTTACCATATTTGGGCACTGTACCTCCCACACAGCCCTGTGCTGCCATGCTGCCCTGAGAGCATCCTTCCTTTGCCTCCATAAAGAGCGGTCAAGGGCAGCAGGCGGGAAATCAGGCCAGAGGAGTGAAAGGTCAGGGGGTGCATGTACTCAGGCCTCTTTTGAGTCCCCTGTGCTTGCTGCCTGCGCTGTGGTGACGTCTCTGCTGAATCTTGGCTTCAGAATCAACGTGCAATATTCACCCAAATGCCTGCAGGCACTCACTCAGCAGGCCCGCAGGTCTCCTCAGGGCCTCAGGTCCCTGGATTTTCACGGGCAATTGGAATACTTCCTCCGTCCAGACAACAATGTAGCTTTCAACTTTTGTAAATTTGCACTGAAACACTGCAAAATGTCATGTCGAACCTACGACTTTTAAGTTTTTACAGTGTGATACAAATTATTTTCCCAAAGTACAAGACACAGGGGAGTGCCCATGGTTCTGGATGTCTCTTCAGCAGATGTGAGGGCAGATATTTTCAACGTTTAAAAAGAATGAAAATAAACAAGAAAGCAAGTCCTGCGCTTTTTTTTTTAAGTCTAAATTTACACACAAGAGTTGGGTTCAAATTGTCTGGAATAAGAGAAACTAAATTGTGTAATAGAAACTGATATGAGTGTATGTGTAAAAGCATGGCCTGCGCGATGCAAATGTTGCTAAAAAGCACACAAAAGAAGGTGGTGTGGACAGGACTCAGTGTGATGTGTCCAAAGCACAGGGCTCACCCCAGGCTCCCTCCCCCAGGAGGATAGTCACCTCTAAACCTTCTCTTTTTTTACTGATAAAATAGTTGGCTCAATACATATTCACAGTTAGATGGGAACACATAAAGGAAGAGGGAAAACATGTACAATGACTTGGCATATGGCTTGGTATGCTGCAGGAGTTTCCTTATTGCAACCTTCATTCATTTGAGAGAGATTCCACTTGGTCTTCTCTGGAGGAAAAGCTAGGCCCCCGTTTCTGTCTACGCAAATTCAGCGCGTTAATATTGTTAAATCACAGGAGGAAATTCTTCTCCCAAACCAGAAGCCCTTGAGTTCCTCCAAGTTTATATTAAAGGGATTACAATCCATTTCCTCCCTAATACGCTAATGCGCCATGGGAAGCCCTCAGGCCAGGAATTAAAGCATTTACGCCTTTAATTAGGAGCGAACCTCCCCTTAGAGCCTGAAACACAAACAGCAAGTCTACACTACAAAGGCCTCCTCCCAGACCGGGATATTGATCCCTCTCCTGGAGCCAGGAGCCTCCCAGGGTTTGGGTTTAGCAAGCAAGGCCACCTTCCCCAAAGTGGGTGCCTTCGCCTGGAGGGCCCTCTGCAGAAATAGAAACCCCTTCCCATGAAGAACAAACAAACAAAAGCAGCAGCAGAGTTAATGGGACTCAGCCCAGGGTCAGAGCGGGCAGGAGGGCCCGGGAAGCACCTCCTGACGCTGGATTGTCCCGCAGCCTTTAGCTTGCAAGTGGAGGCTCTGAAAATCAAGACACCGTTTGTGTGTCAGAGAGGTCATCACATGGAGGTTCACCAAACACAGCAGCCACCTTTTCCATTTCAGATTCATAGAGAGCAGCTGGGTCACACAGGACAGGGTTCCTCCAGGAGCAGCCCAGTGACTGCTTCAGAGTGCCCTGGGATACATATGAAACCCAGGCTTCTGCTGCCGCCTTCTGTGTCAGAGCCTTGGGCAGAAGGACCCAAGCCCTTGGTACCTGGTAACAAGCTTCATTGGTGATTCCTGTGACTCTCCTGCAGGCACAGGAGGGAACTGTGGCTGGGCCACCCCTGCTCTTCACAGGGCAGGGAGCTACGTTCCAGAATCTTCCAGGGACGTGTTCGGACAAGCAGGGCCCAGGCTGGATGGGGTAGCATGGCGGATGTGCACATTTCATGAATAATGGTACCAAAAGAGCTCATGAAGTTGTCAAACTGGGATAAGCACTTGGGGCCTTTGCTTCATTGGTTCAACGCGCAAGTACTGGCCGCCTTAGATGAGCAAGGTGTGGTGCTAGGTGTGTGCACCTGTGAGTGTGGAAGTAGGACGGGTGTGTTGGGGTGATTATAAAAGATGAAAAACACGAGGCTCCTGTCATCTAGCCCTTTACAAACTGGTGAGGGGAGCGGGGAGGAAGTGCCCAGAGAGGAACGGGCAAGCAGATGGGGAGTGCAGCACGGAGGGCGATGAGGTGCAGAGGGACTGGAGACGCAGTGATGGAATTAAGTCTTCAACCAGGAGCCTCTGTGTCCAAGCCTGGCCTGTCAGTGAAGGTCCAGCACCCCTGACTCTGGGGAGTCACTTCCTGCCACTCCCGTTCTCTGACTGTGCATGACACCCCAGCAGGGAGTTGTCACTAAGTCGATGCCTTTTCCACGTCTGCATGTAGTTACGCATGCTTTACTTCGCCAAAAGATTTGAACTGCCTTTGCCTCTCCATCTCCCCAGAGCCTGCCAGACGAGGCCTGCTGGCCCCTCAAGTCTGTTCTTTGGTTGTTTGGGGGATTTTTAAGGGCAGGCTGGAGGGCCAAGCGGGGGCTGGACACTGAAGACCCTCATGCCGGGCTAAGGAGTGGGGACTTTCAGAGGGAGGCTGAGTGCCAAGAGGAGAATGTGAGAGTCAGATGATTTCTCATTTGAACCCAGCTCTGCCACTTGCAAACCACCTGTCCTTGGGGGCCTTATATATTCTCTGCTCAGTTTCCTTGTAAGTGTTAAAGTGGGAAGGAAATGGCTGGTCAGGGTGTGTGCAGAAGACAACCAATCTATGTATTTCTCTCACATGGATGTTTTTCTCTGTCTTTCACTCTCAAAAAAAAAAAAAATCAAAAGATCAATGAAAAAATATCCTCACAACAAAAAATTCATCTAGTCCAGCTGATGTGGCTAAGTGATTGAGCATCAACACATGAACCAGGGGTCACTGCTTTGATTCCCTGTCAGTCAGGGCACATGCCTGGGGTTGCGGTCTCGATTCCCAATAGGGGGTGTGTAGGAAGCAGCCGATCAATGATGTTTCTCTCTCATCTATGTTTCTATTTCTCTATCCCTTTCCCTCCGTCTCTCTAACAAAAATAAATAAAATAAAATAAAAATGAATAAAACATTTAAAACATTCATCTAGATTATCAGCTTCTCTTTTGCCAAAAGGCCTGGAAAGGGAATGGAAAATTATTACCCTCAGGGTCTCTTTCTCCTGATAAATCTAAGATGCACTCTTTGAGTGCTCAGTAACTGTTGATTGTTAGGATTACTGTTGATAATGATGGAGACGGTAATGGTGAAGAGTCTATGCTCAAAATAAGTAGGAAAAAAAATTGTCCCTAAAAGAACTGCAGCATGTTAGCAGTGCTTATTTTGTCCCCTTTACCTCTGTCAACTTTCCTACATTCCTTCAAATGCTTTCTGGGCCATGAGTGCGGGGTCAGTAGTGGGTCGGGCCATTTAGATGTTGAAAGGGCAAGGTGATCAGTAAGTCACAGCTCCGGCCCCTCCCAGCCTGACCTGGCACTGGCCCGTAATCTGGCAGAGGATCTCCTCAGCTGCACACTGGAGGGAAGCGCTGAGAGCAGCATCTTCCCAGGAATCTCGCTGACAGACGGGTCAGTCACTTCGAGGTCAGCTCTCCTCATACCTCATAAGGCAAACAGGGCAGTGGAGGCTTAGATTGACCTTTTTGGTCACAGACACTTTCCAAATGAGCTGGTGGATCTTAGAGTGTGGTCCTTGGGCCTCCGGGAGAGACTATGAAGAACGCAGAGTCTCAAGACCCCACTCCACACCCTCTGAATCAGGATTCCATGGGCAGACTGGAGTCAGGCATGCGGTCAGCATGTAAAAGCAGTTCTCAAAGGGATCCTCCTGAACCCTGAAGTCTGGGGACACCTGAGGGAGACCTCATTGATATTTTGCCGATGGGTGGGTCTTTCAGCACCCCATTATGACTGATTATATCTTTGTGTGAAGCATTTTGGCAGGACCCTGGTGTAGAGAATAACTAGAAATAAATAAAGCTTGATTTAAGTGGGTTCCTCTGTGTACACTCTAGCAATATCAGACATAAGATAAACCAAAACCAATAGCATTAGGAAGAAAATAAGACAACTTCATTTATTGCATGTAAATGGCTAATTATTTTGTATCTACAATCTGGCAATAGATTTTTTTTGTATGTTGTAAAAAAGACAACTTCAAGACATATGGTGAAGATACACAATGTGTACTGACTCAATTAGCAAACATTTATTAAACAGCTCAGATCTATATATAAGCATTTGTAAAAAAATAAAGTTTTAAAATTTGAGGGGAAAATTTTCCTATTTATATTCATTTGTAACCTTTAGTATAACAAGTAAAATTTAGTTTTTTCCTACTCTTTATACCAAATTCTTCATGGAGCTGTTTCATTGGTTAAAATCAACAACCCACCTATGTGTAACAACACCTGGAAACTTTCACCAGTTTCCTCCCTCCCTCCCTCCCTCCTTCCTTCCCTCCAAATGTTCATTGAGCACCTGCAATGTTCTAGGCATTGGAATATATTAGTGGACAAAGAACATGTCTTACCCTTTGTGATTCCACTCTCTGGAATGAGTTTTATACTAAGCACATGAATATAGCTCTAGAAATGATTAGAAATAGTGCCTGAACACAGCCATCCACTGGTGGCTGTGGCCGGGCAAACAGCATGCGTCCCTGCAGGGAGCACAGGCCATGTGTTAGTGTGACTCTTGGCCAGGCTGTTTAGCTCTACGCTCTCTTACAGAAGATGCAGATAAAATGCCTACTGCGCAGAGTAGTTGAATGAATTAGAAATAATATGTACTAATATGCACAGGATTATTAGACATATAATAATACAGTATATAATCATAATAATGTATATAAAGCACCTGGTACACAGTAAAAGCTCAACAAATGATAGCCACTCTCCCCCTCCAAAGAAACCCAGCCCTATATTTAAAAAGACAATCACATTTACAATTTGTTATAATTCTTGGTAAACCTATCAGGTCAAAAATTGAGTTTCACTCCCCAAAACTTGCTGTTCCTCATCTTTCTCAAGAGGTCACACGTTAGCCCAGGCCAGGGACTCAACAGCCACCAAGCCCTCAATGTGTCTGTTTTTTTCCATGCCCTTTTCCAGCCACCATCAATTTCATGAGATGGACCCTGCAATGGGGTCCGCCTCTGCTCGATTCTCCCCCTGCAAACAGGGACTTCTTTCTAAAGGCCAAGTCCAATATATTCACTCCCGGACAATCCCCGTGCTCCCTACGACCCTCAGGATAAAGCCGAACCTCTTTGCTAGTGGACAGCACCTTCCAGCTCCAGCTTCCGCCGACCACTCAGTCACTCCTCCCTTCCTTCCTCCCTCCCTCCCTTCCTTCCTTCCTTCCTTACTTCCTTCCTTACTTCCTTACTTACTTCCTTCCTTCCTTCCTACCTTCCTGCAGTGCAAATTTCCGCCCAAGCATCAGATGGAAGCCAGCCTCTCTGGGCGTGACGAGCTATCATTTGGGTCCCAGTGACTTTGCAAACGTTGTCTCCTCACCTCGCCCAGCGAGGAAGCACCTTTACAGAGTGAGACTATCTCCAGGAGCTGCGCTTGCCGGAACTAGAGAGGTGTAGGAGCTCCCAAGTGCTCCCGTGCTCATGAACCTCCCGTCATGATGCTCATCACACGTCCTGGCGGCTGGCTGCTTATTAGCACACTGCCTCTGGGGTCATTTGTGGAGTTCAAACTCCATCCTGATGCTTAGCCCTAAAGCCCTAAATGAATTTACTAAGCTGCACTGGACCTCAGTTTCCTCAGGTTTGTGGTGAAGATGAAATGAGATCATGCATGTAAAGTGTTCAGCAGTGACCTGGCACATAATAAGAATAAATGCTGGCAATGACAATAGCTGTCATCACTAAGGGTAGTGGACATGACGGTTGCCTACCCAACATTCACTCCATCCTTCTGCATTGCACAGCAGCGATGCAGTTTGGGTAGATTTACTTGGACCACCAGCTGCATAGATGGGATCTGATTCATTCAAGCGCAGTTCTTGAACTTCAGTGCATCAGAGCCTGCGGGAGGGCATGTTAAACAGAGAGTCCTGGGCCCCACCCCCAGAATTTAGATTCAGTTTCTGAGCCCAAGCATTTGCATTTCTGGCAAATTCCCAGGAGAGGCTGGCAACCATATTTTGAGAAGCACTGGTCTAAGTCAATCAGGGTATCTTATTTCCTTTGCCTTATGAATGAGCCAGGGATGAACACTTAGATTTATTATGGTCTAATGATTGCAGGAGAGCAGCTCTCTCCCTCCCTGAATGCAAAGCAAGTAATTGCAGATGTTGCTGGTAGCTATCTTGCAACTGTGCAAGATGTTTGCTCTTTTGAGCAAAAGAGAAGTTACTAGGCTAGAAGTGATACACACAGAATCATAGGAACAAAGCAGAATCTTGGCTGAATGGAACTTCAAGCCCCAGACCCCTTTCATTCCTGGAGTTAATAAGTTCCTCTCATTGCTTAAATCCATTTATGTTGAGTTTTCTGTTACTTGCAACCAAAATCTTCTCAACTGAGACACATTATGTGCTCTTTGAGACTGAAAACTGCATTTGTCCCCACCCCCATCCCCCAATACTCCCTGCTGGGCCTGAGCCTGGTGCAAAGTAGGTGCATCCATCACAGAGGCCCTGGCGATCCTAGGGAGCAGCCCTGGAACTGGCCTGGCTCCTCTTCTGCCTGGTCTCCCCTGGGCTGACACTGCCTGGCTTCTTTCAGGCTACTTCCTGCCTTGCAATTGCTCTGATTCTGCTTTTAGTGATGAGTTTTGATCATCTGATTTTCATAGAAAATTCTGCTTTCTTCCCATAAGCTTTGCAGAATGAGGCTTAGTTACTAATGGATGGGTACACAGTGTGTGCTATAGGACCCGGCGCTCACTGTCTCTGAGCTGCCCACTGCATTGATTTCTTCTGCCGTAAGCTGCTTTCTGTGCATGGTGGCAGTGGCCCAAGCAGTTCACACTGCCCTCAGTGAGAAGTCTTTTGTATGGTTTCCTAGGGCTGCCAGAACAAACTACTGCAAACTTGTTGGCTTAACACAACAGAAGTTGATTCATTCACAGTTCTGGAGGCTAGACGTCCAAAATCAAAGTGTCAGCAGGGCTTTGCTCCTTCAGAAGGCTCTTCCAGCTCCTGGTGTCCCCAGGTGTTCCTTGACTTGTGGCAGCATCACTCCAGTCTCTGCCTGCTCAGTCTTCACTTGGCCACCTTCTCTGCCGGGAGCCGGTCCATCCTTGCTGCTTGACACAGTCGCTGCAGGAAAGAAACATCTGCACAGCATATGTTTCAAGGGACCTGGCATATATAGCATATTGTTCTTAATATGTTTGCTCTCTTTAGCGCCATGTGTTTTAACCAAGGTCACCTCTCCGAGAAAGGTTGTTTCCCCAGGTGGGGATCTTTCCCTGAGGTTAGGGAGGGGATACAACCCCTTAATTAAGTGCCAGGCGGGTAGTTAAGCTACATAATCTTTACTCCCTGGAATGGAGATAAGAAACGCCCTAACCTTTGTAATAGAAATTGACAGGATTAAAATCGGCTGGTATAAATATGGATGTAACAAGACAATAAACATCAGATCCTCGTCAGTTCCTAACCAGAACTCCGACCAGAACTTTGGCTGGAGATCCTGGCTAGAGGTCCTGACTAGGCTGCTGATCAACTGAAGGCTGTCTTCGTGTCATTCCTTCTTCGCCGACTCCGTCCACACCTTTGGGGACCCCTGGACCCGCTGGGATTGGACCCCAGCACTTCTCTATGTGTCTCTGTGTATCTCTTATAAGGATACTCTCACTGGATTTAGGGCTCACCCTAATCCAGTAGGATCTCATCTTGGTCCTTACTGTAATTATACCTGCAAGAACCCCATCCTATCTAATAATAGACAAACATGGTAATTGACCGTACCTTCGCTACGCCTCCCATCGGCTAATCAGGGTGATATGCAAATTAACTGTCAACGAAGATGGTGGCTAATTTGCATACTGCAGGCAGGGCGGGACAGCGCCAACCGCCAGCACGCCGCCATCCAGGGCAGGCCAGCTGCCCCGGGACCCCATCGGCGGTACCTGGTGGCAAGGCATGCCTGCCCCAGAAAGCCCCCAGCAGCCGGCTGTGCCTTGCCGCCCCGGGACCCGAGATCGGAGATGGGCAGGTCCTGGGACAGCAAGGCACGCCTGCCCCAGAAGCCAGCTGATATGGCAGTAACTCTATCAGTAAGCACTCTGAAAGTCAGTGGCATAAATGCACCAATTAAAAGACAGATTATGAGGGTGAATCAAAAACAAAACCCACTTTAAATATAAAGACACATATAGATTAAAAGTAAATGAATTAAGCTGCAGCCTCTTTTGCTCAGTGGATAGAGCATTAGCCTGTGGACTGAAGGGTCCCAGGTTTGATTCCAGTCAAGGGCATGTACCTCAGTTGCTGGCTTGATCTCCAGTCCCTATCAAAGCATGTGCAGGAGGCAACCATCAATGTGTCTCTCCCTTTCCCTTCACTCTCTCTAAAATTTAATGCAAAAATATCCTTGGGTGAAGATTAACAAAAACAAAGTAAATGGATTAAGTAACTTAAAGAGATTATAAGAAAAATATATTCCAAATGTTGTTAGTTGTATAATGGTTATGTTTAAATTATTAATACCTAAGAAATTGGGTGAAGGGTACATATGATATGCTGTAGTATTTTATAGTTTTTTTTACATGTATGAGATTATTTCAAATTAAAATATTAAAAAATTAAAAATTAATAAAATATTAATTGAAATGTGTATGCATTACATGAAAAATCTCCTAATTGCTTCTAGCATAATTTATTAAATTGTGCTAAAATTTACAAGGGTTCAATTAAAAATTATCTTAATTCTAAATGATATAATAGAAAATATATAATAGTGCAGTTATAAGCACTTATCTGAAAATAAAAATTTAAAGAAGTGAATTTAAAGAAGGGATTAGCCAAAGAAAATATATGCACAACCCATGGACACAGACAACAGGATGGTGATGGCCAGAGAGAAGTGGGGGGCAAGAGCTGGGTAGAGGAGGCAAAAGGGGGGAAATAGGGACATCCTATATAATAATAATAAAAGACTAATATGCACATTGACTGAACGGCAGAATGACCGGTTGCTATGATGCGCACTGGCCACCAGGAGGTATACACTCAATGCAGGAGCTGCCCCCTGGTGGTCAGTGCACTTCCATAGGGGGAGTGCCACTCAGCCAGAAGCTGGCTCATGGCTGGCCAGCACAGTGGTGGTGGCAGGAGTCTTTCCCACCTCCGTGGCAGCACTAAGAATGTCCAACTAACGATTTAGACCCAATCCCTTGGGGGCCTAAGCCTTTAGTCGGACATCCCCCTAGAGGGGGTTGAGTAGCCTATATAAGTACTGACTTAAACTGAATTGTTGCTATTCCTGTTATTGACTTTCTGATACCCTTTTTTCTTGATGTCTCTTTATTATTTTCTCTCTGCAGGACAGTTGTCTATTCTGTGTAACACAAGCATGTTAAACTCAAAGGCTAACACGGGCCAAATAAACAAGGTTTAAGTTTATGTGGGGCGCAAAAAACAAAAGCTTCAATTTTCATAGAAATGCAGGTTTATTTTGATAGAGACATACTGAATACAAAGGGCTGAAATAAATGAGTAATCATTAACATAAAATAATAGAACATTTTAATAAAAATTAATATTTTTCTTGAACATTAACTTACCAGACACTGAATAACTGCACAAATTAATAAGTGTAATGCAAATAAGCCTATTTTTCTTGTTCTCTGAAAGTGAAATATTTCCTGACTTATACAAACAAGTCAGTACAAGACTAATGACGTGGCAATCAGCTGCTAAAATATTCACTGCTAGTATTAGTGGAGAGAAATGGTGCGCCTGTTCGTAAGTCGCCTAAGGGAAATGAGTGCAACAGGATGATAGTAATCAGTCATTAACGAATGTTGTAGTTTGTTATTGCTAATTATGTATAACAGGGTATTGTAAAAATTAAGTTACAAAATTTTTATTAAAACGTTTCTTACATACTGTTATATTGGTTGGGCCACAAAAATATTCATTGTGGGCCACATGCCGCCCGCGGGCCGCGAGTTTGACATGCTTGATCTAAGGCAGTGGTTCCCAAACTTATTTGGCCTACCGCTCCCTTTCCAGAAAAAATATTACTCAGCGCTCCCTGGAAATTAATTTTTTTTTAAATTTTAATAGCAATTAAACAGAAAGATATATGTATTAATGTTTCTACCTTTTTCGTAAAATATAGTAAAGAAAGGTGTAAATTAGAAACAACCAGCATCGTTATTCCGGAAATTAATTTTTTAAAATTTTAATAGCAGTTACTCATCGTCCCCAAATGCACCTGTGGCCATCACCGCCCCCCTGGATCGCTGCAGCGCCCACCGGGGGGCGGTAGCGCCCACTTTGGGAATCACTGATTTAAACTACGGTGCTCATTGATGAGCCATAATCCGAGGGCTATTAGCAGTCATTTTGAACATTTCCCCTTAATAGGTAACAACTCCTTGGCAATGTTTTTAAAAGTTCTCTCTCTCTCCCCCTCCCCCCCTTCCTCTGACTTGCATTTTATAACTCTCTCTGTGTCTCTCCCTCGTGCACACATATACCACATACAGTCTCATAAACTCTCATCCATCTCTGTTTCTTGTCATCAGAGTACTAGTCCCTTTCGTATATTCTGTGTTTCAAGTCAATGTTACCATAACAAACCACTCAATCTCACAAAACACAAATTAAACAAACGTTAGCTACATCATTTGTCTAAACTGATGCCACAGCTAAATTTGCAGACATTTAATTTTCAACCTGAACTTGCCTTTGAACTGACTTGTAGATTTCCTGCAGAATGGTCAGCATTGCTGTAGTTCTCCAGCTCTCAAACCTGGTCCGAACGCCCTTGCTACAAAAGTAATTGATTTGTTTCCCTAATAGAACTACAAATTGTTGACACTATAGTCATCTTTCTTGGTTACTGTTTCCAGGGGATTTGGATTTAAAAGTGCTTTGCAAAAAATAAATAACTAAATAAAAGTGCTTTTCACATATTTCCCTTACAGCATAATATCTAATTGGTGGGTCCAAATTGAATGTCAAAACAGAATGCTATGATCCCCAAATTTGCTGGGCTTGTATTTAAAATTGGGGCGCTAATTGATGAGCTATAGCTCTGAGAATTTGCCACTGGTACGATCTTTACCCAAGGTCCCTTATGTGCCGCGGGCTCCATGGCTGTCATCACTAATTCTCACAACAGTCCTGTAATGTGCCAAAGCGCTGATTTTACAGATGAGAAAACCGCGTGCCGGAGAACTTAAGTCCCTCGCCTGGGATTATGCGGCTAGGAAGTGGCCCAGGATTTGTCTGACTTAAGCGTCTGCTCTTTGCCGGCTGCTGCACCGCCCCTCTGGCTTTGCTTTCAGTTGGGACTCAGACCCATGTTTACGGTGTATCCCCACCGGCAGGTGAAAGTGTCCACTTCACCCTTGATAAGGGCTGCATTCACTAAAACTCCTCTCTTCCTAAACTTGAAGCTAATGAAGGGGATGCGTCAGCAGAACTAGCAGAGAATATTTTATTTAATGTTAGAATCAGTAAGGAATTTAGCAATTGTAGAACTTTTTTAAAAAAACCTCAGCATGTGATTAGCGTCAGATTCCAAATTAAAAGTATACAGCAGGGGTCCTCAAACTTTTTAAACAGGGGGCCAGTTTACTGTCCCTCAGACCGTTGGAGGGCTGGACTATAGTTTAAAAAAAAAACTGTGAACAAATTCCTATGCACACTGCACATATCTTATTTTGAAATAAAAAAACAAAATGGGAACAAATACAATATTTGTATTTGCATGTGGCCCGCGGGCCGTAGTTTGAGGACCCCTGGTATACAGCATACATTCCACATGCCTTAGATTATTTTTGTCTATAAGAATCATTCCAAATGGATAATGAAGTCCAAGATTTTCTACCGTTGGCCCACTTTTGCTCTGTTAGGTGGCATAAACCTGTCCAGCCACCTGCCTACACTGAAGGAAAAGCAAAGCCAAACCTGGCCTTTCCCATCAAGAGATAATTAAGCAACAGGATGGTTTCAGTTTGTGCTGAGAGTCACACTTTCCCTTTGATCTGGACTCAGCTAAGGTGCACGCTGTCTCAGGGGTCATGGGAGAAGAGGGGCAGGGCAAGAGAGAAATTTCAATCCACCTTGAAATGCGAAGTGTTTGCTTTTCCCCAGACATCTCGTCTCACTTCCTTCCTAGTGAAAACTGACCCTCATACACTTAGGAAGCTGGTTGGCATTCCTCAGCTGCTTTCCCAAACTTCAAGAAGCTCGAAGCGAGTCAGTGCTCTCTGAAATGAGACATCTGTGGTTCTGAAACAATTGTGGGGTTTGCAGGTTTCTCTGATTTATTTTTTAAATAATGTAGTAAAGTTTCAATCTTTTGGTACCAGAATCAAAATGCAATAGCTCTGTACCACTGAAACTCATCGTCACAGCTTCCGTCTAACCCTCAATTACACATCCCCCCTCTGTCCCTTCCTTGTGAATATTAGCATAAACCGACCCCACGGACACACCTGGCAAAAGAGGGCTTTGCCTAACCGGAGACCCAGGGGAAAGGCTAATGGAGTTTTTCTAGTCTTAACGCTTCCTCCTTATCTTTTCTTTGGTCTCCCTCCTATGACTGCAGACCATTGGCAATGCAGGAAAATGTAACATTCTTTCTGAATGTCTTTGTGCCCCCAACTGCAAGGCCCTAAGGCCCAGTTAATTTCAAAGTGATTAGCCAGAGCAGAGATAAGCACTGGGAACCAGAGCCACTCCCCCAGAAATTCCAACCCCACCCTTGTCAGTTTGGTTAAGTCTAAAGTACTTTTCAAATCAGAAATCCTGGAAGTGAGAGAGGCCAGGAGCACCCTGGAAGCAGTGCAGACCAAAGCAGTGGGCCTGGGGCGGCTGCTCTGAGTGTGGAGATGGTTAGGGGGAACCTGGTGGTGAGATGGCTGTGTCCTCCCGCCCTGCCCACAGTGCAGCGCCTCTGCTCAGAGATGAGGCTTTGTTTTCAAGAGTAGAAAAGACTGTTTGAATCCTGGCTGCAACATCTTCTGGGCTGTGGGCTTGCAGAGGCTCCTGGATCTCTCTGGACGACAGTTGCCATCGATAAATGTGGGAGATGGCATTCCTCTCCAGGGTGGCGGGACGGGAGGAGGGAGTAGCTCTCTGGGAAGCAGCAGGGCTCTGCTGAAGGAGACTGGCTCCTAGGGGCTCCCTCTGCCACTCCTTTACCCAGGAGCTGGGCCAGTCCACCTAAAGGGGCAATTTGGTTGTGCCCTTACAGCATGTTACAGTATATCTCAACCACAGTTTGTTTGTGTTTTAATTGAGGAAAACATTTCTTTTCTCTTCATGGTTTCCATTGATCTTAAGATCATCACTGTTCTGTCCTCACCCAAATCCTCGGTCCACCCGAGGCTCTGCCTAAAGCGCGCTCCTGAGTTCAGTGCTCACGAGCTCTGGCTCAGTGCACCTTCTAGTCATAGTAGCCATCTGGAGAATTTGTCGGTTTTAAGCTACCTGGTCCCTAGCACTGGTCAGACCACAGCTCAGTGTTGGAGAGGGAAACACAGATCCACATTCGTTTCCACTTTAAGACTGGTGTCGGGCGTTTCTATGGGCACATACAGATGTCGGAGGACATCTGGCTTAGAGTTTCCCTCATTTAAAACGTGATTCTTGAGATCCCAACTGTTTCCCTGACATTTTTTATAAAAGCTTATTTTCTTTTTATTTAAGAAAGATTTCAAAACTATGTGTAGGAAAAACATCTGAAAGAAATCACCAAAATATTAACAGTTGTATTAGGATGGAACTATGTGTTGTTTTTCTTTCAACATTTTGAGTATTTTTTAAAGTTTTCTATAATAAATGCAAATTCATTTATAATATTTCACTTTATAGACTTTACTTTTAAAGAAACATTTCACTGATGATTTGAATCAGTGTTAAGTATTTAAAATATACAAGCCTCCATTCTGTCCAGCACTCTCTCCCACAGTCTCTCATGTTCTATTTCCATGAGCAGCATCCTAATATCAGGTATAGACTCAAATAACCACCATGAGAAGTTCTTTTTTCAATTGAATATTGTATCTTTACTATTTGTGAGACATATTGAGTTATATGAGGCCCAAAAAGGACTTGGCCCAGTTTTAAATGACAGCTGAGAAGATGCCATGCAGACCACTCCTGGAGCTCCCAAATCCCGTTCTCCTGCTGGGCTTGTTCCTGGATTTGAAGCTGCCCAGCATGTATTCGGTAGCATATAACATCTGCTCAACATAATACTTAGAAAGATCTCTGCATTAGTGACACTCGCATAGAGCAGCAGCAGTCAGAAGCAAGAAAGGACAAGCACAGTTGAGCATGGAGAAGCGCTGACTGCTGCCTGCCCCCAGACAGTGCGCCTGTTTCTTCTCTCCCTCACTGCAAGCTGTCAAGGTATTTTGTGGGTAAACACAGCCCCTCCTCTGGTCATCTACCTTCTTTCACTGTTTGGTTTGTGCACAGATTACTGCCGATTGCTCATGAAATGGCCCAGAAATCTGGCCCAGAAACCTCAACAGGCATTTAAAAAAAAAAAAAATCAAGTGCTAATTTAATTGCTATACAATGCAAGATATTGTCTCTGTGTCTTCGTATGGCTCCCGATAGATTCTGGATGAGCTGACAAGGTCTCACAACCAAACAGAAAGACCCTGCCTTCTTACAACTTCTAACCCTCTGTCGCATAAGGCTCATCTTGGTCTGGTCCCAACTCAGCTTCCCACCTTTGCAGGCTCATCTACTACTTCCATTCATCCCACTAAATGGTTCTTTTTCCCTGCCAGCTGCCATCTTTTTATAAACCTCTGTGCTATTCATTCTGTCCCCACGCCCACCCTTCCTTCTTTAGAGGCCACCCCGCTCAGGGCACCTCTCTGGAAGCCGCCTCTGATTGGCCAGCCTGTCACTACATTGTCTATGTGCCTGGCTCCTGTCCCACGTAGGCTGAGATTCTATCAGGGACCTGCTGGCACTGGCGATGCCAAATGATTCCTTGCTGCTGGGATGTTAAATGAAAGCTTATTGGATTTATTTACATGTATTTACTAGCACAAGAAAAATTTTAAATATCCTTAGTGCTCTGCCTTTGGCAGTACCCTTTCCTCACACCAATTGCTCCTTCTCAGCATCTGCTCTGACAGGTGGGATTTCTCATCCATCCTAGCATCCGGGGAACCGGTTCTGGAAAATGTTTTTTCTCCTCTCTGAGCCTTGGATGTAATTTGTCCTCTTCATTTGTAATTTATCCTCTTCATTTGACATCTGCCTTCTAAGGTTGATTTCATGTAACATCATGGGTCCAGATAATTAGCTGAAAATCAATTCACCAAATGACCAATTTGCCTAATCAACATCGGCTTTATGGTAACTCGGAGTGACAGCATTGTGGAAAAAGAACTATTTAGGCTGGATCTTTAAAAAGTGGGCAGGATTCAGATGAGCCAGGACAGTGGAGAGGCAGAAAGGGTCATTCAGAGGAAGGCACCAGCATGGAAAAAAAAAATCTAAAAAAAAAAGGAAAAATAATTTAAAAATAGATGATTGGTGAATACAGGATACTTTCCTATGGTTATATATGCTCTATTGATGCAATGGAACCATCCAATGTTTTATCCTCATTAGATTCAGATTTCGTTTGAATAGCTGCCCTCTTCATCTTCCATTCCTTGATAACATAGGTTCTGCTGAGGATGGAGAGCTAGGCCTGAAGAATAAATTGACCTCCCTAAAAGATTCAACTATGTCAATGGACATTGGCCTGTGCTGTCACACAGCCCAGGATGCTTGTTCAGTATTTTTGGTAACTTAAAAAAAAAAAAAAAAAAAAAGGAAATCAGGCGACAGAACACTCAGTGGGCGGCTGCTTCCCACAGCTCCTCCAGCTGTGAAGCCCCACGTTGGTGCTGTGGTAAGATGATGGTGGACAAGGGTAGTGTGTGCCATAAAGCACAGGCATTGGGGCCCAAACCATATCAAACTTTTTGGTGGTGGGACCCAGGAACCTGAATTTTCAAAACCTGGTGATTTTTGTATTCATTCAAGTTTTAGAATAAATGCAATAAATATAGATGCTCCTTGGTTTACAGTGGGCTTATGTCATGATAAACCCATAACAAGTTGATAATATTGGGAGTAAAAAATGCACTAATGCACCTAACCTACTGAACGTCATGGCTTTGCCCAGCCACCTTAAACGTGCTCAGACACTTACATTAGCAACAGCTGGGCAAAATACTCTCATGGCTGCTACCCAGCATCATGTTACTATTGTACCAAACGTTGCTAGCTTGGGAAAAGATAAAAATTTTAAATGTGAACTACGGCTTCTACTGAATGTGTATTGCTTTCCCAACACCATAAAGTCTAAAATTGTAAGTTGAAACATTGCAAGTTGAAACCATCTGTAAATACACCAAGAATGAAATGCAGACCTTGAAAACATTGTATTTTATGATACTCAGTGCCAGCCCTTTTACCCAATCTATGTATTTTGGTATTTCTTCTTTCAGGCAAGAGCTAAATTTTTACTTTTTAATATATTTTTATTGATTTCAAAGAGGAAGAGAAAGGGGAATTGAGCCCGGAGCCTGGAACCCAGGCATGTGCCCTGACCAGGAATCAAACCATGACCTCCTGGTTCATAGGTTGACTCAAACGCTGAACCATGCTGGCTGGGCAAGAGCTACTTTTTTGTTGTTGTTGTTAATCCTTACCCACGGATATTTTTTCCATTGATTTTTAGAGAAAATGGAAGGGAATGAGGGAAGAGGACACACACACACACACACACACACACACACACACACACACACAAATTGGTTGCCTCCTCCCCCCGTCCCTCAAAGGGCTGGGGACCAACCTGCAACCCAGGTAGTGCCCTTGACAGGAATCAAACCCACAACCTTCAGTGTGCAGGCATCACTAACCATGGAGTCACACCAGCCAAGGCCAAAAGAGCTACTTTAAATGTCTGAAATGTGAATACATATAAACGCCTATACTTCACAATTAAAAGTCAGACACTATCAGATTGAATAAGAAAACAACTATATGTTGCCTACAAAACCCCCACTTTAAATGTAAAGGCACAGAAGTGGACAGCAACCTTCTCCTCCTGCACCCCATGAACCTCCTGCACAGCTGCAGAGCCCGATGGAGCTTCTGGTGGGAAAGCAGATGCGGTGCCGCTGGCTGCCTCGGCCTTTCTGGCACAGCTTGCTGCTTGCCGCCCCAGTGACACCCCAGTTTGTCTGTGGGGACCCACTTGCAGTTCAGCAGGCTGTGGTGGCCTCCTGAGAGAGTGCTGCTTCTGCAGCTGCAACCTGATCCTCTGGACGCCTGCTGTGTCCCCCTGCCAAGCCCCACAGGGATGTGTGGGCCTTGCCAACCGTGCTTCCTGACAACTTCCCCGGTACATCACCTGGATGCAGTCTGCCCACCACTGCCAGGGAGCTGGCAGCCTTCAGAGAGGCCAAGTGTCACCAGCTCCTGATCGCCCTGTCCACCCACAACCCTGCTCCCCACGGGGCATCCCTTCAAAGGTGCCCAGCAAGTGCAAGTGAGCCAGGTTGGTGTAATTCTGCGAAATGCCCAATTCTCCTTGTGCTGTCCTTGTGACTAGGGACCTCAGTCAGGTCCTGCTCTGAAACTTCCCTGTACCATCCTCCTCAGAGGCCCGCTCCCCCCGCCACTGCACCGCTCCCCACCATCCCCAGGCCAGGCTACTCTCTCCTCAGCCCCTCCATCAGGCTCAGCTTTAGAAACGTGCAAAACCTACTGGCTTTAAGTATCCTCCCAAATTATCCCTCCCCAAATTACAAAATAAAATTCAGAAAACATAAACCTTTAAATCACCCACCCACACCCACTCCCACACACCTTAAAACTGATTATTTTTTTTAGAAACACCATAAAAGCAAATCTATATATATAAAGGCTAAGTGTCTGACCATCCAACTGGTCCCTATGATGTACACTGACCACCAGGGGGCAGATGCTCAATGAAGGAGCTGCCGAGCTACAGTGACTTGGCAGCGGCAGTTCTCAGGTGACACACCCGAAACCAGAGAGGAGGGAGCCCGATTCCTCTCGGGGCTGCATGATTCCACCTTCGGCCGTGGGTTATGTTGTTGCTGGGGCAACAACAGATTTTGATTCAGAAAAAAACATGCTCACTTCTTTGAAAACAAGTGTTGAAATATCTTAGGAATTTACAAAAAAGTATATGGGAATAAAGCTTCCTTTCTACTTTGAAAATTTGTTGAACATCTGTTCCCTCCATCTCTGGCTTTGAGAGTGCTCTGCTGTCCTTGCCCCCGAGCGTGGGTTTGGTGATCAGTCCAGTGTGTTAACAGACAGTGACATCATCTGGAAGGAGGAATGGCTCTCAGGTTACCGTGAAGATTGACTTAAGCTTCAAGAGAGGGTTTCAGGGCAGACCTGCCGAGGTGTGGGGATGCCATTACAGCTAAATCAAAGGTAACTGTGAGGTCTGGCAGGCACCTGTCAACAGGTAAGGGAAGGAGGAGTCCATGAAGGAGCCTGGAGTCAGGATTACCTTCTCCAAGCTTTATTTTTATTTCAGGTGAAAAGGTCAGACAGAAAAGCCATTCGCAGAGGTCTTTATTTATGGTTCTCAGAGGCCCGGTTGGGGACATGTCCTGAAGAAGAAGGATGGCTCAGGTGGGACCGGGTTCCCAGCGGCTGATGATGGACTGAGGGCCTCGAGCTTTGTGGAAGCCCGCTCTTCATGAATGAGCAGTGAAGTTTGCAGGCACAACACGAGGCCCGTCCTGTGGCCTCCTGTGCAGAGAGCTGTGTGTTCCCTCCATCCCCCTCCCTCCTTGACCACCAGTCGCTGGCCTTGCCGGACAGGTAAGGAGATAAAGCATCCCTGGTAGCAGGCGTGCTAGGTGATGTTTCCCACACACTCCTCAAATGCTCAAAAATCAGTAACATGTTTGAGTCAAGCCTTCTCTTGGCCCAAGAATAAGTCCCAATTCTTTGGACAGGTTATCTTCCCCATCCAAGTGCAGTGCTGAGGGAGAGGCGGCCGGAGAGGAGCAGAGAAGGGGAGACCCTGCTCAAGCTCCCCTGCTCCTCTGGGCCTCCTCTCCCTCCTCGCCCTTCAGCCTTCAGCTTGGATCCCTCTCCTCCCCAGTCTGATTTCAGGGTCCTCTGCTGTTCTGCTTCCAGCTGACACGGTGGGTGGTAGAGCATGGCCAGGGTGAGCACAGGCGGAGGGCGGGCGGTCAATGCCTTGTTTGCCAACTGAAAGCTACAGGGTCTGAGACAGTCTCCACCTCTGGGAGCCGGACTCCGTCCCTGTGAAGCGGGGTCGGTAACGCCTGCCTCCAGTGCAGTGCAGTGGAAAGTGTTTTGCCTCCGACTCATTGCCTGGCCGTCTCACTCTCATCCTGCAGAGAGGCCTGCCCTTGCCCACTCTACCCAAGGCAGCCCTCACTCCTGCTCTTCACACAGAGAAGGGGCCTGGTCCGGGTGGGCCATGGGCCTGGCTCACAGAAGCAGCTGCACAGTACCTGTGGAGAGATGCAGGGGGAGGCGCGCGATGGCTGCACCACCCGTCAGCCAGAGGGGCACACATCACAGCCACACACCCTCCCACCCCACACGTTTTATTAGGAAGAGAGAAGTTGCCCCAATAGCACTAAAGGTAGAGTGGAAGAAAAAGGTGGTCAGGAACAAAAATATGAGGATGTGTGTCAAGCATTCTCCTTCTTTGCTCAAGAGAAAAATGTAGAGGGCTCCGTGGTCCAGGCAGTGGCTTGATCACCTCTGCGTCCCTGCATCTCACAGAGGGCCTGCGGCAGACGGAGGGAAGCAAATGACAGGGAGATCAAGGAACCAAGTCGGTTTTTAAAGACTCATTCCCACCACTCTTGTTGGCCTCTGAAGGGTAGGTGAGCAGGCCAGCACCCTGGCTGCCTGGGGTATGGGAGACTCCCACATTCCATCCACAGCGAAACTCTACTAAGTTATTAACTGGTAACTGATGTGTTAGGAAATAAAATATACCCACTCCAAAAGACATTTCTCTTTAGTCTGATGATTCTTTTCATTTAAATATTTTTTAATTGATTTGAGAGAGAGAGAGAGGAAGGGAGAGGGAGAAACATTGACAGCTGCCTCCTGCACATCCCCTACCAGGGATTGAGTCCTGTGACCGGGAATCAAACCATGACCTCTTGGTGCACTGGAGGACACTCAACCTACCAACACACCGGCCAGGGCTAGTCTGATGACTGAAAACAAGAGATTTTAGCACATAATTCAAAATGGGAGCATGAGTGAGCGGGGGTGGGGGGGGGAGGCTGGGAGTTAATGGGGGGGATGAGGACACATTTGTAATACCTTAACTAATAAAAAAAATGCAAAAAAAAAAAAAAAGCCATACCTTTAAAAAAAAAAAAAAAAGAATGTCCCGCCCTAACCGGTTTGGCTTGGTGGATAGAGCATCGGCCTGCAGACTCAAGGGTCCCAGGTTCGATTCCGGTCAGGGGCATGTGTCTTGGTTGCGGGCGCGTCCCCAGTGGGGGGTGTGCAGGAGGCAGCTGATCGATGTTTCTAACTCTTTCCCTCTCCCTTCCTTTCTGTAGAAAACCAATGAAATATATTTAAAAAAAAAAAAAGAATGTCCCAATGGTCAAACGAGTGGAAGTGATAGTTCAGAACAGCAAATGTCCCCCAGACACAGTTGAAAACACTTTTTTCACCCCCAAAAGGAACTTCAACTCACTAGCAGCCCCTCCCACGCCCGCATTTACACGGAATCCTGCCCGTGTGGACACGGAATCCTGCCCGTGTGGTCGTTGTAACAGCATCTCAGCATCGTCTTCAGGGCTCCTCTGTGCAGCAGCACCAATGAGTATTTCATTCCTTTTTATTGCCAAACTAGAGGCCTGGTGCACAAATTCGTGCACCAGTGGGATCCCTTGGCCTGGCCAGCGGGATCTGACATCCCCTGAGGGGTCCCGGATTGTGAGAGGGCACAGGCCATGCTGAAGGGGCCCCACTGGTGCATGATCAGTGCCGGGGAAGGACGCGGGAGGGCTCCAGGGCGTGTCCGGCCTATCTCGCTCAGTCTTGATCAGCTGGACCCCAGCAGCAAGCTAACCTACCAGTTGGAGCTTCTGTCCCCTGGTGGTCAGTGCATGTCATAGCGAGTGGTTGAGCGGCCCTAGCATATCATTAGCATATTACGCTTTGATTGGTTGAATGGACGACCGGATGACTGGACACTTAGCATATTAGGCCTTTATTATATAGGATGGCATTCCCTTGTATTGCTATCCCACTGTCATTTACTCATTCACCAGTTAGTGGACATTTGGTGGTTCCCCCTTTTGGCTATCCCTCCAGCTGGAGAGACAATCCCAGGTACCCCATTACTCAGGTACGGCTGCAGTCTGCAGGCCCCTTTGTGGTGACTTCAGACTCCCACTCTGTCCTTTCAGAAGACCCTCCTCACTCCTGGTGCTGAAGTCGCTGTGCCTTGGCGGGTCACTGCTCTGGCCTCCCCAGTGGATCCTTTGAACTTAGGTACTTGAGGCTTCAAAACCGGAACACGTTCTTCTATTATTTTCTTACTAGAGGCCTGATGCACGGGATTCGTGCACTGGTGAGGGGCATGACCTGTGGGGATCGGCCGCTGTGGGAATGCTGCTCATCCCAGTCAGCTGAGTGGCGCTCCCACTATGGGAGCACACTGACCACCGGGGGCAGCTCCTGCATTGAGCATCTGCCCCCTCATGGTCAGTGTGCCTCATAGCTACTGGTCGACCAGTCGTTCTGGTTGTTCTGCTGTTCAGTTGCTGGGCTTTTATTATATAGGATACTTTCCTTGACTATTTTGGAATTCATATTATTGGATGTCGGTTGGGCCTTCTGGCTTAAATACTCTTTCTTATCCTCTCCTATTTTCATTTCTTTGTATTTTTGTTCTCGTTTCTTGGAAATTCCCTCAACTTTATCTCCTAACCTTTCTGTTAAACTTTTCAGTTAAAATGGTGTGTGTGGCCGTAACCCGTTTGGCTCAGTGGCTAGAGTGTCAGCCTGTGGACTGAAAGGTCCCAGGTTCGATTCCGGTCAAGGGCATGTACCTTGGTTGCGGGCACATCTCCAGTAGGGAGTGTGCAGGAGGCAGCTGATCGATGTTTCTCTCTCATCGATGTTTCTAACTCTCTCTCTCCCTTCCTCTCTGTAAAAAATCAATAAAACATATAAATAAAAAATAAATGGTGTGTGTGTATGCTTTCATATTAAAAATGATCATCAATATTATAAGTGAGCATTTTCTAACAGCAAAACATGATCATTTCTCACTAAAATGTTTTGAAATAAAACTTTAAAGGATAGTTAAAAGCTGATTTCACATGTAAAGGACCTCTTGAGCAGAGGACAGAAAGACAGAGAGGAGCTATCATTTTTGTCTTGTCTTACACAATATCTTGCAGGGAGTGGTGGTGAAGCTACAGAGTAAAATGTCCTTTAGTAGTGACGAGCGTCCGGTAACTCTGCCTCTCACTGACCACCGCTGAGCCTTTCTCTGGATCGAGGATGCGATAAGCTGTGGTGAGTTAGTGCACACATTCCGAAGCTGCAGGGACCCTGACCATAATGCCTCTGTCTCAGTTCCCTCATCTGTAACCTGCAGTTGATAACAGAAGCCACCCTGTGGCTGAGACAGTCTGATGAGTTACTAGGTGGGAAGCTCCTGAAGCAGGGCCAGCCGAGCAGCCAACAGCTGTTATCCCCGCTCTCCGGGTTCCTTCTGATGCGGCCGCAAACATCTCTCCAGCAGCCTAGAGTCTAGGCCCTAGACCAACACCAACCCATTGTCTTACAGTGATGGGGTCAGAAGTCTTAAAGTGAAGGTCTCCGCAGGGCTCCATTCCTTCAGGAGGCTTCAGGGGAGACACTAACCTGTTTCCTGCCTTTTCCAGCGCCTACGAGTCCCCTGGACTCCTTCCTCCGTCTTCAAAGCACATGACTCCAGTTTCCTCACACCCGACTGACCCCCCAGCCTCCTTCTCACGCGGGCCCTGTGGCTGTTACATCATCCCCACCTGGACGATCCAGGGTCATCTCCCATCCAAGGACTTTAATTTAATGACCTCTGCAAATTCTTTTTCACCAAGTAAGGGAGCATGGTCCCCAGTTCCGGGGTCTGTGGGCATCCCTGGGGAACATTACTTTACCTGCCAAGGTCTCTTGCCAGCTTGACGGGAACCCGTGCCTGAGTTGTACAGTATGAGATGACACTTCAGTGCTTGGTGAACACAGTGCCCACAGTGATAGGGCGATGATGTTGATGAAATGTCTCACTGATGTAAGCCAGGTTGGTTAGCATGTCGTTTAGTCTTCAAAGGCTGATAAGTAAAAATACTATTATGCTTATTACACACTTATTTCATTTGTCAAATATTAATTTCCTATTGTTTACAACATGTAGTCAACTGTAATGTTTGTTTAATTTTAAAATGAACATGTAATTTAAAGAGCTTTGATCTTTGCAGTTTCCTGAAATATACTGGCTTGCCTTAAAGCCAATGTACTCATGCTGTGTATGCCAGAGAGTGAAAACATACTTTTCAGAATTAATCACTCACCCTTCTGTGCTCAACCCAAAAGCTTCTGGTGCCTCTCTAGAACGAAGTCACCAAAGTGGGTCTGTGGACCAGGGCAGTCTGCAGCCTGTTCTTTCTAGTTTCCAAGGAGATAGCCTAGGAGCTTACACTAGATTGTAAATCCACCAGGCACTAAGCACTCCCTCTAGTTCATCCAGTATGAGTGTGTGTGTGTGTGTGTGTGTGGTGTAATTATTATCCTTTTTAATAGCAAGACTTTCTCAGTCACGTTGTGCATCACTATCGCCAGGCTTGTTAGGGTTTGATGACAGTCTAACTAACTGAGCTACCCAGCCAGGACTTAAAAATTTTTTAATACAAGTTTGCATGTGTCTTGAAAAGTGATCAACAACAACAAAAAAGAGGACTCAGCATCATTAGTCATCAGAAAAATGCAAATTAAAAGCATGAGGTACCACTATGCACACATTAGAGTGGTTACAATGAAGAAGACCGTCACAGAAAGTGCTGGTGAGGATGTCAGGAACGGAAACTCTCTCACCCGCACCTGGGGATGTGAGCTGTAGCCACTTTGGAAGAATTGACAAGTTTCTTAAATTTAAACATCCACCTGCCATTCTATTCCTATGTACATGAATGCTCATTGAAGCTATATTTGTAATACCCCAAACTCGAAACAGCACTAATGTCCATCAACAAGTGAGTAGATAAGCAAATTGTGGTAAATCCATTGAACTGGACACTACTCAGCAATAAAATAATAAAAAGGAGTCAACTATGGAGCTACTGAAACACAAACGAATCTAGAAACAATTATGCTGAGTGAAAGAAGCCAGACTTAAAAAGTGTACATACTATCTGACTCAATGTCTATAAAGCTCCAGAGGGGTTGGCAGGCGGGGAGGGGTGTGGGGGGAGGGGGCAGGAGGGAGGGGCTAGAGAAGCAGGAGGGGTCATTGTGTGAGGGGAGGATGGATAAGTCACTCTTGATTGTGGTGACAGTTCTGCCATTGCATACTTATGCCCAACTTACCAAATTGTGCCCTTTCAATATATGCAGTTGACGGGTATCAGTTATACCTGAAAATTTTAAAAAGAAAAGAAAAAGAAGGGAAAAGAGAGAAAAAGTCAGAGGAGAGGGGGAACAATGGGAGGGACAGCGGCAGGAGGAATAACAAAAGCAGATGCAAATACAACACATAAAATCTAGTCTCCCAGAAGCAGCCTGCCCAGCAGCTGCCACTGGGCCTGCAGTCAGGAGGCCGCACTCTGAGGCCCAGCTCTGCTGGTCACTGGCCCTGATCCCGAAGGCAAATCACGTAATTAGGGCTGTTTGGAGGTTCAAAGGGGATGGATGGGAACATTTTCTTCTGTAAAAACCCATATGAATGTTTGCAGCAGCGACAGGGGTGGTGGTGGAACCTGTTGTTGATGTTATGCTAATTAGTGGACCCAGCTTCATGGTGACAGAGGACAGTCTTGTCCCAGGTCCCCTGACCACCTGTACAGAGATTCTGTGTCTATGCTTTTCGGAAATTAAACTCCCACTCTGCCAGGGCTCCTCCCCGGAACTGCTGCAAATAAAAATCCGGCCGTTTTCGCTTGCCACGTGGATTTGACCACGGATGTACAGACACTACAGCATTTTGGGGGACCTGGTGCATCCCCTACCACAAACTCTCACAGGGAAAGAAAGAGAAGCTGATAAAGTAGGTGTCAGTGTTCTGCATCGCTCACTGCTGAGATGCGATAACCCAGAACCGCCAGTTGTTTTACATGTTTCAGATTTGCTATTAGGACTGCCAGCTTGTTTCACTTTTTGTCATAATTAAGTGTACTATAAATAAAGGATGTGATATATTAGTGGATTCCAGTAATAAAAGGTGTGCCCTACATCAAATCCAAATCTGCTCCTAGTCTACTAACACAGCCCATGACAATACTAAACTCAAATATTGGCCAGTTACAATTCACAGAGCCCGAGTCCCTTAAAAGAGACTTCTCATCAATATTTTCCCCATCAGCATTTTTAAGAGATAGACATTTAAAAAAATATTGTTTTATTGATTTCAGAGAGGAAGGGAGAGGGAGAGAGAGATAGAAACATCAATGATGAGAGAGAATCATTGATCGGCTGCCTTCTGCATGCCCTCCACTGGAGATGGAGCCCGCAACCCGGGCATATACCCTGACCGGGAATGGAACAGTGACCTCCTGGTTCATAGATCGATGCTCAACCACTGAGCCACCCCGGCTGGGCAAGAGATGAACATTTTTAAGAGATGAGCATTTCTACTGAAAGATGCAGACCTACAACTGTTAATTTTCTCAGTTTGCTTTTTTTTCTTTTGTGATTTGGAGATGGTGCTTCTCAAAGTTGTCTCTTTCTTCAGACATCTCTAAAGAAATGCTCTTGCCCTTACAGAAGAAGCCAGGCTGACCTCCCTCCCTCCATCTCTCTTCTCTTCCCTCCCTTCCCCTCCCCTCCCCTCCTCTCCCCTCCCCTTCCCTTCCTCTCTCTCCTTCTTCCTCTCCCTCTCTTCCTCCCACCCTCTCCCTCTCCCTCTCCCTCTCCCTCTCCCTCTCCCTCTCCCTCTCCCTCTCCCTCTCCCTCTCCCTCTTCCTCTTCCTCCCAACTCAGGTAGGGGTATCAGGACCATTAGAGCTATAGTTCAGGCTTTGATTAAATAACAAACTGGTTATTATCTCTGAAAACTCTGAATTTCTCTGTAGTCTGGAGGTACTGTATAATTGAGATATACTCTTAATATATCTGCTTGGTAAGAGAGAACTACTCAATTGTATTTTCATAGTCTCTGCGTGTTATTATTTCTAGCAACGACATTTTCTTTTTCTCTGTAGAGGAGATTCAGGTACAGTAGTCTTTTCTCCAATTAATAATTAGATTTTAATTCTGTAAGCCAACTGCATGCAGACTTGGATTCCAGGGCTCCACACTTAAACTATGGATGGCAGAGCCCTGCTTACTTAGACTCAAGTAATTTCTTCCTGTGCATTTGCAAATTATTATCTGGAACTAATCTTATTTATCACTGGAATATGTTACAAAGTTAACTGAGTACTGCTTATTCACTTTGTTGAAAGTATTTATTTAGAAATCTACTTTAAAATTTAAACCTGGAATGATCTAAGCAGGAAAATGGCTTCAATATTCCCCATTTTATATAAAGTCTTTATAGTAAAATGGCAGGATTAGTAGGAATGAGCAAGAGTGGAGAAATGGTCGATAACATGCAATTTTGTCGCACATCTGAAAATGCCCTTTTTCTACAGAAGGTCCGCGATCTGCAGCAGAAGGGTCATTATCAACTAAGCCACGATGCGTATTTTGTAGGTGAAAACAGTTGAATAAAACTGCAACCTTCAGTACCATCATCAATTACAGGCTCCTTCAAGGATACGCTGGAAATGAAAAATAAACACCCCTTACCTTTCAGAGAAGCGGATTTTTTTGAAAGCTGCATGAACACACCTGAGGCGGTAGGGTGCTGTCACCCGCTAATGGATTAACAACAGCACTCCAGCCAGCACTCCATCAGCCAGCGCTGCGCCGGCTCTGAGGGAGCCTCCGTGTCAGCGTGTCAGCGGGGCACGGCAGCCCGGCCCTTCCCCGCAGTGAGCGCGAGGACCAGGGAGGGAGGGCTCCGGGCTGTCCCCGCTGCGGCCTGCGCCCGCGCATCTCTCCGAAAAGGGAACTTCTAACGCCACAGACACCGCGGTTCTTTGCACCCGGACAGAGTGCTGGCCAGTGGCGGGCAGCTCGCTTCCTTTACCGCCTCTCTCAGGCAGGGCTGACTGCAACTCTTTACGCAGCTACAGAACCAGCTTTGTGCTGAGGAGTTTACAGCATTTTTTAAAAACGCAGCTTTAAATCTCTGAGCATCCCTGTTGGCAGCTCTTGTTTTCTGGGTTTACAGAGAGGCAGCCAGACGTGGGTCTAGCTGCGTGCCCAGCGCACTGCCCCGAGCTGAGAGGAGGGGAGTCCCGAGTCCTGCCCATCTGCTAAGGTGACGGATGCTTTGTGTCAGTCCCCGCTCTCGGGCTCCCCGACCTCAGGGAGTAAACTGACCGGCAAAGGGCGCAGGAGCCGCTTCGGTGCCCTGTGTTTCACAGAACTCTATCTGAGCGCCCCCATCCCGAAGAGGAGCGCCAACCCGGGCACACGTCTCCTCACTTCCCAGAAGCCCGGCCCGTGCGCGTGGGCAGCCCTGAGGGCGGCAGGGGGAGGCCGGCACAGATGGCCTGTGTCACAGCGCTTTCCGTTCCGCCCATAACGACGACTGCACCCTGCTGTGGCAGGGGTGCGGGACCCCTTCCGTCCTCACATTGAAGGAGCGAGGCTTTGGCAGCCAGAGGAGCCGCAGTGTGCAAGGGCAGGGGCTGGGCCTGGGCAGGGGCTGGGGCTGGGCAGGGGCTGGGACTGGGCCTGGGCAGGGGCTGGGGCTGGGCAGGGGCAAGGGCAGGGGCTGGGCCTGGGCAGGGGCTGGGCCTGGGCGGGGGGAGGTGGGTGGCTTTGAGGAAGCAGAAGTCACCACAGGTGTTTTAAAACAAGTTTCCCAAAGCACTCGGGAGTCCGCATTCCTTTCCGCAGCTCTCCAAGAAAAGCGTCTCTTCCGACTTAGGAGGAATCATAAAAAATTGCCACTCTGACCCCCTCATCTTAATCTCTCAGCATTTGGGGAATGAGAGAGAACTAGGCTGACAGAGGTTGGGGCTGACTCCAAGGCTGCTCTTGGTTTTGTGAAGAGCCCAGTGGGAAACTTCATCTCCGCTTCCTGTGCGTCTGCAGGTGCAGATTAAGCCAAGCCTCCGCTTTAAGGCAAAAAGCTGCCCAGGGAACGATGGCTTTCAGGTGTAAAGCGTCTGAGGCCGGTGCTTCCAGCTCCCTCCTCCTGGCCTTCGTCCTAATGCTTTCCTTAGATTTGAAATCGTTTCTCTTTCAGACCTAATCTTTGGCCAGACAAGATTTGAAAATTCAGTGACACGGAGATGCATTCACGCTGTGCAGGAGAGACACCGCGTGTTTTGAAGTGGCTGCAATACACACCTCGGGCAGAGACTGGCTCCTCCAGCCCTCAGGTGCATCAGCTGGATGTTATCAGCGTTAGTTTCAATGGCTTTCCTCCCAGGAGTACTCTCCATAATGTCAACAATAAAAATGGACTAATTCAGGCAATAAAAATCTAACTTTCTCTTTAAGAGAAAGTTAGAATCACATCGTATAATAATAATTTTTGCAAGAGCCAACGATGCATTGATTGTGCTGTGTAATAGCCAGGATAAAGGAACTGCTGATTCATTCATTCTGGCTTTTGTTTTCTTTTATCTCCTAGCTCAGTGGTTCTCAACTTGTGGGTCGAGACCCCTTTGGGGGTCCAAACGACCCTTTCACAGGGGTCGCCTAAGACCATCGGAAAACACATATATAATTGCATATTGTTTTTGTGATTAATCACTATGCTTTAATTATGTTCAATTTGTAACAATGAAAATACATCCTGCATATCAGATATTTACATTGCGATTCATAACAGTAGCAAAATTACAGTTATGAAGTAGCAACGAAAATAATTTTATGGTTGGGGGTCACCACAACATGAGGAACTGTATTAAAGGGTCGCGGCATTAGGAAGGTTGAGAACCACTGTCCTAGAAGCTGAGCTCATCTCACCTAAGAGCAAGCAGGGAGATGGCCTATTGCAAAGGGCTTTAATGTTCCAAATTGAAGAAGTGCAAAATTCGTCATTGGTCAATAACAGATGTGTAGATGCAGCTCAAAAAGTGAAAACATTAAAGGGTGTTTTCTCCCAGCAGGTTGCCATGGACTACTCACTCCTTGGCGACAGTGAGAGAGGAAAGGGACACTCAGAAAGAGAAGATTAAGAAACTTCCAGAGTATAGCCCAAACCCTTTGATTCTCCAGGGATTTTCTCCAACTCCATACCCCTCTCAGCAGCTGTTGTTTCCATATACACTGGGACATGAAGTCAGATCAGGAACTTACAAAAGCAAAAGTTGATTGTAGGTGCGTTTCTGTGAGACTCCCTGAAGTCCCATCTTATGTGATTCCATATCGACTACTTTTCTCTCTATACTTTCCAAAGTGTTTTTTTCTCTTAACATTAATTAAAATATTTGCTCATAGTTGACTTCCTATCCCTATAAAAAAGGCATAAACTTTGAGTAATCTCTAAGTTTTAAAAAAAGATAG
This sequence comes from Myotis lucifugus, assembly GCF_000147115.1. Classification (NCBI taxonomy): domain Eukaryota; kingdom Metazoa; phylum Chordata; class Mammalia; order Chiroptera; family Vespertilionidae; genus Myotis; species Myotis lucifugus. The sequence continues at coordinate 5,691,292 of NW_005871069.1, forward strand.
ATACATTACATGTAATGTAATTTACATCTGTGCAAAATGAGAGCGTCTCAGCAGTTTGATAGTCAACATGCTATGCACCTTACTGACTAGGACACTTGCCAAATGCCAGTAGCAATGTCCAAAGGTGCATGACAACAGGGAACGATGGGGCCCTGGCACAGCAGTGAACCCTTCTCTGCAGCTTCACTTTCCAACACGCAGGAAATTGACTGAGTCCAAAAACATTGAATGAAAAGTTCCAGAAATAAACATTTCATAAGTTTAAATTGCAGG
>NW_005871069.1:5691843-5713849 GCF_000147115.1 Myotis lucifugus
GAAGACTTCAGAAAGTATCGCTGAAGCAAGACAAGCAAGACATTTACTGTAATAACGGGGTGGTCACACAAGTTCAGAAATAGGTTTGCAATGAAATATATAAAAATTACTGGGAAGATGGGGTGGGGGAGCGGGCATGAGAGAGAGCGCGTGCACATTCACTAACTTTTATTACAGTATATTGCTGCAGTTGTGCTATTTATTGTTAGTTATTGTTAAGCTCTTATTGTGCCTAATTTATAAATTAAACTTTATCACAGGTGTGTGTATAGGAAGAGGCACAGGCTACATGGAGTCAGTGCTGTCCGCAGCTTTAGGCTTCCTCTGGGGTCTGGAATGTCGCCTCTGCAGATAAGGTGGACGACTGTGTAGATTTTCCTTAAATGTCAATGTCACTTGTAGGTCAACAACCAAATTGTCTATGTGACTCTCTGACAGAGGATTTAGCTTCATTCAAGAAAAATGGATGAAGTAAAGGAACAAGTAATTTTATTTCACAGCAAAGGTTTGGAAAATTCCAACACAGAACATTTCACTAATTTAACAATCAATTACTAAGTGTCCATGCCCCTTCGAAAGGGACAGAGGTCTTGAGCTGGCACTGGACTTGGAGCAAGCACTTCTCGCGGCACCCCTCTGTCCTGAGAGGGGTGTCACCTTCTCGGCCCCACCCGTGGACAACTTGGGACTGCAGTGCAGAGCACTCGGAGCTCAGCAGCGTCCAGCAGGCCTGTCTGGCTCTGCTTGCCCCTCCCCATGTCCAGCCCACCTGACCCTCTGACAGGCCACCCATGGCCATGCTAAGGTATCAGTTATGTTTATCTCAGCCTCCTTCTCTCAAAGCTCCTCTGTCTTCCTCTCTCAACATTCACTCGTTCATTCATCCAGCAAACATTCATTGAGCACCTACTCTGTGTGAGAGTGCTGTGAATAAAAGTAACATGAGCTGATGGCAAAGGAGCCCTCATTTACTTTGGGAGGCAGAGGAGGGAAGGAGCTGGGCACTGTTTTGAGGATGGGGTTTTGAGCTGGCATCTGAAGAGCAGGTAGCAATTAACTGGCTGACAGACTGGGAGGTGGTCCAGGCCCAGGAAGGATAATTTGCCAAGACCCTCAGAAGGCAAGGAGTATTATTTCTCTTTTCTTTTCCTAACTCTGACTTACCTCTTATAAGTAACCCCAACAAAAGAGCTTGGGCGGGGGGGGGGGGGGGGGGGAGTGTTTGGGAGGAAACACACACACACACACACACACACACCAAAAAAACTTCATCTACAAGAACTGAAATTCTTGCATCTTGAGCAAATGTTATCCAGAAGTGAGTTCAGCAAGCGAGCACTGTCACACCCGAGAACACAGGGTCCGGGAGGTGTGGTGTGGACCGGTGTGCTTTCCTTTCTTCTTTTAGCATGGGAGCCAGGCCTCTGACTGCCAGGCAACCGGCTTCAGCAGGGCACAGGCCCCCAACTGGGGACTAAATTTTCCAGCTTTCTTTGTAGTCAGGCGTGTCCAAATGACTATGTTCCAGTGGGATTTAAGCGGAAATGAATGTCTGTTCTTTTAAAGAAAATTGCTTGTTTTCTATTTCCGCTCCCTTGGCCTTTCCATGTCCTAACAGAACATAGGGTCACCGGGAAGCCTTGGTGCAGAGCCACTTCCCAAGCTCAGCCTGTTCTGTGAGAGACATACACAGCACAGTCTTGTATTCTGGGGTCTCTTTAAGTTAGCCTGCTCCCTCATTAACACTGGAGTGGTTATCTTGTTTTGTTGTTATAATGCTAACCAAAACAAAAGTCATAACCCAACTCATAATGGCAACATAAAGAAATCTGATTGCATAAAAATTGGGTAGGTTAGCAAACACCACAAGCAAAATCAAATGCCAAATGCCAACACTGGAAGCAATCTTTGCAGTACACAGCAGACTGAAGGCTCCCATTAGTACATTTAATAAGGGTATATTATCTGTCAGGCACCATGCGGAGTGCCGTGAGGGCCGCACAGTCACCACTGACTTGCTCTGTGACTTGCTCCGTGAGCAGCTGGGCAGGTGAGCCCTGGATGAGGGCAAGTAACTAAGACGATAAGTAGGGCTGAAATCCACTGCCTGCTCTCCAAGCCCTGTGCCCTAGTGCAGGGTGGTGCCCACATGAGGAGGGGGCGCCTTTCCTAATTTTTACAGAGGCACCTTATGGACTAGCATCCTGAAACAGGATAACTGCTTAGCAAAGTGCCTGCAGCAAGTGCTCAATGCAGGTTAACAATTAAAATCCACATTAGCATTATTGTTCTCATTCTCCAAATGAGAAAATTGAGGCTTAGAGAAGCTAAGTGATTTGTCTATCATGGACTTAATGCAAAGATTCCTATAAACACACTGGTGGCCCGGTGCACAAAATTCATGCACTTGGGGGGGGGGCGTCCCCCAGCCTGGCCTGTGCCCTGTCACAGTGCGGAACCCTGCGATCCATCGCCCCAAAGAGGTAGGCCCCGCCCATCCATCTGGGGCTCCTCGATGGTAGGCCAGAGCCAGGGGAGGCCTGCGAACCCTGGGGCCAGGCCACAGCAGAGGCCTGTGGAACCCCGGTGCAGGTGCACAGAGGCCCCCGCTGCGGCCCTACCCCTGCCCCCAACCTGACGCAGCAAGACCCAGCCCACCTGCACCTGTTGCACATGCAGCCTGCTGATCGGTCATTAGGCATTTCAACCAATTTGTATATTACCCTATTATTAGTATAGATAACAAAAAGTCAAGCAATTCAATAATAATGCACAAAGGACATTATTCATAGAAAAAGAACACACATCAAAACATATATGAAACTAGGGGCCCAGTGCATGAATTCGTGCACCTTGAAAGGAACTGTGGGCCATGAGGCTGCAGTGGGCACAGGGGTAGGTCTCGACCCATCCTCTGCACCCCACCTGGCCCCTCCCACCGCAGCCCCTGGTCCCCTGTCTGTCAGCAGCCCCACTCCTGCTGCTGCCGCTCCCACATGCTGATGGTGCGGGTGCTCCTTGCACCCGCTTATGGTGCGGAGTGATTGGGGCCGGTGCCAGCAGCAGGTGTGAGCAGACGCTGCTGCCCTGATCACCCCTCAGGAGCAGGGGGAGGTGGAAAAGCCTTCAGGGGTGATCAGGGCCAGCAGATGCTGCTCACACCCACTGATGGCACCAAACTATCAGGACCAGCAGCGGGTATGAGCAGGGCCAGCACTGGCAGCAGGTGCAAGTGCCAGGTGGGACTGCAGAAAAATTAAAGAATTTTCAATAACCACCAGAGACTCACCCCAATGACAGCGATCGGCGTCCTGCCTTCATCTGGCACCCCCACTCACCTGCTCCACCATTCTGTCATTGCCGACACCCGCCATGTTTTGCGTGTGCCCCCTGGTGGTCAGTGCACGTTATAGTAACCAGTTGTTTGGTTGTTCAGTTGTTCGGTTGTTCTGCTGTTCGGTCTATTTGCATTTTAGGGTTTTATATATATACTAGAGGCCCGGTGCACAAAAATTTGTGCACTCGGGGGGGTGGGGAGGGGGGTCCCCCAGCCCGGCCTGTGCCCTCTCGCAGTCTGGGACCCCTCGGGAGATAACGACCTGCTGGCTTAGGCCTGCTCCCGGGTGGCAGAGGGCAGGCCCAATCCCTAAGTGCAGCCCCTGGTCAGGCTCAGAGCAGGGCCGATTGGGGAGTTGGGGCGCCGCCCCGTCATGCACAGAGCAGGGTGGATCGGGAGGTTGCGATGCCACCCTCAGTCACGCTCAGGGTAGGGCCGATTGGGGGGTTGGGGCACCGCCCCCTGTCACACTCAAGGCAGGGTTGATGGGAGGTGCAGCGCCCCCTGTCACACACATGAGCCACAGGGCGATCAGGGGGTTTGGGTGCTGCCCCCTGTCACGCTGATCCCGGTGCCAGGAGCCTCGCTGCTCCGCTGATCCCGGTGCTGGGAGGCATATTACCCTTTTACTATATAGGATAGAGGCCTGGTGCATGGGTGGGGGCTGGCTGGTTTGCCCTGAAGGGTGTCCTGGATCAGGGTGGGGGTCCCCACTGGGGTGCCTGGCCAGCCTGGGTGAGGGGCTGAGGGCTGTTTTCCGGAAGCGAGTGACTGAAGCTCCTAACCGCTCCTTGTTTTCTTTCTTTTTTTTTTAATTCTGGGCCAGCTTTAGCTCTGAGGCCTCGCTACTGAAAACATCGATACAATGTTGCGGTCCGGCTAGCTTTCAGTCCGGCTGGTTTCTGGGATTTTGTTTAGCTTCTTATTTGCAACATAGTACATAGTTGCTTAGAGTTGCAGCTGAGAGGCCGGCAAGTTAGGCGGGGAACGTTGGAGTTCGCAGTCACTGGAGCAAGCAAGCCTCCCTGCTCGCTTCAGTGCATGGCTGCCGGCCGCCATCTTGGCTGACAGTTAATTTGCATAAGGATATGCTGATTAGCCAATGGGAAGGGTAGCGGTCGTACGCTAATTACCATGTTTCTGTTTTATTAGTGTAGATAGATTACTAAAATTTAAAGCAGCAAGGTAAAATAATAAATAAGATATTTTTTATTTATCATATTAGCAAACTTTGTTTATATTCAGTCTTGATAAGGGCTGGGAGAAAAATCACACTGTTGATTGGCCTATATATTGGCCCCAGGCTTCTTTCTACTGAGAGTTTCAGAATTCTTGAATCTCAGGGCTCTGATCTCAGAACACTGGTGTGTGAGGCCAGCTGGCCTGGTCCCACGCAGCCTCGGCTGTCAGTGGTTCATCATTGAGGACAGGTTTTCTCTGAGGTTTTCATATTCATTTTAGTTACCAAGGAATTTTTACCATCTCAGAGCTTAAAAATAAGAAAAAGAGTGCTTCATTTTCTACTTTGTATATGATTTATTTTGGCTATTGGGCGATGAGATGTAAACTTTCAAATAATTGCCTTTAAACAACAACAACAAAATGGTAAATGAGTATTTAAAATCATTCTATATAAATCATTCACTCCTTTCCCTCTTAAAAGAGGCTACACAACAACATGATTTAATTTTTATTGAAGACTCAGGTTCATCGTTATTGAATATCAGTCACTCTGCCATCAGAACTCAACACCAAACTGTTTTATCTGATCTACAAGCCCAAACAGCCTAAGGGGACTAATTAATAGATGGTGTTAGGACATCCGGGTGGCCTTCTGGAAAAATAAAATTGAAGCCTTATCTCACACCCAGATGAGTCACAGTGGAACAGAGATTTGAATGTAATAAAAGAAACTGCAAAAGAACTAGAAGGAGAACTGCTTCCTAATTTCAGAATGCGGAAGCCTGACAACTATGATGCAACACCCAGAAGCCCTTAAATAAGATGATGTAAAATGACATCTGCAGAGTAAAAATAAAACAAAACACTACAAAGTCATAAGAGAATATTGGGAAAAATTATAACTCATATTACAGACAAAGGCTCAATCTCCCCCAAATATAAGGAGCTCTAGAAAATAATGAAATTACTAATTTTTGTTATTAATAACTATTTACTAATAATTACTAGTAACTTTATTACTAGTAATTATTAATAAGTCCTTAATCCATGCTTTAACTATGATCAATGGCAGTACACTTCATTCTCAGGTTATCAATTTAAAAATTAAAAATAGTCATATAAAGCTAGCTATCACTTAGTGCTTTATGCACATGATCACTTTTAATCTTTTTAACAATTTCAGCTGCCATCTTACTCATGAGAAAATCAAGACTCAGAGATTCTTACTGGTGGTTCTATTCCCTAAGCTTCATAAGCAGCAAAACTGAGACCTGAGCCCAGGTCTCTTCAATTGCAGAAACCAGACACCTGGGACATGCTGCTCTAGGGCCCAAATGCTTCTGAGGCTGCATTCTCGGTCTGCGGGGGGATCTGCTTTAGGAGGGTAGATCTAACTAGCTTCCCACGATGATTTTCTATGTATTCAAGTTCACTCCATTTTCACCTTCCAACTCTCTATTATGGATTAAAAAATCCCCCCTCCCCCCAAAAAACTTCCCTTCTTTAAAAAAAAAATTATGTATACAAACACATTTATAAGAAGTGTTCCTTGATTATTTCTGCCCCTTGTATGCTCTTTGCTCCTCAGCATGGCTGTCAACTGTCTCCCGCTGCCCCTGACTTTCTGGGGGGTGCTACAGGCACACACCTACTGGTCCAGGCCCGCATGACAGTCCTCTCCAAAAGAGACAAGGACAAGGAGCAGGACTTATGACTTGAAAAAGATTTTGATATTTCTGTTTTAATCCTCAACTGAGGATATATTTTCATTGATTTTTAGAGAGAGAGGAAAGAAAGAGAGTAAGAAAAAAAATCAATGTGAGAGAGAAATAATGATCAGGTTGCCTCCCGTACTTGCCCTGACTGGGGATCAAACCTGCAGTCTAAATATGTGCCCTGCCCCGGGATGGAACCACAATCTTTTGGTGTACAGCAGGACGCCCCAATCAACTGAGCCACCCAGCCAGGGCAACACTTTGGTTTTTGATGGCTCTCTCTAATCTCCCCAACTGGAGAATCACTGCTTTATCATTTATGTGTATCTATAAAGCAATATTTTCTCTCATTTTAAAAGTTTTGAGTAGGTAATTATGCTCCCAAACTCAAGGGTCAGGGTAATGGGGTGAGGGGCAGAATGGAGGTTATACAGCCTGAGGTACCCCACCCTAGAGAGTCAGACTCCATGGGGGTGGGGCCAAGGAATCTGTATTTTTTTAAAATATATTTTTATTGATTTCAGAGAGGAAGGGAGAGGGACAGAGAGATAGAAACATCAATGATGAGTGAGAATCATTGAATGACTGCCTCCTGCACACCCCCTATTGGGGATCGAGCCCACAACCCAGCATGTGTCCTTGACCGGAATCAAACCTGGGACCCCTTCAGTCTGGAGGCTGATGCTCTATCCACTGAGCCAAACCGGCTAGGACAGGAATCTGTATTTTAACAAGCTCTACCACAGACTGGGAAATACTGATTGAAAAATTAGGTCAATACAGCTTCAATTTCAGCCTGGCTGAGTGGGGTTGACCCAAGTAATCATAGAGTCAGGAAGCAGCCATAGGTCAAGTTTATCATCAAAAACTATCTATGGGGTACCTATTATATGAAAGGCAATTACCAATCTTAAAAAGTTGAAAAAAAAGTAAAGGGCTCCAGGATAGAAAGGCTGTGGGGACTGAAATTAGAAGAATGAATCTGGGTTCCACTGGAGGTTGGCTAAAAAGAGGGGCAGTAAACCAGTAAAATGCATCTGAAGCTTATACAAAGGTTTTATATGTAACGAAGGCTAGCAAACTGCCGAAGCCATGGATATTATAAAATCAGCTCATCTGTGTGTTTGTCAGACAGGCCGAATTAGGATCATAGATATATCTTTTATATCTATCTATCTATATATGTCTTTATTGATTTCAGAGAGGAAGGGAGAGGGAGAGAGAGGAACATCAATGATGAGAATCATTGATCATCTGCCTCCTGCATGCCCCCTACTGGGGATGGAGCCCGAAACTCGGGCATATGCTCTTGATCAGAATTGAACCTGGGACCCTTCACTCTTCAGGCTGACACTCTATCCACTGGGCCAAACCAGCTAGGGCTCATAGATATATCTTGACCTGCCCACTACATCTGAGGAAGAGAACTGACTTTTTAACTTAAAAAAAATATATATATGTTTTTATTGATTTCAAAGAGAAATATCAATGTGAGAATCAATTGGCTGCCTCCTGTACGCCCTGTCCTGGGGATCCAGCCTGCAACCCAGGCATGTGCCCTGACCGGGAATCAAAAGCTCTGTGCACAGGACAACACTCAACCAACTGAGCCACACTGTCCACGGCGGTAATTTTTTTAATTTATTGATTCATTCATAGCAAAACATGATAAGACATGGGAACAATGCATTAGGAAAAGCATGGAGGGTGCTGGGGTTGTGGCTGGTTCAGTGGAGGAATGAACGCCCTTCATTCAGGCTGGAGAGCCAACACGATCCACTGTGTACACTGGGGAAGTCTTGGCCACAGCAGAGAGGCAGGAGGATCCACGAGGCAGTTAAATTGTCAAGTTATGTTAGCCATAGGTCACTGTCTTCTCAATCTTTTCAACATTATGAAGTGTTGGGCAGTGACTACTGCTTCATTTGCAGCCCCAGGTCTGTCTTTTTAAGATAGGAGAAGAATTAAATCTTTATAAGAAAACTTCAGTCTCCATGGACATCATCTGCATGATTGGTGAGGATTTGCAAGTTAGCATATTTTACAGATAAGTCTTCCTCCTCTGAAAGCCCAACTTACCCTTAAAAGACAAGATTATTGCAGTATTCTCAAGCCAGATACAGTGACCTTGACAACTGTAAGCCTGTAGCCTAGGTCCCTTGGTCCTCTGGGTCATTTTGGGTGGAAACTCCTCCTTGTCTGAAGCTATGTGGGAGTAGGGACTCATGGTTTATCCTGTTTGTTTGGAGCCAGGGACAGGGTCTGTCCTTCTCAATAACTATTTCTTGAATTTATAAATGAACCGGGTTATAAACTCACCTGAAATATTTGCTGGAAATATTTTGAAGAGCGTGAAAAACACTTGACAGGATTGGGGTCAGGATTTCACAGGCGGCATCCAGCGGCAGTAGTCAGGGCACAAGAATCCTTGCTCTGTCCCGTTTTGAATGTAATCTTGGATTATGTCTTCACAAATTTACAACAGATCCTAAGGATTACTTCGGATGGCTTCTTGAATCAACCTTTGTGAATAACAGCCAAATCTATCAAATGGGGCAATTATGTGCCTTTTTCCATTCCCATGTAAGTTGCAGTTTGTCATGATGGTTAAAACTGTTTTACTAATGTAGAAATTTGTCTTCATCTTAATTTTAAAATAAGCACCATTAAGCTGAGCATCACTGTTACTAAGCTGATCATTAGTTGAGGAATTTATTTTCAGTTTTGGATCAGCTTACAAAATGAGCTGCCTCTCCCAGGATCACTTACAGAGTTTGGACTTTATCTTTTTCTTTTATTTATTTCAGAGAGGAGGGAGGAAGGGAGAGAGATAGAGATAGAGATAGAGATAGAGATAGAGATAGAGATAGAGATAGAGATAGAGATCCACACCGGGGATCAGCCCACAAGCCAGAGTATGTGCCCTGACCAGGAATCTAACCATGACCTTCTGGTTCATCGCTTGATGCTCAACCACTGAACCACGCTGGCCAGGCTGGACTTTATCTTAAGAGCAGTGGGAGCCCTAGCTGGTTTGGCTCAGTGGATAGAGTGTCAGCCTGTGGACTGCAGGGTTCCGGGTTCAATTTTGGTCAAGGGCATGTACCTGGATTGCAGGCTTGATCCCCAGCCCTGGTCAGGGTGCATGTGGGAGGCAACCAGTCGATGTCTCTCTCATATTGATGTTTCTTTTTCTGTCTCTTCTCTCCCTTTCACTCCATTAAAAAAAAAAAAAAATCAATGGAAAAATACCTCGGGGTGAGGATTAACAAAAACAAAACAGGGGCCACGGGGCCGGAGGGTCCCGCGACTCCCGGGGGCGTGCGGACGGGGCGGATGCGGGACCCTCGGAGGCGGGGCTGTGGGAAACGGCGAGAGACTATGAGGAGCATGTGGAGTGCCAGGAGCTGCTCGAGGACCAGGTGGAGGTGGGGGCCCGGCGAAAGAGAAGGACGCGGGCCTGGTGGCGGAGGCCGAGGCAGTGGCTGCTGGCTGGATGCTGCACTTCCTCTGCCTCTCTCTCTGCCGGGCCTTCCGCGATGGCCGCTCCGAAGACTTCCACCGGCCCGGGACAGCGCCGAGGGTGAGTCGCGGCGGCCGAGGCCTGGTCTGCAGCGCTGTCCCCGGTCCCCCTGGCGGGGGAGCGGAGGGACCCAGGCTCTGAGCCCTTGGCGGGCATCTCGCATCCGCCTACTATCAGCTTCCCAGTTTTTCTCTGATTCTGAGTTTTTCTGAGAAAAGTGGGGGGAAAATACCTTTAAATTTGATACAGAATTAAATGTGTTAAAATTGTCAACGTGAGAAACATTCAAACCTGTAGAGCAGCGGTTCTCAACCTGTGGGTCGGGACCCCTTTGGCAGTCGAATGACCCTTTCACAGGGGTCCCCTAAGACCATCCTGCATATCAGATATTTACATTATGATTCATAACAGTAGCAACATTACAGTTGTGAAGTGGCAGCGAAAATAATTTTATGGTTGGGTCACAACATGAGGAACTGTATTTAAAGGGCCAGAAGGTTGAGAACCACTGCTGTAGAGGATTTTTATGACTTTATTTGAGCCGAACTGACAATTGCTGGGAAGCAAAATCTAAAGGGATTGAGAAAAATGCTCTGGAAAATGGCAGTTCTGCACCTTATGTTGTACATTAGAAGCAAAGGGAAAGTCGTAATTGGTTTAAGTGAAATCCATTCGTGACAGATTAGGGAGGCGGGAGAAAGCGAGGCGGGGGAAATTGCTGGGATTGGCTAAAAAGTGAAATGATAGGCACATGCTTCTTTAATCCGCTGGGCGAGGATTGTAGTCCGCCCTGGTGCCTAGGTTACACCCTGAGGGTCTGGAAAAAAGGAAAGATACCCTGACCTTCCAAAGGCACGTGGTCTTCGGTGCGAGAAGACAATGGGCTCGATTAAAGCAAAGGTTGACTTGTCAGGGACGATTGTAGCCTAGGACAAGCCTGCTTTTAGTTAGAAAGTTTCCATTTCAGACCATCCTTTGTGGTTATTTAGGTCCCTTGAGTGTGTGAGGCCGCCACACAGGCCTCCCTGGGCTTGTCATTCGCGAAATGCACAAAATCACACGTAGCCCGGTGTCCAATATCTTTTGTCTTTGTTGGTGCTTGTATTTGTTTTTCTTTCTACTCGGGGATTCCTGTGAGGCCGTCAGTCCCCAGTCTCCATAGCCTCCAGGTGACGTGGGCCTGGGTGTTTTCTGCTAACTTGGGAGCTACCTAAGCCTCATTGGCTTCGGAGTAAAAGTGACGGCCCTTGAAAGGTGCTGCCTAGACGTGCACGCACAGCTTTTAACTGCTGAACAAAGACCCAGATCCACTGAGAAGGCCAGCCTGGCTTTCTTGAATGCCAACAGAAAGATGTGTTACCCGACTGAAGGGGTCCCTTTGCCTGCGCTCATCAAAGCCCTGTAAGTCAGGAACAGGAGCCTGCCGCAAAGAAAGCAAGGGTTTCATTCTAGATTAGCGGTTCTCAACCTTCCTAAGGCCACGACCCTTTAATACAGTTCCTCATGTTGTGGTGACTCCCAACCATAAAGTTATTTTCGTTGCTGCTTCATAACTAATTTTGTTACTGTTATGAATTGTAATGTAAATATCTAATATGCAGAATGTATTTTCATTGTTACAAATTGAACATAATTAAAGCATAGTGATTAATCACTATAACAATATGTAATTATATATGTGTTTTCCGATGGTCTTAGGCAACCCCTATGAAAGGGCCGTTCCACCCCCAAAGAGGTCTCGACCCACAGGTTGAGAACCGCTGCTCTAGAAGGTGGCGCAAGCCCAGAGACAAGTGAGCTAATTTAATGCTCAGAGACCTGGCTCCTGATGGCTTCCAGGGAATGGGTTCTTTAGGGGGAAACCATTATGCATGGTGACTAAGGGAGTTAGGGTCCTGGCCTCTGTTTGACTGGCTGACACTAGGGTAGGGGTAGCTGACCAGCGTAGCGTGTTCAGTCCTGATGCCAGCCATGGCTTGGATTGGTATGGTTTCACTGCTTTCATGGGCCTGGAGCTCAACCACAGCTGAGGCCCACCTGTTAACTCCAGTTTGATTGAAACTCTCTGTGGTCAGTGCTTTGTTCCTAAGATTATTGTATTTGATACAGACCAGAACCTTATTGTCTTGTGGGTTCGATTCCCAGTCAAGGGCACCCACCTGGGTTGCAGGTTGGATCCCCACCATCATTGGCCGTGTGGGAGGCAACCAATCAGTGTGTCTCTCTCACAATGATCTTTCTCTCTCTCTCTCTCTCTCTCTCTCTCTCTCTCCTCCCTCTCCTTCTCTCCCTCTTTCTCTCTCTCCCTTCCTCCCCCTCCCCCTCCTTCTCCTTCTCCTTCTCTCTCTCTCTCTCCCTCCCTCCCCCACACCCTTCCACTCTCTCTAAAAAAATCAATGGAAAAAATATCCTCACTCCTTGGGTAAGGATTTAAAAAAAAAAAAAAAGAGCCCAGCGAGCATGGCTCAGTGGTTGAGTGTCACATATGAACCGGGAGGTCACGGTTCAATTTCCGGTCAGGGCATTTATTTGTACTAATCTCAAATATCTGAATGCCCACCCAGATGTTATGCTAAACAGTGAGTATATACAGTGGTGAGTAAACCATAATCCTGGACCTCAGTGAGTTCATTACCATATAGCAATGAAAGACAAATCACTGAACAACTAAAGTAAAAATGTGGAGGAAACCTAAAAAGATGAGTATAGAATGCTATGGAAGCATATAACAAAGAAGCATTGCCCTAACTGCTTTGGTTCAATGGATAGAGTGTCGGCCTGCGGACTGAAAGGTCCCAGGTTCGATTCCGGTCAAGGGCATGTACCTTGGTTGCAGGTACATCCCCAGTAGGAGGTGTGCAGGAAGCAGCTGATCGATGTTTCTCTCTCATCGATGTTTCTAACTCTCTATCCCTCTCTCTTCCTCTCTGTAAAAAATCAATAAAAATTTATTAAAAAAAAAAAAAAAAAGAAGCATTAAGACCTAACAGGGCCATTATACTTCACCTGGCGCTTACCTGGTATATATAAAACTCAAAAAGCAGTTCTGCAGCCACTAAGCAGATAAGACAAATACATTTCCTCAATTCTAAAATGCCTTAATATTACACTAAAATTTAAATAAAATTTAAACCAAATTCATTTAATATTTATTGGACATGTACTTCTAGCCAGTGTTAGGGACTAATGACTGAATGAAGAGATAGCCAACTGGTCCCTGCCCCTCAGATGGTTTTAGGCACAAATTAAAAAGTTATGCAAGTGACTAATTAAAATTTTAATGAGTCCCACAGTGGATAAGTAACACATAGGAGCAAAGTAACAGAAAAACCTAATCTGTCAAGAAGAAAATCAGACCCCTTCTGTATTCATTTCCCCCCATATTCAGTTTAGTCAACTGTGGTCACTGCAGATATCCTGCTTACCATTGCCCTTCTGAACAAGGAAAACCTACTATGATTGAACTTGGCTGCCTGCTCTTTCCATACCTGTGACCAACACTTAACTGAAACCTTGACAGAAGTAATATAAAATATTTCCTATAACATTAAGAGTTTTAAAATATAAAATGTTTCCAGATAATGACTAGACACATTTTATAATTTGGGTCTAAATCTCCCTATTCATTAGAGTGCTACATGTGAAAGTAGTTTTAAATATTTATTATTCTACATGTGAAATACTAGTTTTATTTTACAAGTGTTTATTGTTGTAATTTTGTTCTGATATTTTTAAAATTGCCAACAAATAGCCCTGGATATTTTGGCTCAGTGGATAGAGCATCGGCCTGCGAACTGAAGGGTCCCAGGTTCAATTCTGGTCAAGGGCACATGCCTGGCTTGTGGGCTTGATCTCTAGTGAGGGACATGCAGAAGGCAGCGATCAATGATTCTCTCTCATCATTGATGTTTCTATCTCTCTCCCTCTCCCTTCCTAAAACAAAACAAAACAAAACAAAACAAAACAAACAAACAAAAAAAGAGTAGTGGGAGCCACTAAAGAGATGAAAGCAGGAGAGGGTTTATGACTTTTACAGAATCATTATGAGAGTGGTATGTAGAGAGGATTGATTGGACAGTGACAAGAGGAAGCAGGGAGGCCAATTAGAAGCCAACTTCAATAATCCAGGAGACAGATGATGGTGGCCTAAACCTTGGTGTTGCAAGTAGGACAGAAAGAGTGAAGGGAGAAGAATTTCTGGTTTCTGACTTAGATACCTGGGTCAAGGGTAGAATGGGCCCTTCAGAGAGATATGGAATACAGAAGGAGAAATAGACTTTAAGAAAATTATGATGACCTGCTTAGACATGTTGTACTTGAGGTGAATTGTAAGAAAATGAAAAAAAAATATCCAGTAGGAGTTATTTACTTGGCCAGGAGCACATGGAAGAGATCTGGATTAGAGTCACCAGCACTTTCTTTAGAAAGAGACAAAAACTCACCTGTATCAATCAATCAGCTCAAGCTGCCAAAATAAAGTACCAGTACCATAGACCGACTGGCTTAAACAACAGAAATCGATTTCTTTGTATATCGGAGCTAGAAACTCAGGATCAAGGTGTCAGTGGGGTTGGTAGCTCTGAGGCCTTTCTCCTCGGCTTGTAGATGGCTGTCTCCTTCCAGTATCTTCACATGGCTTCTCTCTGTGTGTGCATGTATGTCTGTCCTGACCGCTTCTTAAAGGACAAAGTCACATTGGGTTAGGGCCCACCCTGATGACCTCATTTTACTTCAAAAATATTTTAAAATATTTTTATTAATTTCAGGGAGGAAGGGAAAGGGAGAGAGAATCATTCATTGACTGCCTCCTGCAACCTCCTTACTGGGGATTGAGCCTGCAACTTGAGCTTGTGCCCTGACTGGGAATTGAATCGTGACCTTCTGGTTCATAGGTCGATATTCAACTACTAAACTATACTGGCCAGGCCCTAATGAACTCTTTAAAGACCCTATCTCCAAATAGATAGACCCCATCTCTCTAGCAGGGGCTAGAATATCAACATATTAATTTGGGGGTGGGGTGGGGGACATGATTTAGCCTATAACAAACACCATCCTAAGTTATTAAATGAAAAGAAAATCTGTTGGCTAACGAAATCAGGAAGTTCAAGGGTAGGGGGTAAAGGAGGATTCTGGATGAAAGGATTCAAATCTTGGACCCAGGATGTTTTCACTTCTGTCACTTAACTTTACGTGGGGTCACCTGCATTCGTAGGCAGGCTCTCTCTCATGGTACCAAAAGTGGCCATTTCAGGACTACAATTTCTGCACAGAAAGCAACCCCTGTGAAGAAGGATAACCTGCAGAAGTCCTGATGAAGATCTTAAATGACCTGTCTGACATCACTCAGCACCTCAGATAGATCACAGGAGCAGTGAGAAGCTCACAGGCCGGCCTATCCTCAAGGACCAGGGATAATGAGCTTTTCCTGTAGGGCTATTAAACAGGCCATCACAGCTACAACAAACCATGCCCACTGCAGATTCTAAAGCAGTGATGGCGAACCTTTTGAGCTTGGCGTGTCAGCATTTTGAAAAACCCTAACTTAACTCTGGTGCTGTGTCACATATAGAAATTTTTTGATATTTGCAACCATAGTAAAACAAAGACTTATATTTTTGATATTTATTTTATATATTTAAATGCCATTTAACAAACAAAAATCAACCAAAAAAAAATGAGTTCGCGTGTCACCTCTGACACGCGTGTCATAGGTTCGCCATCACTGTTCTAAAGCCATAGAGGGAGCTGTGGCAACCCATGAAGAATGTGTAGAAGAAAAATAAGAGGGATGAAGTTAGGAACCTGAGGGAAGAAAACAGTGTTTGAAGGATGAGGTGAGACACAGATGTCCTTGAGGAAGATGTAGAAGGGAAAAGAAAACAGCCAGGACAGCAAGTTACCACAAATCCTAAGAGAAGGGACAGTTTTACATAATTTGCTACAGTCTTGATATGCTTAATTGTGAAGAGCTCGGGCACATCAATTAAAAAAGATACACAAACAGAAAAATGGGCAAAATATCAAAACAGGCAGTTCACAAAAAAGAAATTAAAATGACATATGACAAGGTACTGAAATTCATTCATAATGAAAATAATTTTGAGAAATATTGTTGTGCTTTTAAGATTGGCAAAAATAAAAAGACAAAGCCAGTGTGAGCGAAGGTGAAGGAAAGCAGGGGCACCGGCTGTGGTAGGACAGTGGCCTCGGGTAGCACTGTCAGAGTCAGACATTAAAGTCACACACACTCACCAGCCCAGCAAACCCCAGCTAGGGGTTTCCTGTCATAAGTAAATTAAGCCATCTTTTTTTAAAAAAATATTTTTTTTATTGATTTCAGAGAGGAAAGGAGAGGGAGAGAGAGATAGAAACATCAATGATGAGAGAGAATCATTGATCGGCTGCCTCCTGCATGCCCCCGACTGGGGATAGAGCCCGTAACCCAGGCATGTGCCCTTGACCAGAATCAAACCTGGGGCCCTTCAGTCCACAGGCCAATGCTCTATCCACTGAGCCAAACCAGCCAGGGCTAAGCCATCTTTTTAAAACAAGGAAATAATCCAAAGACACATAAAAAAGAAGTTAAATTCAAAATATTGCCCAACATGTAAGGAGAGACACAAACAAACTGGAGCAGACACTGGCTATGGGCCACTCACACAGCCATACCGGTGGGTCCTCACTGAGACCCCAGGAAAGGATTGCCAGGTGGGTAGAATTAGGCTCACGCAGGGACATCTGGGCTGTTTTGGAAAGTGATCCAACATATCTTCATGAACGTGGAAGGTGCAGAGCCATGCGAGTAGCACGGGCTTCACTTTTGTACACTGTGAAATGTGTACAGCTGTGTGGGTAAGCACCTCAGAACATTCTGGAGGAAAACAGAAGACACTGAGAGCCAGCAACTGCCTTTGCTGAGAGGAAAGAGGGGTAGGAAGTTGTAGGGTGAGACTTTTTCCATTTTTATACTTTTTTAAAAAGCTCTTTAATTTAGTCAAGCAATAAACAATGATTGAGCGTGCATTAGCGTCAGGCACTGCACTGGGCACTGGAGAAACACTGGAGGCGGTAACTAGGGCATGGGCTGCACAGCCAGGTGGCCTGGGGTTGAATCTCGACTGCACACTTAGGAGCAGGGAGATCACAGCAAAATTCCTTACTGCCTGCTGTTTGTAAGATGTGGGCTAATGGTTCTTATCTGATAGCATTGCTGTGAGAATTAAATGAGACAGTGCCAAGTATTTAGTACCTGTTCCTTAACTGTTAGCTCTAAAAAAAAAGTGAGGTCCCCATCTGGTAACACCCAGTATAGTGAGTACTGACCTGGAGAAGAGGAGTTGGTTCCTGGAAATAAGGGTCAGGTTGTTGGCTGAGCCATCCAGGCGTATGTGGGCAGCACCCAGCATGACAGCAGGGCTAGAGGGCCTTCTTGCCCAGAGGAGGGAGCAGTGGTGCACGTGTAACCTTCTCTTAAGGTGGCCCCAGGGCAGGGAGCTGTGCACAGCAAATGCTGAAGGAAAGCTGAAGACACTCTGGAAGCCTGGAGCAGAAGGAAGAGTCTGAGAAGTTAGCTGAGGAATGGGCTAATAGCCAGAGGCCAAGAAGCATTCCAGAGGAGCAGGGAGGGGCAGGGAGACAACGAAGAGCTTCAGGGGGAGGGGAGGGGATGCAGATCCATAATTGTTCAAAGGAATTGGTTGGAGCCCAATGTTTTGACTGATTGATTATTTTTTTCTGGATTAATTACGTGGAACGTCTGTGGTATCCCCAGATGCTTCAGGCTTCCACACTCCTCAGGATTTATCCCTTTTGCTACACTTCCTGTGCCTAGTGTTGCAGTGGGAAGAGGGTCATGAGCCTTGGGGTCCGATGCATGAGGCTGGGTTATCTCTGGGCCGTGCCCCTGCTTCTGAGACTCCCTGATTTGATTTTTGTCCCGCTTTGTACTTGCAGCTCACCCCAGTCTTCCCCGACCCCCAGGGGCTGAGCGGGTGACTGGCTGGGACAATTTGGCAACATCAGTATTAAGTATTGGAACAGGAGACGAATTCCAAATTGGTAGAAAGCTTACTGCTCTGGGAGAAAAGGGCTGCCTCAGTTTCTCATCCTCAGTTTCTCATCAACACTCAGTTAAAGGAACAAATGAATGGTCCCTCTGAGTTCTGCTTCAGTCCCCTGTAAGTCACAGCCTTTGAGGTATAGATGGGAGGAGACAAAGGCTCTTCAGTTGGCCCCTCATTGATGACACTGCCAGCTCTAAAATGAGAACCAATAGAGTGGTCGGAAATTGGAAATAAATTACAGCAAGTAAGGAATGAACTAATGGGTCCAGGTCTGGTCATTTCAGCATATTTTCTTAAATAATCTATCCTTTCCTCACCAAAACAATAAATTCACTAATTCATCTTATATATTTGACCTATGTGGTAGTTAGTCTCACCTCATTATTCTAAACTGCTCTTCAACTACAATTCAAGTTATCTTGTATCTTTTCTCACATCTTCTAGTTCCTGTTTCATCCCTATTTGCACCAGAGTTTACCTTTTATCTTAGTCTGATTTTTTGTTTCATAAAAGCCAAGCTTTCTTATGTCTCACTGAGAACAAAACAGATGTTTTCTAAAATTTTTTCCCATTAATCTAGTAAATTATTTTGAGTTGGGCTTTTCCTCCACATGTAAGTAATGCTTCTACTGTATTCTTTTTTGTTATAGAAAATTTTCCCAAGTCCCGTGTGTGTGTGTCCATGACTTTATACATCCTTGAGTGGGCTTATGTATATTTCATGTGGTATTTATTAGTAATTCTTTAATTCAATAAATACTATTTTTTTTAAAAAAATTTGATGTTTGTTTATCCTATGGTGGGCAAGGTGTTTAAAAAACAAAATTACATAAAAAAAGGATTTGTCTTTGCTCTGGCCCATGTGGTTCAGTTGGTTGGGCGTTTTCCAACGGCACATACCTAGGTTGCAGGTTTAACCCCGGTCAGGATGTATGCGGCAGGCAACTGATCAATGTTTCTTGCTCACATTGATGTGTCTCTTTCTCTCTCACTCACCCTCTCCTTTCCCCTCTCTCTAGAATCAATAAACATATTCCTGGGTGAATGTTTTTAAAAAATATATATTTTATTGATTTTTTTACAGAGGGGAAGGGAGAAGGATAGAGTTAGAAACATCAATGGGAGAGAAACATCAATCAGCAACCAAGGTACATGCTCTTGACTGGTGTCGAACCTGGGACCCTTCAGTCCGCAGGCCGACGCTCTATCCACTGAGCCAACCCTGTCAGGGCATGGGTGAATATTTTTTTAAAAAGAATTTGTCTTGAAAAAACCTCATGCAAGGTAGAAGACCAAGTAGGAGACATGAGCAGATTCCATTATTTCCACCTGTGGCTTTTTCATAGATGATACAGGTACACATGATGCCGAGATAGGAGGCCTGACTCTGTGCACAGCTCAGTGTTCTTCTAAGTTGGCAGCCATTAGAAGTTAAGAGCACTGAGGATATTTCCAATTTATATTAACATTTGCTTTCTCTGGAAATGTGTAAAAATACTAGCAAACACTAATGTGCCAATGTTTCTATGATGCTATAAATTAATGAGTGTAATACATTTTACATTCTGTTACATAATTTATTTTAAGTGACAGCATTCCATTATACTATAAATCACTCAGCTATTTCAAAGAAGAACAAAAATGTTATAAAATGTTAGTGAAAAATAAAGATTTTTTTGCATAGAATAATATCCCAAATGTTTATTTTCCAGTGATGAAAATATTGAACAGTCCATCCTTATTTTATACCGGCCGAGATACATTAATCAATTGCCTTGATTATATCTTTCTGTGAAAAGACATTTTGACAAAATACTATGGGGAACTTGTTTTTTAAAATTTGTTTAATCTTTAAAATAGAGATTTTAAAACATTATTATCATTTTGACATTAAAAAACACAGGCTATGACCAAGAATAGTTTTAATCTTGCCTAATTAAGATATGATTGAAAATAGAAAAGTAACTTCTAGATACCCCAGACAGACGCTGTAACAGCGGCAAAGAGCCACTAGGTGGCTCTGTCATTTTTAAATAAAACTGAAGACCGAAAAAGATAATGTATAGTTAAGGAACAAATACTGTACAGTATCTCTAGTAGGCAAAACCTTTAATCAAAGCAAGAAACAAAAATCTGCAATTATGGCCTCTCAGAATAATTTGGAGCTATTCAATTGAGAATTAGACTTAAAAATAACCCTACAAAACTGCAAAGTGTGTATGGGTAAGCAATTTGCTAAAAAATAAGGGAAGGTATATTCTTAAGGACACTAATTACTAAAGGGAAGGTTGTTCCAAATTTTTCCTAATTTATTGCCATCTAAGTTCCCAGCTTTTGTAGTTGTTGTTGTTAATCCTCACCTGAGGACATTTTTTCTATTGATTTTCAGAGAGCGTGGAAGGTAAAGGGAGAGACAGAGGGAGGGAAACATCTGTGTGTCTCATAGATTGGCAAGTGTGCCGCCAAGGTATGTGTCCTTGACTGGAATTGAACCCACGGACCTTTAGTCCGCAGGCTGACATTCTAGCCACTGAGCCAAACTGGCCAGGGTCCCAGCTTTTCTTTTGGACTTTCTCTATTTAGTTTAGACTGTTACCTTCAAGAAAAAATAAAAGTTAAACTTGGGCATTATATCTCATTAAAAATTACTTTCCAATTTCCTGGACTATCCTTGTCATCCTTATTAACACCCCAAGAGAATAACAGAACAAAACAACTTCATTTAGGGCTATATGGGGGGGGGGGGGGAGCCCATGCTTATCTAACTTAAGAAACATTTAGACCGTTAAATCAAAATACAATGAAGGCAATCACTATTCCACTCTATAGCATTTGTCAGGAGATTGAAAGAAATAGTGTGCTTTAAGAGTTGGCAAATAATTCCTTTCTGGTTCCAGAAAAGATGGGAAAATAGTTACATTGGAAGTGTGATTTGGGTCTCAGGTACCAAAATTTGCTAGTTAAGTAGTTCTAGATTTCATTTGCCCCCCTGAAGTTATCTGCAAAAGACGATCATTTTTCCCCAAGTACATAACTAATTTTCTCATGAAAA
Organism: Myotis lucifugus; assembly: GCF_000147115.1. Classification (NCBI taxonomy): domain Eukaryota; kingdom Metazoa; phylum Chordata; class Mammalia; order Chiroptera; family Vespertilionidae; genus Myotis; species Myotis lucifugus. The sequence goes on from NW_005871069.1 coordinate 5,712,719, forward strand.
TAAGTGCAAGCTGGGAGGTGTGTGGGTTCAGGATTAAGTACTCTGAGCTGCCAGTCTGCAACTGGCAAGTAGAGGAAAAAGGTTTCCTCTCCCCTCTTTCTTAAATGAGAATCTCAGACCTGTCTGAGATTAAGAACATATTTAGGGAGAGTTTTAATTTGTAAAAAAAAACCCCAACAATTTTCTTATTGTTGCTGGGAGCCAATAAATAATGATTTCGTGGCATGTGGTGTGGCTACAGGATTATACTGGTTTTGTTTGTTTTCCCAGGCGGGAACCGCATTTGAGAATTTACAGAAGTAGTTTGTAAAAGTACATTTTTACAAAAGTAACACGTAATTTGTGACCTCCTACCCCCTCCTTCTCCCCTTCTCCCTCCTCCTCCTCCCCTTCCTTCTTTTCTTCTTTTTAAAGAGCGCTTCTTGCACACAGTATAAATTAAACTTGGCTTTAAAATGCTAATTCCGAACCCACTTATTTAAATGTCTTTGAAACATTCACCCTTCTGCTTTTGAAGACAACTAATCACACGGAAGGAATGCACACAGCAGACATAAAAATGAACAAATACGGCCCGAATGTGAACGAACAAATAGTTATATGTTTAGAGAAATTAAATACCGATTTCAGTCCCTCTGATCAGAGGATGCCTGTTAATATGAACTGCTCTGTACTGTATCCCAAAGAGTTGTAAATCACATCCATTATGCTCAGCCGGTAGCGGGTCAGTTGAGACCAGACCTGAATCCTGCACCTCAATCACAAAAAGTGCAGAGGCTGGAGGTGGAAAAACCACAGGGAATTAGGCAGGTGGCTGAGCGGCCATCCAAAGTTAACGCACGGACTTAAGAGAAATATTTGTGCTCTTGGTTATCATCTCTTTGTTTTCATATTCGTTATTTTATTTCATGATTGTGCTAAGAATATATTAGCTAGGAAGGGGTCCTCTTCGTCTTACACCTGGAGTCGCCAGTCTCCCCCGGCCTCCCCGGCTGCGGGCTCCGGGCCCAGAGAGGAGGGGCTGCAAGGCGGAGCGCACTCTCTAACCACGCGGCAGGTGGGGCGGGCGGGGCGGGGCGGGGGAGGCGACCCGCCCGGGCCACCGCCCAACCGGCCCGCCCCGGCCCGGGG
>NW_005871069.1:5714314-5729975 GCF_000147115.1 Myotis lucifugus
CCCCGGGCCTTTCATTAACCGCCGTACGCGCCCGGACCTTTGCCTTGCCAAAAGGGTTCCTTCGCCCGGGCCGCCCCACCGGGCCCTCGGGGGCCCGCCGCACCCTGCGACCTGGGCTGGCTGTCCATGGCCAGCCGCGAGGACCTGATGAAGATGGTGCGGCCGCCCTACTCCTACTCGGCGCTCATCGCCATGGCCATTCAGAGCGCGCCCGAGCGCAAGCTCACGCTCAGCCACATCTACCAGTACGTGGCCGACAGCTTCCCCTTCTACCAGCGCAGCAAGGCGGGCTGGCAGAACTCCATTCGCCACAACCTGTCGCTCAACGACTGCTTCAAGAAGGTGCCCCGCGACGAGGATGACCCAGGTGAGGGCGGCTGGACAGGTGCTTCCTTCCGGGCCGGAGCGCAGGGAAGCGCGCGCGGACAGGGTGGGTGGGTGTTCACGGCGTGGCTGACTTGAGATCCATGCGGAGTCTTCTGGTTCTAACTGGGGATGAGAGCCAGTGGAGGGATAACCACCCAAACTTCGTCTGATTGGGGCGAGGAGAAACCACAGGACAAAGAAAAGTTTCAGAGGACCCGGGGAGGGAGAAGCTCGCCCCTCACCCCCAATTTCCAGTCTCCACTCGGAGAGGCTGGCGGGTCTGAGCCCGTGCCGCTGGAGGGGAAGTAGACTGAGAACCAGTGAGCTCTCAGATGAAAGCGACTATAAAGGGATTCGGTTGAGCTGAGAATCCCATCACGTTTCACAAAAGAGGTGGTGAGAGCCTCCCGCACCAGCACGTTTCCTGAGCCTCTGGTGTCCTTCACAAAGCAGATCCTCTGCCTACCTTTAGTGGTTCTAAAGTGGTTCTCAACCTTCCTAATGCCGCGATCCTTCAATACAGTTCCTCATGTTGTGGTGACCCCCAACCATAAAATTATTTTCATTGCTACTTCATAACTGTAATTTTGCTACTGCTATGAATCGTAATGTAAATATCTGATATGCAGGATGTATTTTCATTGTTACAAATTGAACATAATTAAAGCATAGTGATTAATCACAAAACAATATGTAATTATATATGTGTGTTCCGATGGTCTTAGGCGACCCCTGTGAAAGGGTCGTTCGACCCCCAAAGGGGTCGCGACCCACAGGTTGAGAACCGTTGCTTAGAGGATAAGTGGCAAAGACACGAGACGGGGCAGAGGGATCAGAGAGCTTCAGCTGAGTCCTGCAAATTGTGGTTTTCGTACTTTAAGTATTTGAAAATGCAAAAAATTAACTCCCCCGCCCCCAATTTGCTTCTTTCTGATCTGAGCCCTGAGGTGAAGAGGGCTGGGGTACAGTGGAGTGCTGTAATTGTTTCCCTCTACCTGGGAAGTGGAGGTGGGGAAAAGCTGAAAACGAGAGAGAAACAGAATCCTACTTGAGGTTTTCAGATGGAGCCCAGGACAAGGGAGGTATGGACAGAGTTGTGATGGAAAAAGAAAAAGAATAGAAACCCTTTCAGTTGCACACTCCGGAGATTTAGAATCTTGGGTAAATTATATAAATACCCTAGAGTACTCGTACCTGAAGTCATGGGAGAGCAGTGGTTTCCAATAGAAATACAGTATAAACCACGTGACTAAGTTTTCTAGTAGCCACATTAATAAAAAGAAACCGGTGAATTTCATCTTAATGTGTTTTTTTTTATGTAAAACAAAATTTGTTTCAACCTATAACAAACATAAAAATTATTAGTGAGGTACTTCATATTACTTTTTGGTACCAAGTCTTCAGAACCCTGTGTGTCCTACCCCACATCTTGCTTCGGATTAGCCACTTTTCAGATGCCCATCAGCCACGTGTGGCTGGTGATTACTGCATTGAACCAGGCGTGCAGTTCTAGATGTGCATCTTCCAACTCTGCCTCTAAAGCACCTGAGATGGTCACGTAAACTTTACATTCACTACTCAGACCTTCCAAAAGCTCAAGGATCTGTAGAGTGTCTTGTCAAAGTGCTTGGTATGAAGGTGGCACAATATAATTACCCTGATAGGTGAGGGCATTATTGAGATGGTAGTTGTGAATACATTTTTTTCTGAGACTTTTTACAGAGACTGTGTCAGTGGAGAAAATGGGTGTGAGGCGTGTGTGTTAGTTTGTGGAGGTAGTGAGGTATGCAGAGTCTAGATCTAGAAGTAGTGATGGCGAACCTATGACACGCGTGTCAGAGGTGACACGCGAACTCATTTTTTTGGTTGATTTTTGTTTGTTAAATGGCATTTAAATATATAAAATAAATATCAAAAATATACATCTTTGTTTTACTATGGTTGCAAATATCAAAAAATTTCTATATGTGACACAGCACCAGAGTTAAGTTAGGGTTTTTCAAAATGCTGACACGCCGAGCTCAAAAGGTTCGCCATCACTGGTAGAGCATTCTTGGCTCTACTGTTGTTAACTGGGAATACGGCAGGTTACTAACCAGTCTGCACCTCAGGTTTCCCATCTGAGATAATGGAGGCAATAAATTACCTATCTCCATGGAGCTGTGAGGAGTAACATAGGCTGTCCATGCAAGGCACTAAGTACAGAATAAGTGCTTAATAGTACTTTCAACACCGACAGTTGATTTTGCCAGAAGTGAAAAGAGCTTTGGGAAGATAAAATCCTCCAAGATGATTGTGTTAGATAAATTGTGAGTCACATTTTCTAAGCAGGAGACTAGCACTGCCTGCATTAAATGGGGCCCTGATCCCTGAGATTTGCCCAGTGGAGGGAGAACCTGGAAGAGATATGGGGGCACCTCCTGCCTAGGGTGAGGGATACAGAGGCTCTAGGAGAGGCGTTCCCTTGTCCTCCAAACATGCCATCCAAGACGCTAATACAGGTGGTTGCTGAGTACTAACTGCTGTCTTTTTTGTTCAGCAAGGCACAGGATTGGGTATTTGAGGTTGCCTTTTTTCCAGTGGAGTATTTTTAGGGACAATTGTTATATACTTTCAGCAAATAACAATGATAGCAGATACTGTTTTTGCACTGCTTACTGTGTGCTGCCAGCTACTGGGCAAAGATGTCATTTAATCCTCTCAACCAACCTATGAGGTGGGGGCTATTCTTATCCCTATTAAGTAGCACCAGGATTTTGCGAGGCCACTCCATTTGGATCTAGAAGGGAGGGTGTTGGGTAATTATAAGTGCCTTGTGAATTGAATTAGGTTTTAAAATTTAAGTAGCAGACACTGCCAGGAGGAGGTGAAGGCAGATAGAACCTCTTTGTTCCAGATTTCTCTTTGAAGGTAAATAAAATCTCCCCCATATGGATAACTCTAGACCAATGGTTCTCAACCTTCCTAATGCCACGACCCTTTAATACAGTTCCTCATGTTGTGGTGACCCTCAACCATAAAATTATTTTCGTTGCTACTTCATAACTGTAATTTTGCTACTGTTATGAATCGTAATGTAAATATCTGATATGCAGGATGTATTTAGGCGACCCCTGTGAAAGGGTCCTCGTTCGACCCCCAAAGGGGTCACGACCCACAGGTTGAGAACCGCTGCTCTAGACAGTATAGTGGACTGAGCATCTTCATCAGCGTTTAATGAAAGTCTGCCCTCCTTCTCTGGAAATAGAAGCTGAATGAGCAGGCATAAACTATCTCCTTCTCTAACACCTGTCTTTCTCATCTCCACAGGGAAAGGTAATTACTGGACCCTGGATCCAAACTGTGAGAAAATGTTTGATAACGGGAACTTCCGCCGGAAGCGAAAGCGCCGCTCTGAGGCCAGCAGCAGCTCTGCAGTGGCTGCAGGGACGTCAAAATCGGAAGAGGGTCTGTCCTCAGGATTAGGGGCTGGAGCGGGTGGGAAGCCGGAAGGAGACAGCCCCTCTGCTCTGCTGAGGCCTTCCCAGTCTCCAGAGCCTCCTGAGGGCTCCAAGAGTGTCTCCTCCCCTGGAGGGCCTGTGCTCACCTCCACCCCTTGCCTCAACACCTTCTTCAGCAGCCTCAGCACCTTGAGTGTCAGCAGCAGTGGGAGCACCCAGCGAGCTGTCGCTGGTGGCCACCCCCTAGGGATCCAGGGGGCCCACCTGCCCTCCAGCAGCACGTTTCCCGCCAGCTCCGTCTCGGAAGCCTCAGACAACTTGCAACTGAGCACCAGCACCAGCAACGGCAGCAGCCAGAGATCTTCCTATTATAACCCTTTCCCTGCCAGCACTGGTGCGGGGCAGAGCAGTCCCTTCAGCCCGCCTTTCTACAACTTCAGCATGGTCAACAGCATCATCTACCCGCGGGAGGGCTCTGAGGTATAGACTTGAAGATGCACACCTGAGATCTTGTTAAAATCCATGTTCCAAGGCGGCTGATCTGGAGCAGGTTCTGCGTTTCTCTGGAGCTCCTGGCTGATCTGGTCCATTAACACACCTGGGAGTAGCCTGGGTATAGTAGACAACTCTTCCTACAACCCAGCAAGCTTCTCCAGGTTGCTCAGGGTAGGGCCTCCCTGAAGAGATAGCCATCCCACTCTGTCCTACGATAATAGCACCTGTGAGCCCTGTGAGGACAAGGGACCACATCTGTTCCGTTCATCACTGTAGATCAGGGTTACAAGCTCAAATGTGTACATGGCCAGCTAAAAAAAGTGAATGACGTTATTGGGGAGGAAAAAGATAGCAATTGGCATTGGAAGCATCAGGGAGGAGTTGGGACTGACCCATTGAAGGCTGCTGTGGGCAGCTAATTCTTTCCTTCTGCCTGGCAGCATTCTGATTTTCCTAGAAAAGACAGATCTGTATTTTCATAGGAAACCTCCATTGGAATTCTTGGTTGCTAATTAAAGTTTAGAAAATACTGTACTGGGAAACCCCCAAAAGCCATGAGTTCCATCCAGCTCATGAGTCCCCTTTTCTCATGCTCAGCATCTGGTACATGGTAGATACTAATAGCAATAAAACTACCCAAGCAAGCCCTGTGTGGCAGCGCTGCTGGACACTGCACTCATTAACCCGCACAGCCTGGGAGACAGGTGATATTACCGCCTCATTTTCATATGAGGCTGGGAAGCACCAGGATGTCAGGTGGCTCACTCCAGGCCATGCAGGTACCAGCCGTGCAGCAGGGCAGGGTCAGGTCCAGGCAGTCTGGCTCCAGGGCTGGTGCTTGCAGCTTTGTGTTTCTAGTTCCTGAGGGTAGACAGTGCATAGAGAGTAGGAATGAGCTAGATCACATTTGACCAAAGATTCCAGTTGAAATAAATGTCACTTGAGATGTTCCCGTGAGCAGCACGGATGGAACCCCCACCTCCATGTTACTTGTGCCACTGTATTCCTGAGGCCTGGGCTGACCATTGTCCTCGTGAACCTGACATTCTGTCCCTTTTAGCATTGTCCTGAGTTTTTCTTTAAATGAAGTATTAGAATTTTATTAAAAATAGTTTTTAAATTGAATTTTTATTTACCACAAATGGTTTTTTTAAAAAAACCAGTTGTGGTAAATTTTTTAAAAATATAATTTACTTTTAGCACTCCCTTTTACTTCTCAAGAGGTATTTTCATTTGAATAATTGTATGGTTAGCCTCCCAGCACCCAGCAGAGAGCCTGGTGCCTGGCAGACACCCAGTCATTGCTTGAACTTGAACTTATCCAAAAAGTATTAGTCTATTTTATTGGAACAATGTTACATTAAGACGAAGATAATGTCCTATGAATTGCCTTAGTGCCATGTTGTTGGTTTGGGGTTTTAATTTTTTTTTTAAAGGAACACAAGTACATTGTTTAAAAAAATTAGCTTTCCTCTGTGTATTCTTTCTTAAAACTCACAGCATTACTCTTAAATTTTTATTTTGAAATAACTTACAGGAAACTATTTTTTAAAGTAGTTTAATGAGGTACAAGCAACACCACCATTATTTAAATATTATGAACAGGTGTACCTGGTTTTGTTGTGCTTCACAGAGGTTGCATTTTTTTACAAATTGAAGGCAAGACCCTCACCAGCAAAAAGATGACACTTGCTTTCTAAGACTGGTCTGGCACAGAAACTGCAGCATCCAAGGTTTGCCTGCAGAAAGAACCAAAGACTGCCCACCCACACTGCACAAAATCCAGTTTCAGGGGTATTATTTTATGTGAAAATCCTATGGACTTTTATAACTATTGTTTCTAACACAGTTCTATATTTGTAAAATAATTTATAATGTGAACTGAGACAAAAATTTTCCCTAGGAAAGTACACTTACATGCTGAGAATCTCGTGAAATAAACTAAGTGGGATGACTTCTGGCCATTTTTCAGCATTGCTATTTCTCTGTCTTCAGTTTCTTTCTCCTAAAAGAAGAGATGTGAGTGGCATGGCACCAACGCCACTACAGAGACTTTGTGTTGAGAGGGGAGCGACTGACCTTTGGCGTCTTTCCATCACCCCCATCTGAAAGGGCAGGGATGGAGCAGCCACTCTGGGGAGGGTCTTACAGGCATGGCCATTTTATTAGAGTCACAGTTCTGTCATTTAGATTAACGTGCAATTCAGTGCACCAGACGATTTCTGTTGCAGAAAGAAATGTGCTGGAAAAGTTTCATCAGCTGATAGTCGTCCTTGGGTGCAGCCCCAGGTGTTCCAGTCCTCGAGGGGGCCACAGGCAGCCCAGCATTTCCCAGGAAACTTGAAAACAGCTTCGTCTGGAAAAACCTGAAATAGGCTTCTGGGCTAGGGTTTCTCAGCACCAGCATTGCTGATGTTTGGGGCTCAGTAATTTTGTTGTAGAGGTAGCCCTTTACACCACAGGGTGTCTGCAGCATCCCTGGTCCCTACCCATTAGACCCCCCTGGGCCCTGGCCATGAGTGACAACCAAGAGTATCTGCAGGCATTGCCAATGGACCCTGGGGGACAAAATGAGCCCTGGTTGAGAACCACTGATGTAGGTCAACACCCACAGTTTGTCAAGGATGAAAGGAAGCCCCCTTGGTCCCCAACAGAAAGTCCTAGGTCTTGGGCTAGCAGTCAGGCCCTGAATGAGTTAGACCTCTGGGCTTGTGCAGGCAGTTTATCCTGAGATGCCCTTTCTCCTAAGGAGAATAAGTTGTGAGCAGGTGTAACCCAGTAACAGGCATTTCTCAAAGCTGGGGCCGATGGTTCGCCCAGTCACGTTGGAGGTAGGCTCCTTCAATATTTTAGTTGTTGATTAAGATTTCTTATGGTAGCTTCCTTCTAGGCATCTAATTCTATTACTAGTAGAGACCTAGGCTGGGGATAATTTTAATTAAACAGTAGTAAATGATCTGGGTTATTTAGGGGTTGTAGGGGTGGGGGGACAGGACACAGGCATAGGGAGGACATGCTAAAAGAACATGATTAACCTGTATTTGGAAATATCTAGTTCTGGGTGGTTGATGGCTATTAAATGCCAGAACATTGGTATCTGAGAACAAAGGTGATGAGAAGAACAACTAACTGGGAAGAGCAGCAGCTGCCTCAGACTCCACTCCCAGGACTGAGGAAGCTGTGCCTCCTGCTGGGCATGGGATTAAAGGGAAGAGGACTAAGCTGCCTGTGCCTGTAATATTTTCAGGTCAAAATCTGCACCTGCTTTCCAATTGGGAACCAGGTCAGAAATATGAACCTGAGCCAAATTTCACTCTGTGGTGCTCAGAACTGCAGAGGAAAAAATGTGGACCCATGGCACACCGTTCCGCAGCTTTCGTTCCCTGGGGTTCCTGGACTGGGGGCTGATGTCAGGTTGAGGCCAATTATGCACCTTTATAACCTAAAGCACCTGCCTTCAGCTTTCTAGAACCTCGTGTACCATTCAGAGTCAGGAGCCAAGGAGAATGTGAAAACCGAGTCAGCAGTGCTCAGGTTTTCTGTTTAATACTTTTGGATCCTTTCACCCCATTCTTAAACTTAATGGAAAAGGACTTTGAAAACTGTGCCTTCCCCAGCTCCTCCCCAGCCCCCAAGGGCATTCCTTGGTTCCTCCCAGGGCCAACTGGGCCAAGGTAGAGACAGGAGGAGCCCCACTAAATTTTGGAGGAAATTCTAAAAGTGTGCTCCTCTCTGAGATCCCCAAATTTGAAAAGAGCCTAAATTTTGGGGGTCTAACTGTGTCTTGTTTTCTTTAGATGCTCTAGTCACTGACACCAGTGGTTGTCACTGAAAAAGCAGCCAATGTGGTTTTCTGTGCCAGCAGGGGCTGGCCAGTTCTGGGGTAAAGACCTGGTGGGCCATCCAGGCCTTGCCTTTTGTTATGGAGAGCAGTCAGCTGGGGCAGATGGCTAGCACCACTAAAAAGAGGAGTTTCCAGTTAGCTTTGAAAACAAAAGAAACCAGGCAGCTACCAAATTCCTCCCATGTTTTTTATTCATGATGCCAGGGCATCACCAAAACCCTAGGAGGCCAGGAGAGCAGCCCTTTATCATTTAAACAAGGAAACATTACAATAATAATAATAACTCATTTCTTGGATGCCAGGCACTGTCCTAAAGCATGTCTATAAAATAGCTATATTAACCTCCCAAAAGTGCATTAGTAGATACTGTTTTTATTCATTTCAGCAATGAGAGCACTGAGGCCTGTGGCATGTGTGTAACCAGGTCTTAGTCAAAAATCTGAGGAAAGTGGTCAAACTAGGATTCAAAATCAGGCCAACCAATGTCAGAACCCACCTGCCCTGTACCTTCTGTGCTGCCTCTCCATTTGGAGATGAAAAGAGAGGCACAGAGAGGTTAAATGAGATGCCCAAGGCCACACAGCTTGCTGGTTGCAGATTTGGGCCTAGCTTCAGGGCTCCTGCCTGCTATCCTCATAGTGAGGCTCTCTTCAGGCATTTCCTCTGTATGTTCTCTAGGCTTTTGTGTCTGGGGCTTCTTTTCCAGGATGCAGGAAGGTAAGCAGTGGGGAGAAAAGTCACTTTTTTTTTTTGACCAGCAGGCAGCCAAGTCAGGGGCCCAGATCTCAGGCTCTGAAGCTGCTGAGGGAAGCCAGAGGTTGGGGACACAGACGTCCATTGGATATTTATCTATTAGCTCAGCAAATCTCTTTCGGTTATCAGACTCTGTGCTAGGCATTGAGATGATCCTTAGCAAGCCAGTGGTGGCCTAGAACAAGTATTCCCAGGCTGAAGTGATGTTCCCCCACCTGGCTGCCAGCCTGTGCTGAGGGAGCTAGGATGGTTTAATCTGGAAAAGCACCATCACTCCTTTCCTGTGTCTGGTGTTAGGACCCAGGACCTGGACCAGTGTTATTCAAAGCTGGACTGACTGAATGACAGAGTGCTCTTAAAGGCCCAGGGCCTTGGTGCAGACTAAGGTCCTTTCAGTTCCCTCCCACCTTTCCAGCCCTGGCTGGTCCAGCCACAGTGAGGCCACATAGCATCCTGGCTGTCAGCTTCCAGCCCCAGCCCCAGGGGGCAGAGAATGGTGTCTGTGTCCTGCACTTCCAAGGCTTCCTCCTCCCCAGTTTACCTTCTTGAAATGCATTAAACAAACCACATTGTAGGGATCCCTCTGCTCCATGTTGAGATCTTAAAGCTGAGCATTAACAAGCATGAGGACCTCTATTTTCTTTCATCTGCAAGATGATGCCAACTGACTCCATTCTGTAACTGCTCACCTCCAATGCTCCACACCTGGTGATGCACAAACTCCCCAGGTCTCAGTCTTCACCTCTATAAAACGAATCATAGTGTTATCAGAGAAATGCGTGAATGGCCTTTCTCCGCTGTTAGTGTGAGGGGGGTTCTTGGGATACCACTGGAAGAAGCATTTTGAGAGGCCCGCATGGGAGGATGAGATGTGGTAGAAAGCTTTATTTGAGTGGAATTAAATTCTTGGGTTTCCAAAGTCCCATTTCCATTAGTCCAGTCCTGGAAAACGTGCAGCTAGGAATTCAGCTGAGCTAGAAGCAAAGCCAGTGTCCATGGTGGAGCTGGGTCCAGCATAGCATCAGGCTTCTTACAGCCCATTAGTCCATTGTGTGTGGGTCCACATGGCTGTGGGCCGTGTAGGGAAATGCAGGGGAGCCAAGAGAGCACACATCCTGCAACAACAGTCCCAAGAGTCTAAAGAACACAAGAGCAAGAGACTGAGAAAACAAACTATTTTGTTTAGGAGCTTAAGTATCTCAAATCTTCCCACACTTGCAGTGCCCACACCTACTCTGGGAAATGACCTGTTCCCAGGTGTGACTGACAGGAAAGTAACTTCCTTATTTCACCCAGACCTTACTGGGCATGCTACAATATTTGGCCTTTCCTTTGCTACTTACCAATTATTCATAAATAGGTTAAATTACAATGGTATCAAATAACAATATGTACCTCACAGGAATGTTGAGAAGGTTAATATATCTACTTTATATCGAATCTGTGTGTTTGCCCTATGGTAACATCGAGAAGGGATTCTCATCCACCCACAGAGCCTCCAGTGTCTCTTTTCAGAAAGACTGAGGTCAATATTATCCATTTTGTTTTCCAACAGCCTTAGAGGGTGAGTATTTTGACCTCCTATTACAGAAAAGTAAAAACAGAGTAAAACAGCACCAGGAAAGGGAGGTTCACTCAGTAATTGATCTGGGTAAGGGGAGAGTCCACTGATAAATGTTCTGAACTATGGAGGGTTCTCTCTTTTCCGCATCCAGCGTAGCTAGAGCGCGGTCCGGTTCCTGAGTAGGGGCGGCTGGAGATTGAGAAAATGAAAGAAAGAGACAGACACAGAGATGGAAGGAAAAAGCTGGGGCTGGGTGGGACCGCTGCCCTCTTCTGATGGAGAGACAGGGACCCAGCACCGATATAGCATGTTTATTTTGTACCCCAAGTACCAGGAAGTTTCACCAAAGGTCAAGACAAAGGAGCTTGTGTGGGCCCGAGTCATATTCATTCCTGGTGCTTGGCTGGATTTACATAATAAAACCCACTCCCTGGCACCTGGGCAAAAATGAAGGTCAAGCTGAGAACACTTCTGCCTTTTTGGTAAGATGTGATTCCAGGACGTGGCTTTGCCTACCGCTCTGGATTCAGTTGACAATTTATTAAAGAAATGCCCATGTGCCTTCCCAGGGACTCTCTACACTGAACACCTACTAACACTTATTCTGCTTCCTCTGTTTCCCTCACCCTCCACATCCAAGCCCTAAGCAAGAACTCTTTGCTCTAGTATCCAAAATTGGTCTCCAGAGATTAAAATGGCGGCAGAGTAAGTGGATGCTACACAAAAATGCTCCCAGGACCAAATTGGAATTATGACAAAAATACATCCTGAATAATCAACTGAAGACTACCTAGAGAGAACCCTGATAACCAAGGATGAAAAGTGGAAACCACATAGAGACTGGTAGGAAGGGCAGAGGTGCGAAAGGGCTGGCTGGGCTCCCACAGAAAGCAGCTGAAGATATCTCAACTGTGGGGGGTTGCCACTGAGAACTCTGGGGTATAATCCCCAAGATAGGCCCCCCCCCCCAGCAGAGAGCACCAGAACTGAGAAAGGTGCCCACATAACATCTGGCTGTGAAAAGCAGCAGGAATGCTGTCTGTGAGGGAAAGACAGCTGGAAATGCAGGAACCCTCTTAAAAGACCAACATACAAAATTTCATGTGTAGCCACTCACCTTGTGCTCTGGAAGAGGGAGGGTAGACTGGAGCTGTGTGAGCAGAAGCCAGGGTTGGGGGCTCTGGGGTTAGAGCTCAGAAGGCAGATGCCCCGGTTTCCTGTGGTGAGTCATTTCCTCATGCTGTGAAGGACATCTTTCTCAAGCAGATATTTGCTATCAGGGGGTTTTGCCTGGGGGGAAGAGAGTTAACCCACTCTAATGGAAAACACCTTACTCCACATTGTGGAGTTTCTGGGGCTCATTAAGAGACTGAGGATAATAATTAGCCTCCAGGCAGAAGCAATTGTCCCACCCTGTTGGAAAACCTCTCACCACCTGTGGATGATTGCCTGAGGGCTACTCAAGACTGAATCCAATCAGTCTGCAGACTGAGGTGGTTTCTGAAGGCTTTGAGTTCTTGTCTGATCTAATTAATCAGAAACAGCGTTTGACACTATCCTACACTAGAAAATGAGAGGCATAACAGAGTTACCTAATACATAGTCACAAACCCAAACAGGCAGCCAAAATGAGGCGATAAACAAATATCCCCCAAATGAAAGAACAAGAGAATTGTCCAGAAGAAGAGACAAATGAAATGGAGATAAGAAATTTATCTGATATAGAGTTCAGAATAATGATGGTAAAGATGCTCAACAGCATGAGAAAAGATATAGAAACTATGAAAAAAGAATAGTTGGAAATAAAGAATGACATAGCACAAACAAAGAACACATTGGAAGGGATACACAGCAGATTAGGGGAAGCTGAGGATCAGATCAGTGAATTAGAAGACAGGGTAGAAAAAAATCAATCAGAGAACCAAAAAGAAAAAGCAATTACAAAGCAAGAGGGCAGCTTAAGGGAGCTGTGGGGCAATATGAAATAAAACAATATTTGCATTGTAGGTGTGCCAGAAGGGGAAGAAAGGGAGCAAGGGATAGAGAATGTGTTTGAAGATATAATGGCAGAAAATTTCCCTAACCTGGTGAAGGAGAAAGTCACACTTCTTCAGGAAGCACAGAGTCCCAAGTAAGAAGAACCCAAACAGGCCCATGCTCAGACACACTAATTAAAATGCCAAAAATTGAAGACAAAGAGAGAATCTTAAAGGCGGCAAGAGAAAAGCAAATTGTTACCTACAAATGAGCTCCCATAATGCTGTCATCTGCTTTCTCATCAGACACTCTACAGGCCAGAACAGAATGGCATGAAGTCCACAAGGTAATGGGAAGCAAGGATCTGAGACCAAGATTACTATATCTAGCAAGGCTATCATTCAAAATAGATGGTGAAATAAAGGGCTTCCCAAACAAAAAAGCTAAAGGAGTTCATCACCACCAAGCCCGAATTACAAGAAATGCTAAAAGGAAGATTAGAGAATATGAGAAGAATATGAGAAGAATAGAGAGAGAGAGAAACCTAGTCATACAGAATTAAAATGGCAATAAATAAGTACTTATCAATAATAACCTTAAATGTAAATGGATTAAATGCTCCAATTAAAAGACATAGGGTAGCTGAATGGATACAAAAACATGACCCAACTTTATGCTATCTACAAGAGATGCACCTCAGAACAAAAGACTCACATAAGATGAGAGTGAAGAGATGGAAAAGTTTCCCATACAAATGGAAATGAAAAAAAAAAAAGCTGGCATAGCAATACTCATATCTGAAAAAATAGACTTCAGAATGAAGGTCATCACAAGAGACAACAAAGGTCACTACATAATACTAAAGGGATCAATCCAACAAGAGGCTATAATCCTGATAAACATATATGCACCCAATATAGAAGCACCTTAATATATAAAAAATTTCTAGAGGACTTTAAGGGAGAGGTCAATCACAATACAGTCATAGTAGGGGACCTTAACACCCTGCTGACTTCACTGGATAGATCTTCCAGACAAAAAATTCACAAGGAAACAGTGACTCTCGAGGACATTGGATCAGATGGATTTAATTGACATTTCACCCCAAAGCCACAGAATATACATTCTTCTCAAGTGCAAATGGATCATTCACAGAGATAGACTACATGTTAGGATACAAAACAAGTCTCTACAAGTTCAAGAAGATTGAAATCATATAAAGCATCTTCTCAGATCACAGTGGAATGAAATTAGAAATCAACTAACTACAGTAAAAACATCCAAAAACATGGAGGCTAAATAGCATGTTTTTAAACAATGAACGGGTTACCAATGAGTTCAAGAAAGAAATAAAAAACTTCCTGTAAACAAATGAAAATGAACACACAGCAACCCAAAATCTCTGGGACACAGCAAAAGCAGTCCTGAGAGGGAAGTTCATAGCACTACAGGCCTAACTCAAAAAATAAGAAACATTAATAATAAACTTTTAACCCTACAATTTAAAGAATTAGAAAGAGAACAACAAGAAAAGCCCAGAGTAAGTAGAAGGAAATAATAAAGATTAGAGCAGAAATAAATGACATGGAGACTAAAAACAATACAAAAAATCAATGAAACCAAGAGCTGGATCTTTGAAAAGATAAGCACGATTGATGAACCCCTAGCCAGACTCATCAAGAAACAAAGAGAGAGTACCCAAATAAATAAAATAAAAAATGAAAGCAGAGAAGTAACCACTGACATCACAGAAATACAAAAGATTGTAAGAAAATAGTATGAACAACTATATGCTAACAAGCTGGACAATGTGGATGAAATGGACAAATTCCTAGGAAAATACAACCTCCCAAAACTGTATCAGGAAGAATCAGGAAACCTTAATAGGAAAATAACAACTGATAAAATAGAAGCAGTAATAAAAAAACTCCCAGTAAACAAAAGTCCTGGTCCAGATGATTTCACAGCAGTTTTACCAAATATTCAAAGAAGAACTAACACCTATTCTTCTCAAACTATTTTTTTAAAAAAATCCAAGAGGAAGGAACACTTCCAAGCTCTTTTATGAGGCCAGCATTACCCTAATTCCAAAACCAGATTAAGACACTACAAAGAAAGAGAATTGCAGGCCAATATCTCTGATGAACATAGATGCTAAAATCCTCAATAAATACTAACAAATTGGATCCAGCAATATATTAAAAAGATCATACACCATGACCAAATGAAATTTACTCCAGGGATGCTGGGCTGGTATAATATTTGCAAATCAATAAATGTGATATATCACATAAACAAATTGAAAGACAAAAATCACATGATCATATCAATAGGAGCAGAAAAAGCATTCGATAAAATCCAAGACCCATTTTTTAAAAAATTTCTTTCTTGATTAAGGTATTACATATGTGTCCTTATCCCCCCATTGCTTCCCCACCTCCCCCACTCATGCCCTCACTCCCCTGTTGTCTGTGTCCATTGGTTAGGCTTATATGCATGCACACAAGTCCTTTGGTTGATCTCTCCCCCTTTCCCCACCCTCCCCTACCTTCCCTCTGAGGTTTGACGGTCTGATCAATGCTTCTCTGTCTCTGGATGTGTTTTTGTTCATCAGTTTATGTTGTTCATTATATTCTATAAATGAGTGAGATCATGTGATATTTATCTTTCTCTGACTGGCTTATTTCACTTAGCATAATGCTCTCCAGTTTCATCCATGCTGTTGCAAATGGTAAGAATTCCTTTTTTACCACAGCGTAGTATTCCATTGTGTAGATGTACCACTGTTTTTTAATCCACTCATCTGCTGATGGGCACTTAGACTGTTTCCAAATCTTAGCTATGGTGAATTGTGCTGTTATGAACATAGGGGTGCATATATCCTTTCTGATTGGTGTTTCTAGTTTCTTGGGATATGTTCCTAGAAGTGGGATCACTGGATCAAATGGGAGTTCCATTTTTAGTGTTTTTGAGGAAACTCCATACTGTTCTCCACAATGGCTGCACCAGTCTGCATTCCTACCAGCAGTGCACGAGGGTTCCTTTTTCTCAGCATCCTCGCCAGCATTTGCCATTTGTTGATTTATTGATGATAGCCATTCTGACAGGTATGAGATGGTACTGCATTGTCATTTTGATTTGCATCTCTGGAATAATTAGTAACTTTGAGAATGTTTTCATATGTCTCTTGGCCTTCCTTCTGTCTTCTTTTGAAAAGTATCT